>NW_015090999.1:5544047-5908598 GCF_001431845.1 Calidris pugnax | reverse complement strand
CCGCACCGCACCGCGCCTCGCCTCGCCCTGCCGGCCGCGCTGCCTCCCCTCCTCGCCCGCTCGCTCTCTCGCTCGCTCCCCCGCTCGCTCTTCTTTCCTTTTTCTTCCGCTGCTGCCGAGTCGCACGCTCGCACACACTCACATGCACGCAGAGGGAGAGTTGCTAAGAGGCTCTGCTCGTTTCAACCTGGTGCACTCTGAAAGATCTGACACCCTCTGCTGAGCTGCAGTGGCAAAAATCCATCTGCTGAGGGAATAAAAAAAAAAAAAAAAAATCAATCCATGTACCGGGCAAGCGTTAAAAACGTTGGCATTAAAAGCTGTCGGTCTATTTAGATGCTTTCTCCTAAATGGATTATTTAATTAATTTCTTTTCTTTTAAGATGGAAAGTTTAGCATTCCCCTCCTCCCGACCAGTTCCCTATTGCCCCTATTCGCACACTAACACCTGCACAAGCAGGCGAGGAAGGTGCATTTGCCTTATTGTATTTCCCAATGGCTTGAACAGAATTAGTGTCAGGGTGTCAAGCGAATAGCAATTTGAGGTAATTATTCTGCACGCCATTTTTATCGTTGCTTTAAACGCATTTCTTCCTCCCCTGCAGTCTATAGTGTTTCATGCTGGGTTTGGTCTCTTGCTGGCGTTCTCTATGCAGTGTTGAATCGTGCATTATTGCATTATAAATATAGATATATTTTATAATTTAAATGATCACAGAGAAGAAGGGAGTAGGGAGGAGGGGATTGCTGCACTGTTAGCAATTCACGCCACCTGTTCCCACAGAATATAGTGTCTCCCTTAAGGAGGGGAGGAGAGGGATGAAACTGACAGTTGTGCATCTTGACATTCTTATCTATATATAAAAATTAGAGATGCACTTATGTATATGACTAGATATTTCTCTAGGGATGGTCCTAATATCCTCTCCGTGGAAATACAACGCCTGCTTCCCTCGCCCCCCTCCCTCAAATCCCCTCCTCGTCCACCCCACCCCCTGCCGCCTTTTCCAGCTCCCACCCTTCTGACAAAAGAGATTACACAGCGGAAAAATCAGTGCCTGGCCTTAAAGAAAGGAGCCAAGCATACAAAAGTTTCTGCATCATTTGGATGGGTTTCAGATGCCTACGAGCGAAGAACCAGTTGCACCTCTGGTGGTGCAAGTGGAAACCCGCGTTTCCCCCTGCCTTGTCAAATCGCGCGGAGGAGGAGGAGGAGGAGGAGGAGGAGGAGGAGGAGAAGAAGGAGGAGGAGGAGGTGGCTGAGGAGGCAGGGGCGGGAGAGGGAGAGGCAGAGGCAGCTGGCCGTCGGGGGCCTCCTGCAGCCCGGGGCTGTACCTCTCCCGTCCGGCGCCGCTGGTGAACGTTGCGGCATACTGGTAGGGGGGGATGTAACCGCGGGGGTGGGCTGGAGGAGGGTTATTTATAGGGAAAGTCAGGGAGCCATATGGAGCCTGCACCCCCTGGTCTCGGCGGCATGCTAATTTGGTCAAAGCTTTTCCCTGGCTGCCGCTTGCAAGTAAATTAGACATTCTGCCGACGATGATCTTATCAAATTAATGTAATTACACCATTGACAAATTACAACAGTTGCTATGGCCATTTCGGTTCCCCAGGATGAAGATCTGGCTTTTGGGTTCGTTACGGTAGACAGGGACTAGGAAGGGAGGGGGGAGGCGGGGGCGGGAAATGGGACAGGAGAAGGAAACGAAACAAACGAAAAAGAGAGAAATCCTGGCCCTGGAAAAGCCTGCCCCATAAATTACAAACGGGCCAGAAGAGATAAAATGCCACTGAGACAGAAAGCACCACAAGAAATATATTAGTGGTTTCATTAGGAAAAAAAGAGAGAAAGGAAACTTGGCGCCACGTTGAGGCGCATTAGTTCATTTCTCCTGACGGTTTCTTTGACTTTGTCCCTCGGTGAAGTCGGGGGTGGGGGGAGGAGGGGCGGTGCTAGGCTGCCTGGAAACCTGCCGTGGATCACAAATTGCAGCCTCGAAGTGCAACGGGAAACGGAGGCAGGGAAGCCCACAGGAAACTCCATGGAGGCAGGCGGGAGAGTCAGGGGAAGGGGCGAGGGGCGGGTAGGATTGGGGTAGGGGACCCACTCACCATGTGTCAGCAGCAGTGACGAGATCTCCGTGAGTAAAAGCTCAGGGGAAGAACGGCTGAAAATCTGCAGCCTGGTGAACGCTCAGTGGGATGTGGGGCAGGAGGACTAAAGAGCTTGTTCTCCTCTTGCCTTAGAAAAAAAGCTCCTGAGCATCTTTGCCTTTGTGTTATTAAAATTGCTCAGGCACCGTAAAAACAATCAAAAGGCAACCAGAGGAGCTGAACATTAACAAGATATTAAATAAATAAATAAGAACCAGATAAGAGGAAGGAGAAAATGACCTGCATGAAGGACAAATAGCCTGCTTCTTCCAAGGGATCTACTGAGAGGTGGGAACTAGTGGAAGCCATCTGGAGCCTTAGAATTCCAAAGGGGAAAAAAAAAAAAAGGGTAAAAAATTGGCCAGAGGATGTGAAAGTATTTATGGGTGTTAAGTAACTTCCAAAAAGAGTATTTAGACAAGGAACCCATTATGTTTTCAGCTGTATACTTTGGAATTATATTGAGAAATTTATGTCTCATATATGTATTGAGAGAGCATCTGCCATGCAAAGATTAGCATCTAGAAGACAAGTCACAGAGGAAGAAAAGAGGCATCATCTGTTTTAGATTTGACGTTGTGGTTTTGGTGCTGTAAGTCAAGTTACACAGGAAAGGTGTGTGAGGGCCGGGAAATTGATCTATCGTTACTCAGTGTCATAATCCTAAATTTTCAGATTTCCTCATTTTTTTGAATTAAGTTTGGAAACATGTACCTTAGGAAAAGAGGCCTGCCTCTAAGTGTTTTAAGGAAATACCTACTCCTGCTCAGGTTCGTTAGGATCTCTCTGACTGAAATTTCCTACTCTCTTATTTTGAGAGTGTAGTAAAGTGAGAGATCAAGCAGCACTGAAGTGTCAATGAATCTGGGTTTTTAAATTTCAGCATATGCATCCCAGTTTACAATCCATACACAGGTTGAATAACCAGAGCTTACATTATCCCCTGCAAGTTATCCAGTAGATCAGAGAGGGCAAAGAGCACCCAAGTCTATTTCCCTTGATTCCTTTCCTTATCTGATGTCTTTTACCTCCTCTTTGCCTCTGCAACTTCTAGAAGCTTAAGACAATGAGCTTCCTACTTATACCTGTCTTCTGGGTGTAAAGTCCCATATTTAACCAACACAAGCAAATTGGCTTGGGTATCATAGTTGCTCTTTGCATAGAAATGGGTTTGCTCCTAATATGGAAAATGCCTTGAAATAGGAAAAGGTACTGGGATACTTTTACATTTTCCCACTTGGTAATCTCCTATCTCCCTGTTGCTATGACTATGCAAGTAACACTGGTTAAGGGTGTATTTGTGCTATATTGGAACATATTAAAAAACTAGTTACCTCATCTAACATTGTAGATCTTGCAAAACAGAACTCAGGGCATTTTCAAATTTTCTACAGAATAAAAATATATTACTGTAGATACCCTTCTTGCAATACTTGTGCTATGTGCTGTAAAATCACCTTCATTATTTCTCTAAGAGATAGAAGCACAATAAAGACATCCTGCATTGTAGTTGTGGTGCTCTGTCTGTCTATACATGCATACACACTTATATATACATATGTATAAAGGTGTGTGTGTGTATGTACGTGCATTACAAATTATGATGGACTCAGTAAATAGAAAAGTCATAGGATCATTATTTCACTTGAAGTTATGGGCTTATTCAGGCTTTGGCTTTGCTGGGAGTGAAAGTTGACATAAGGGCCTCTCTACATTGATGCAACTGTTGCAGAAACTATGCTTCCCAATGCATACAATGACTTTGAACCAGTGCAGACTATCTGGTTATAACTAAAGGTAGGAGGGGTTAAACTAATACAAGGATCTTCTCCCAGAATTTTCTATCTTAGCATGTTTCACAGGCCAGTCTTCACAGAACTACTAATTTCTACCTAAATTGTATTTAGGCCTAACAAGGTTTCTGAAACTAGATATTTTTCTGCATTTTCCTGAGGGCAGTGATGTGTGAGCGTGTTCCAAATCTCCCTGTGATATGTTCACCAGATGGAGCTTTGCAAAATGATGCAGTGGCGGATGATGATGATTAAAAAAAAAAAAAAAAAAAAAAAAAAAAAAAAAAAAAAAAGGTAAAAAGGGTAGGACGCCACACCCCCCGAAACTACATTTCCCAGGGTGCCTCTGCCCTCGCCGGCTTCCTGCCCCTCACATGACGGCTCCCCGGGCGCGCCATGGCGGAAGCTGAGGAGAAGGTAGAGGCCGTGAGGGCACTGCCCCGCCGGAGGGGGCGAGGAGCGCGGCGGGGGAGCCGGGGGGGCCCAAAAAAAAAAAAAAAAAAAAAAGAAAAGAAAAGAAAAGAAAGTTAAAAAGTGGTTTGCATACTTCTGTCTAGTGGGTAGGAGACTGGCTCAGGATGAGAAAATAAAAATTCTCTGTCTTTTAGAGTGTAAGAGCCAGCCCACATGTTCCTCTTTCTTGGCTCATACTCTCAACCACCAGGCTACCAGCCCTCTTGCTGCAGCTGTTCTACTTGACAAGAAAAATAATTTTGAGAACCCTTGAACCAGAGAAAGGCAGTGGGAGAGCATGAGTTTACAAGCTATTGCTTACAGCACCCACCAGGTGTCCATAGCACAGGGAAGACTTGCTTACGTTGTGCTTTCTTATGAGACTGATCTTGACCTACTAGATCTTACACATCAGATGTTTAGACTGCGGAGCCGGTAGCAAAACCTATAGACTTTTTTTTTCCCCAGTATACATATCCATCAGACCTTACAATAATTTTGTGTTGGAAACATTGTCCTGAATAGGTCACAGGGTTAGTCTTAAAAGCTTCAAACACTAGGTGTCAGAAAAGTGAACAGAAGTCACCAAGGTGGATAGACTGTGCATCCAGCCTGAGTGTAGTCTTCTATAAAAACCAGGTAGACATTTCACTTTGAAATTCTGATGATGTGGAAGCAAGAGGTGTATTTAGGGAGTAGGCCAGGCCAAGGTCGTGACCAGAATTTCTTATTTAAACTATATGTATCGATCTGAGTTTCTGACCCAGTTTCCACTGTGATTGCTTGCATCAAAATCATTAAAATACCTGAGCAGTTCTTAGGACAGGACTGAGCCACAGAACTACTGTCCTTACTGGGGAGAGTATCCAGAATAGCTGTTTGGTGAAGGACTGGAGTCACGTAGACATTTATATTTTATCTTTCTTTCTCTGTTCCTTTCAATTTTTTTGTTTCCCTCCCCGCTCCCCACCCTGGCCCCTGCAGCCTTTAGTGTCCAGCATAGCCTTCTGGAGTGTCATGTTATCAAATAATAAAGGGTACTGCTGGGAGGTCAAGGGACAGACTTAAGCCCCTTCCAAGTTAGCAGTGAATTCACTCCATGTCTCCATCACGAAAGTACATTCTGCCCACTATGCTGTTGGTTAGAAAGAGAGATATAGGGAGCTGAGTCATCCACCTCCTTTTATTCCTCTTGTCCCAAAACTATAGACACACACACACACACACACGCTTACTTTAAAAGTTTGATACAACAGCAGTGGGTTATCTGTTTTAAAGAGAGAATTTCAAGTTGTGGTGCCCAGATGGAGGGAAATGGTTTTGCTGCAGCCATGACCCCAGAACGTGAACTGAGATTCCACCTCAGCATTTCACTGAAGTGTCCTCCAAGCTGCATCTTTGATGCTCTCGATCCTGATGCGAAGGTCTGATTTTTGCCTTTCCTAGCGCAGTATGTGAGATGGTTGCTTGTCTGACTTGGGGACCGGGGTTTCACCCCAGGCTTCTGCTTCCTAAATTTGGCGTTGCAGTATTCAGCACTGCAGCACTGAAGCACACAGATTTTTTAATTATTTTCTTTTCTTTTGATAAAAGACATACATTTAGTCTGGGGAAAAATATTACAGTGAAATTAACTGGAGATGTGAGAAATATTTGTTCTTTTGGTCAGCTCTAGCAGGGAAAATACTAGTATAATGTTATAACCTTTATTAAGAAGTGTTAACATTTGCACCATATCCTAACCTCAGCACAATTTTTTTTTTAATAGATACCAACATTATTTTTTTAAATACTTGTTACAACAATTCTCAACTTCCTGCAAGACTTGACTCTTGTGTAATGTGATCAATACACAATACCGTACTGCACTTTTACTAATGTGACCTTTTAGTAGTTTGATTGCTTGCTTATTTCATTCTTTCCTGAAAGATTAGAGACTGCAAACAAGCAAAAGGTTGAAATAGCTGGTCACTCTGCAACATATTTAACTGACTGAGGTAGCTTTGTAAACTGCATTCATACAATTTAAAGTTAGTTAAAAAATATGTTCAAACTCTTATTAAAACTCATATGACAGGACAGGAAGAGCACAAGTTAACTCATGCAACACAAACCACAATATTATTTAGATCTATACAAGGCACTAAAAAGTATCTTTCTCAACCAAAAAAAGAAAAAAAATATGTCCAAAATTTCAACCTATTGCTTACACAAGTAATCCCACTGAATCATGTAAAATTGAATAATAGATCTATAATGTGTTTTCAATAATTAATTCTTTTCTTATCAATTTTCATGGCACAGTCTCAGAGCAACATAAGGATCATTTAAATGGACAAAAGCAGATGAGACAACATATTTCCTTTGTTTAATAATGCTTCTTAGAGTGCAGAATATGCCACTGAGGGAAATGAACCTGTTCTGTTCATTCCTCCACCAGTAGTTTGCTGACATGACTCTGAGCAACTGATCTGTCTTTCCTGTGCCTCAATTTCCCAGTCTGAGGAAGCAGAAGGAATTATACAGCCCAAAGGTGCTTTGAAATCTGTGATGAACAAACATGGTGACTGAGGTAATTATCACCGTCACTGATGGGTGCAACGTGAAAAGTCAAATCTTAGGTAAGACTAATACCTTGTTCTTCTTTTTTTATCAACCCATCTCAGAAGCCTTTACAATGGAATACAGTATAATTTTATTTGCTCAACAAATCGGAAAACAGAAGCACTGACCTTGCGAAGGTCACATGTCAAACCGCTGATAGCAACTAGAAATAGACCCAAGTCTCAGAAGGCCCAGCCCTGCCTCCTACCCAGTATTTTAGAGATGCAGAACTACTGATTTATAAGAATAAGCCTGTTCCAGAAGAAAAGCTCCTGCCTCCTTCCCCTCCTTTCTCAGACTTGATTTTATGCATCAAAGGTTTCATATGCCAGTCAGTTTCTTTCTGGAGGCCAAATGTAGTTATGTGGTGTGACAGTAATACCAAGCCTTGGTTTTCTTATTAATTCACATCTTAATTCACTGTAATTGAATTATTTTAACCGGGGAAAATGAATGTTTTCTTCCCTCAGTCTTTTTCTGGCTCAGACTTCAGACTTTAAAAAACACACGGAATTCAGAGACAAATAATAAATCATTTGAAACACGAAGTACCTCTCATTTAAGAAACATGCCAGAAAAAAAAAATAGCCCTTCCCTCCATTTAAGCATGAGAACTGTGAAGAAGTGTTTTTATTTTCAAGAAGTTTGTCAGTTCCTTTTTCTGCTACAAAACAAAATGAAAATGAAAACAAAACCAACCAGGTAAAGATGCAAACCTAATTGATAATTTTCAGTGTAGTTCAAAATAGAAACTTGAAACAAACCATTTGAGTTGATTAAAGTGTGAAATGTTTTGTTATTTTTGATTTCTCATATAACACAAATCACAGAAAGTCAGAATGGATACCAGAAAATCAGAATTTTATACCTTTCATTGTCTTCCATAATTACATGTTTTTTTCAAAATTGTATTTTGTCAAAATTATTTTTCCTTTCCATTGGTTAACTTGAATTGGAATTCTCTGGTAGAAAGTTTCTGAAAAGCTTTCTGAAACTATCCATTCGGAGAACATCCAGTGGTGTCTACACATTAAAAGGAGAATTACTGGGCATCAGCAAACTGCGGGAAGACTGAATACATGAAGCATTATTAACAGTAAAATAATACCTCCTTCCTATTTGTGCAGTGCCTAGAAACCATACCCTGGGACCAATCCCACATGGCATTTTAGTTTTAATTAAATAACATTTTAGAGAAATAAGGGAGAAGAGGTTGGTGACCCGATTAATCATTGTACTACTCAATTTTACATCACAGGATCCCAAATGATTTTAAATATATTATTCTGATGTAAAGCTAGAGTATTGCAGTGGTGACTCAGGATGTATTTTTTTTTTTTTTCAATTATTTCTCTATTGGCAAAGCTGATCTGAGAATTTTCTTACTGCCTTCACTAGCCTCCAGCCATTAGTTTTAGCTTCTTGAGGCTTTTTATTTAACCAAGATCATTTTATTGATCTAGTTCATATTGCGGTCCACAAAGAATTCTGTCCTCACTGACCTGATGAGAGGATCAAATCAGCATTGCTGCTGTGGTGGCTAATGAATGATCCCTATATCTAGAGGGGATGGATACATACTGAAGTTCAGGATTCAGCCCTCAAAACCCTAGCTTGGACGAATATGGACGTTATCATCTTTAAATTATTATGTAAAATATACAGAAACTAAGAAGTAATTTCACATAAGACTCTTGCTACTGAGTATATGTGTGTGTGTGTGCACAGATGTAGATGTACGTGTATATGGGGGATTTGGATGACTGTGATGGGAGTAATTAAAAGACAGAAATCAGGCCAGCATCAAAGTAGTGTTTTACTAGACTGGCATTCATTAGCAACACACATTTTCAAATGATAATTTCTTACACTTTATTAGTTTTAATTATTGCATATTCAAATGGTCCTTAATAACCGTCTCTAACATCTGTGTGTGTTCAATACCACAGAGCTGATGCCATGTAGTCAGCAGGGATGGCTGCAGCCAAGTCTGAGGACCAATTCTGAGATCTCTTTGATGAGGTAAGCTGGGGCCAGAGTCAAGAATAATCTTTCTTCCTCTTTTTTCTCATGCATCCAGGGTATTTTTATGATCCTTAGAACCTCACCAAAAGAAAGGGTGAATCTCATCTGCTCCCAACATAGATTATCTTACTTTCAGGAGCAGGATTTGTTAATTTTCCCAGGCATATTTCCTGCCTGTTCTACATCCACTGTTAGTATCTCGTGGAGTTTATGCCTTGTACATGATTTTAGTTATGCCTCATTTATGTAATTACATCACAAAAATCTCCTTTTGCCTTTTGCAGTTACATGTTACTTTTGCATGTACAGTTAGCTGTGTCCACATGCTCAGACATTGTTGCTGGTTATACCATTAGTAGCATTACAAAATGTACAATCTCACAAATAGTTATAGAGTTGCTGTTTAGTCATTTTAGTGTGCTTATGTTTGATTCTGTGCAAACAAATACCAAATATGCCCTTCTCAATCTGTTTTGACTTTATGGGTGCAATAGACCTCTGCTTTGTCAGCAAGACTTCTATTTAAGCAACATAAATATTTACTCCATAGTTATTCCATAAACTACATAGATATTTAAAATCAATAAGTGAGTCATAACTTCCACAGAAGTTACTTGAAAACAGTTTACTTCGGATTTGCTTTTAATACTTTGTTTAGGAATTAGGCCATCACTTATTAAGTAGGTTGGATGGGGGTCTAAGTAGCCTGATCTAGTTGAAGATGTCCCTCCTCATTGCAAGGAGGTCAGACTAGATGACCTTTAAAGGTCCCTTCCAACCCAAGCTATTCTGTGACTCTGTGACTCCAGAGCCACAAATGGGAAATAGCTGTAGGAGGGTAGCTGAGGTCAGTGCTGAAGGACCCACTTCACTTCCCTCTGACACTCTTCATTTTCCTTCCCCATAACACTCTTCATGAAAGTTCAAGTTATTGAAGACTGACTCAATAACTTGTGTGCTTTCATTCTAACCATGGAAGGTCAATTAAAGGTAAAGCAAAACCAAAACACAGTGAAAAAGAGATCAGGTGAAAATATAAGGCTTTTTGTCTGAGGACTTGGAGTCACAGCTCCCTTTTATGGTGGATTTCTCAAAATCTAAAGAGATTAAAGGGTAGAGCTACGTTTCTCTGAACAATTGATTTATTTTCTTTAGGTCACTGCTGAAATATAAAATAATTTGATTTTTGGATTAAACCATTTTCTTCTTTTTTTTCTCAATTAATATGGTTTCTGGCTTTTGTTTTTGAGAGGAAAGTGGGAAGAGATTACAATTTTTTTTTGTTTTGATTAAATATTTAAATCATTTAAATAAAATATTTTGCTGCTTTTAAATTTGTCTTTTAGAAGTGAAACAGAAGCAAATCTATTATGGAACATTTCAGCTGTCTGGTGATAGCTTTGGCTTTTAGCATCCAGTCTGAGATACTCATCTAGGCATCCTTACAGTCAGTGGTCAGAAATTATCCATGCAGCTTGTACTAAAATACATGCAAAACAAGCAGAATAGATTGTGTTGGGAAAGTATTATTTGTGACACTTTATTACAAAGAACCTTACTGTTTACATTAATTTACAATAATACTCACTAACTTTTAGATTACTAATTCTAGGTGTGGCTAATCCCATTCAAGGGATTAACTCTGACATCAAGGGGATGTTTATAGGTACAAATATGTTCTTGAAAAAACTAAAGACACAATTTTAATTTTTTTTAAGTTTGTTTTTTTCACTCATTTTTTAAGAGAGTGAACACTTGAAATATTTTAGTTCATTAGTGTATTTCAAGAATAGCTGAAAAGAAATTTGTCACCTAGGTGTAGTCAGATATGCAATATAAAAAAAAGGAAATTATTTTCAAAGCAGAAGCCATAAAGCTGTGTCTTCAAAAATTTCCTTTGAAAGGATAACTATACAATAGTAATTTTACATTGTTTTTTTCTTACCTTCCAATATTACAGAGGGCTGTTCTCTTATTTTCTTTTACATCTCTACCAACATACCAGAGAGAAATGAGGGGTGAAACGAAAGAGTGCTATGTTGATGACTGTCATAAAAGCTGAGTTTTATTGATAATATTATGTGTATCAGTAGCTTTATTGTTCTGAATCTTGACTCATAAAAAAATTATGCTTGGGAAGCAATTTTCCTATTTATTACAAAACCTCTTTGAATTCATGATTTTCTGTGAATATTTAGGAATATTTTCTTCTACGCACTATTTATTAGAAACATTTTGAGTGTTATCTATTTTATAAGTTAACATTATCTTGCTGTGATCAAGGAAATCAACCTCTTAAGATCTCAATCTATGACAAAGTAACATTTAAATTCAGACACTCTGAAGAGTCAAGGATATTTAAAATAGTAATGATTTTTAAAAAAGGAAAAGAAAAAATTACATCTTAATAGCATTGTTGTTGCTAGGAGATTACAGCTACTGTTTATGAGATGTATGTGTCTTTTTTTTTTCCTTTAATTAAAAATGATTAATGAATAGATAAACAACTAAAATGCCAACCTTTTAGTAATTTTGTGTAGAAGCTTTCAATGTATAATCCGATTAAGCAACAGCAACAAAAAAAAATATCTTGAAAGCAAATTGATCACACTAAGGACAGGAGACAAAAAGCAGGTCACACTTTCAATTGTTCCTTTAACCTGTCAAGTTACACCTTCCTGGTGCTGCAAACAACCACCTTAATTAATATTGGTCACTGTGAGGAATAGGATATAGGGTTAGATGGACAATTTGTCCAATATAGTGCAATGTTTATTATGGTCTCCCGTTCAGCTTGCATGTAATTCAAAACTATAATTAATTTAGCTATCTCCACCAAGCTCAGTAGATATAATGGGATTTTGTTACAGCTAAGAAGCTGTCAAGTTTTCACAAAGAAGCTAAAAGACAAACATTGCTCAGGAAGACTTCCTTGGCAAGTTTCAAGTTTCTCTGCAACAGACTAGAAATTTCCAACTTTATCTTCTTTTCTTCATATGTTCTTAAATATAATTTAAGAAGATACCACAGTGAGATAAATAGGTAAACTAATTTAACTTAAAGTTTTATTTTCCAAATATTCAGTACAATTTTGTGATAAAAATACCAGCCTAATAGTTTCAGTTTTGCAAAGGTGTAAAAAACTGAAAATGAGAATCTGTTACAAAACCATGCTAGATCATCATAGCTATAGTCACCTCTACCACTAATGTGAATGTTCTAGAACTTGGAGAATCTTAAAAATAGCCCCCAAAACCTAAAAATTGTCGAACAATAAAAATTGTTAGTCAGGTGCCCTCGCTTCAAGCTTTGCCACTTGCATGTGTTAGAATGAAAAGCAGAATAAACAAGCAAGCTCAAGTGTTCCCACAGTTACAGATCACTTGAGGAACACCTGATAATTTTTATCTTTTACTCATACATGTTCACAGCCCCAGTCATTACATCAGGAGAAGGTGTATAATATTTATTTTACTGACATTTTGAAAGTGTATTTTTATCTTTGTACATAGTTTAGGGCAATAATATGTATTTTATTTGTGCAGCACTTAGCCTTAGAACTCTCTGAAGAAGCTATCTTGATATCAAAAAAAGTATTGATGCATAACTGCTAAAAGTTTAAACCTGGTAATCTTGTCTATCCATTGTTCTATGAACATATACAACCACGAATTTTATATGCTATACATCCTTTAAAAAATGCAGGTTCTCTAAGTGGAAAAAACAAGACCAAAGAACACCATAGTTTAATGTAACTGTTTATAAGTTTTTTTGAGTAGGCTTGCTTTTGTAGCATTATTAATATGGAAGCTGATCCCAAAAGACATGGAGTGTCCACAATTCCCAGTGAATTCATGGTGAAGGAGATGCTCAGTACTTTGCAGGGTCAAATCAATATAGAACTAGATATTGTTGGTTATTTGATTTTTTTTTTAAGAATTTCTGCACAATGCGAAGAAAGACCTGTAGGAATTTTTTGGCTTGGTGATACCATCTTCAGTTCATTCAGGAGTTTGAAAATTAAAGCCAGAATAATTGATAAAACATAACTTTTCTGACGGAAATGCACAATATGTTTTGAGCTTTATTTGTTTATTTCATAAATTGTTAATTTGATATTTTTTTCTGAACATCTGGTACTGTATTTAAGAACCTGCTGTTGGCCTACACTCTGTTTTCCTTTTGGATTTCAGATGTAAAGACAATACATTCTAATATTGTTTAGACATCTGCCTTCTTCTATAATCCAAAGATAAACAAGTTGAATCAAAGATGCAAAATACTGCAAAATATCTCCTTTTTACCTTTTCCCTTCTGCATTTAGCATAACTGAATGCTAAAACAAATATGAAAAATATGAAAATATGAAAATATGATAATATGAAAAAAGGAATGAAAAATTAAATCACAGAGGAGAGGATTTGGCTGGGAGGGCTGGGGAGGAGTTGTTTTGTTTGGTACTCTTGCCCTTGCTGTGATGTTCTGACTGTTAAGGAGAGAAAGTGAGAAGATGTGTGAAAGTGAGAGAGAAGAGGAGACAGAGAAGGAAGGAAAGAAGGAAGGAAGGGAGGCAGGAAGGGAAGAAGGGAGGGAAGGAAACCAAAACAGCAGTAATATCAAAAATAATAAATATGTTTTGGGACAGGAATATTAATCTATTGAGATTTTAAATAAGTTAATCATTGTTTCGCTCACCCATATGTAAAACAACTGAAGTATAGTTTAAGCAGTAGTGTCTTTAGGTGAAGAAGAAGATAGACTACTGGAATAATACCAGAAATAACTAGTCTTTTGTCTGTACTAAAGATAGGGGGTTTTTTTCACGGATATAAATCTACAGTATTAACTGCCTTTGACAATTAATATACATTTTTTCAAAGACTAAAATGTGTAAAAGGAATGTATCTTCAAATGACTTATTAGCACCAACATTGCTTGGGAATAATACATATGTAAGTAATAACAACACATATTTGCTAGCAGTTCAAGAATCTCGTCTGTTTATTTGCATAGAAAAAGGTCTGTCTTTCAGTTTGATAATGGGTGTGGTGTACATTTTGATGTCTGTGGTAAAATAAATATACAAATAATAGAGATAAATAACACCATCGCATGAGCTGTAATCAAAATAACTTAGCAATTATCAATAAACGAGTTAACAAAGGCTTACCACTTGTGAGTATCATGTGGTATACCACATGTCAATGCAATTAAACTGGCATTTAAAATTACTTTGAATTTTGCTTAAAATTTTGCAGCCCAGTGATATCTGGAGACTTAATCTTTATTCTAAGGACAACTCTGATGTCAGGAGATCCCATTCCCTGTAATGGTACAAATAAGAGGCATAAATTAGTCCATATCAGGAAGACAACAAATGGCTTTAAGACTCAGGTAATGGATGTGCCTTGATAGCCATGACCTAATCTAAAAAATTAAAAAAGAGAAAATTACTGAACTAGAAAAGAAGAGTGGAGAAATTTATTCAGCCCGAAAGAACATAGTGATAAAGCAAAGATATGTTTTCCTTTTTAATTTTTTTTTTAATTAAACTGGTCTGAACCGACAGACCTATTTAATAATATTCTGTTTAGAAAGGAACCTTGCTTTAAACTGTAATGAAATTCATCCCAAGAAATCGGAGGTGCTTTGGCATCTCTTATGTACACTATACAAGACAAATACAGTTGTAGTTTTAGGCTTTGAAAGATTAAAGATCTCATTGCAAAATTACTATCTAATTTTGCTACACCAAATATAGGATGTGCACTAAAGATGTTTAGGAGCCACTCAGGTGGGGCAATTAAAAACAAAGGGATTCATCCATGAAGGCTGGTTTTATCCAGGAGGGCTAAATTTTCTTATTTTGGTGGTCTAAATTTTTAGTCTTTATTATTTTCAGACTAATAGCATTTAGTCTGCATTATTAATAACACAAATAATAACGTTTCTGCATTATTTCTGTACATTCTGTTGGATTCAAGATATAAATAAAGGGGGATTAGTGAATGATGCAAAGATCCTGCCACAACAGAACAAACTAAACTGCTATTTGAGGAAGAGAACAACTGAAAAATATTTGTTAGCAGGTCATGCAGCAACTTACCAGATTCTCTTTTGTATAAATGCATACATATAGCTATATAGATCTATGCATATATTTCTGTGTATGTATGTGTTTATATACATATATATATTCAAGCAGCCTATACATGCAAATTCATAAGAATGAAAAATACGATACAAATATGTGTAGGCTAATAAAATAAAATACCATAAATAATAGTCCCTCAATTCTACCTTAGGCTAAAACCTAACTTCCCAAAAGACTAGATTTTCTATAGGGAGATAAAAATGTTCATCAAATCTATCACCGTCAAATTTTAGTGGAGGCAGGTCTCTGTTGCTTTATTAGAAGTAAATACATGAGGTTGATTCCTGGCATATGAGTAGGGAATTTGGGGTATCTCCCTTTTTTATCTGGCAGTTTGATTCAGTCGCAAAAGTATAAAAGACAGTATAGATAATCATATGCATATGCTAGACCAGGCCAAAGTAAATTTATTTTTCAATGATTCCTTAACAGTCACTACCCTTACTATTAGTAAGTCCAACAAACAGCACCAAAATTTAATTACTAATGAGCAGACAGATAGGCCATATGGTGGTCATGCTTGATATTCTGTCTTCATGACAACACATAGTCATTGGATGCTCACACACTGGATGTTTTAGATCTACAAAATACTCTCTGTTTGGGTATGAGTCATCTTAACTAAAATAGCACATCTCTGCCATGCAAGTTATACCAAACCCAGAAACAGTCAAGGCTGGTTCAGGTTAATGATGATATTTCTGCAGTTAAATCAGTTCATATGTAGACTATACATTCCCACCCCCCTGCCTCTAGGGTATAAAGGAAACTACATAGAGGAAAGGATTTCTTTCCCTTCAGATCCTATTATTTTCAGCACAAACCTCACCAGATTGTTTTGTGCAGGATTCTGAGCCATGAGAAGGGGGAATGCCTTTATTTGTCTTTGTGTTGTGTTAACATTCATGTGCTGTCTCTGTGTTGTGTTAACATTCCAGTGCAAATAAAGCTATTTCAAGTCAATGGACTCGATTCAACAATGGAGTGCTCTAGTTTTAGGTGACTCCAAGGAATGGAGCTGGATTGATTTCAGCGTACTGCAGTGGTTAGCTGAGATCGATATTGGTAACAGCATTTGTAGGAAGGCAATATCCACAAAAGATTTTCTTCACTGGTTAGGGCTGAACACAGACTCATCTACTCCCAACTTCTACCAACTACCCGCATAGTCGGTATTGAATTTTTTTTCCAGAACTGCAGCAAATGTTGCTCAGTAAAATCGTATACAACTAAAAATAAAAGTTTGCCAGTTGATCTTTATCGGAAACATTGAAATGATAATTCATCATAATATTGTGCGAATTGATGGCATTACTGTAACTGAGGATAATGCCTGGCTTTTCAGTTTCTCCAAAATAACCAGAGCCTATTTTGTCTTTTAATTTCATAATTCCTGAGAATGAAATATAATTTTCTATTCTTTTTAATTAAAAGTCCACTCCACGTAAAAGTCTTTCAGCAAAATAGTCAAGAAAGCCCTATCATTCTAATGAAGTGAGAATTTGCAAAAGTATCTAGCTGAAAAAAAAAAATAAATTAGCAGTAGAACTGATGAAAATTTAGGCCTCCTATAGCGACACAGACACCCATCATTGTTGCCTTTTATTGCCATCTTCTCTACTTGCCCCTATGGATTCTTAAGTGTATTTGTTTTGGGTTCTTTTCCCTTCTAATTCCTGGATTATAGGAATTTTGATTGCTTTTGGTAAGCTGCTTCTTACATTCCCTTTTGGGCTGCCGAAGGCATTCTCTACAGGCCTCTACAGAAGGCATTCTTGCATCTTAAGATGCAATGTTTAAGAAAAAGGAAACAGAATTTACAGAACCATGTTATTAAAAAACCCCCAAATAATTAAAAGATCAAAAATAGCAAAGAAAAACTTTGTAATACAAGAACGTAATCTGTCATATCTCACATATAGTGGAGCTGCTTCTTTTTTTTTTTTTAATTAACATGAAAAAAATGCCAGAGGGCTTGATCCTTGGGGCTGCTAAACTCCACTGCAGGAAAGAACCAAAGCATTGGCACTTGACCTTATTTTTTCACTCATAAATTACCCTGATTGCAAGCATCGGTGGAGCTGAAGAGATGTAGTGAAGCAAGATATTATTGCCACTGTTTCTCAAGCCTGCCTGACTGAAAACTTGTCTGTCAGAAAATGAGCTGCCCAACTGCAGCTACATCAGTGCCTGACTCTCTGAAGTACACAGGACCTTGGTGTCACTTCAGCAGCTGTTCATGAGATTTGCTGTGTGATCTCATTCTTCTCAATTTAATATGAATCAAAGGCATTCAGTACCTGGCAGGATTAGCTCCCTTGTTTTTTGCATTGATGAAGGATTTATAACATGAAGGATGTTATAACAAGAAAGGAAGAAAAGGAGTGGGGAAGGCATTACTGTTTAAAGATAAGGCAGTGAAGGCCTATGATGAACATAATAGCCATTTTTAGTAGTTTCATTCATTTTTGCTTACTGTTGAGTACTTAGGGTTTGCAATCACAAGAAAGCAGCAGTGATGGAAGTCAAATAACATTGCTTCCAAAAGTCCTCTGGAAATGCTGTACAGCCAGGTGCTCAGTGTCTCATGACTAGATCTGGTTGGGAAATAAAATGTCTAAGAGGCTTCTGTGAGAAAATGCCAATTTAGCAACAAAAATAATTGACTAATCATTTTCATTTAGGTAGTATTTAATTTAGAGGAAATAAAAAGCTGTGTGAGGAGAAGACTTCTGAACCTTAAAATCTTAGTTTGATATTTCACAATAAAAATTTTAGATTTCCATTCCAATATTATTTTACTTCAAATTGTAAATAGAAACACACACATGAATTAAAAGAATACATAAGTTTGTAAATGCAGAAGATATTCTGACTTGTTTCGGAATAAATATTCAAAATTTTGCCTTTTTAACCTGAATTGAGATTATTTAAAGAAATAAATGAAACTTGGTTTTCATGAGGTAGGTAGCCATTTTGGGCTATTATTTGTGCTGGTTAAATTCTTTTGCCAGTCCTAAGAATATCCCCTTTTCTCTTAGCGTTCTACATCACCTATCAAAGTGTCAAATCTATTTAAGTTTCTACAAACTCTAAATGCTGAGTTGTGTTGTACATTCTCAGGGTTGAGTATTGAATTATTTGTCAAGAAGCCCTCACGTTCAGTGAACCCAGGGTTTTCTGGAGCAAAAATGTGTCTTGAGCTTCAAATTAAATTTTGCTGCACTTCTTGTACACAAAGCCACACAATATACCAGTGATTATTGTAGTGCCTTTTGAAGGATTAAAAGACCCTCTAAAAGCCCAGCGCAGCCATTAACTTTTAATTCTTGTACTGATTAAACATGGCTGAGTCAGGCCAAGAAAGAGACATAAATCAGCTATTCTGTGCTATATGATATCTGATGATCCTCTAGACTATTCTGTTTAGTAGCAGAAATAAAATCAAGAATCATAAACAGAAGAGTCACATGGATGGCAGATTATGTCCTAAACACACATACACACCCATATGTACACAAAGTCATTAGGATTGCTCTGTTAATGGCAGATTCTACAGTTAGTCAGGAGTCTTTGCCTGTGGAGAGTTTTCCAGTTTGTGAAAGATTAGAGAGTTTTCAGGATTCTCTGAAAGCCTGCCAAACCACAAAAATATCTTTGGGAGACCCAGTAGAACAGAGAAATTGCTCCTTTTTTTCAATATGAAAAAAAATCTGGTATCAGAAAGTACCCACAGACAGATATATGGGCACACATATATCAAGAATTTCCTGAAACTGCACACCAAACCTACCTATGTCAACTGACAGAAAACATTTTCACTGAATTTTCACTGAATTTTTAGAGTTGGAAGGGACGATGTTTCATTTGAAACATTTTGGATCATAACATTTTTTTACTCTCATCCTGATGCTGTCACATCAGTAGAACCTGAAGCAATTTACTTCAATAATTACAGCAGTTGGGGTTGTAAAGTTTAAAATGATTTTTGGTTTGACTTTTCTTTTCTTCTTGTCATCTGTAAGACTTTAACACATTTCTAACTCCTGTGAATATTGGCTAATAATAGGGACTGGTGCTTTCCACGTGCAGGAAGATAAGCTTTTCATAATATTTATCTAGAACCACATATACAAATACACATTTTCTGTTTCTTTCTGGACCTGCTGAACCAGAGATTAAGGACTCATTACACCTAATGTCTGTTGCTTTTTCCCCCATGTACCCTAGTAATATTGGAGAAATGGAGTAAATAACAGATTGGGCCCTATGTTGCTAGGTAACATAACATCTATGCATATATCTGTTTCCTGTAGGATTATGATCTAGCCCTCCCTTCTGATTTTGTAAAAGTATTCACCCAACATAATTTGGATGCTCTGCAGGTGATTATGACAAAGGGTATCTATATTAAATCCAAAGGTCTTCTGTAAAGAACTCAGCTCTAGGTGCTTAATTACACTTTCTTTTTTAGTGTAGCTAGAGAAAAGCTACTCTCTAGCTTTTTTACATGCTAGTGTGTGGATGCATTTCTTCTGTCTCATATGTACAACAATACATAGCTGTACAGCAAAATAAATAAAGAAAATATAAAGAAAATGCAAAGAATGTATAATTCACACATTCCAATTTAAAGTTAAAAATCCTTATCTTTCTGTGCAAATGCTAGAGAGCAGACCTATAAAATATCCACTCATTAGCCCAAGCATAGGAGGGTTGGGGGAAAGAAAGACATTCCTTATTATTAACAAGTTACTGAAGTGTAAAATATGCAATCTGATCGAAATTAAATTTGGGATTTTTTATTAAAAAGTAGAGTAAGAAGGTAGGTAGAAAACAAGCAGAGATTAATCCAGTGAGTCAGAGGAATATTTACTTCCCCGTGGATGCTAACGAAGACCTAAATATAGATATCATACTACCTGGTGAAGCTGAAGTAAAGAAATGTGCAGATTATTTTAATAAAAGGATTTATCTGTCTGTTGCATCCCTATGTTTTCATTTTCCTGTGGTGACAATTTTACTGTTGGGTAGATTTCAAGAGCATGTCCCATTGTCATTAGCAACGCTAGTTAGCATAATACAGGCCACAGAACAGTAATTGCTACTCTCTAGCTTTTAGCTCCAGTTCTGACCAACAATGCATATTCAACTTAACCTTGGCAAGAAGGAAATAGAGAAAAAGTAAAATCCCAACATGAATTGTAGAGTTTGGGCTTTTGACTGCTATCACTGTATATATCATCCACAAATCCCTGCCTGAGGCACTTCCAGAAGTTTTGAAAAAAAAGTTTGCATTCTGGAAGAAGAAATAGGGTAGCAATACATGTAATTCTTATGGCAAAAGTATATTCCTTATGTTTATCAATATAAGATATGTATATCAACATGATATCAGTTGGGCCAGCCTAAGCTCCCTCCGGAATGATTAATGAGGAGAATCAGACGACTCATGGAAGGAAGGAAGGAGGGAATTAATTTTGTTTTCTTTCAGGATTTCAGACATCTTTTTTTTGTCTATTTATACTTTTCACTCCCTCTATTAGGTTAGATAGGAATAATCAAATTCTTTCTTTCTCTTAGGTTCCATGATTTTCTTTTACCTTTCTCCTTTTTGTTTAATCTCCCTCCAAAAAAGCCCAAAAAGCTAGCTTGCAGTCTTGGCCACTGACCTTCACGGGGAAAAAAAGAAAAGAAGGCACTGAAAAGTGGAAGGAGATTTATTATTTCTTGTGAATAGAAACATTGCTTTCATTAGCAGAATTTCCCTTTCTTTACATTTCTCTTTTTCTTTCCCTGTTTCCTCACACCATTCTCCTTCGCCTGAAGACTACAACCGCAAAAATCAAAGAGCAAATAAGCCCTCTCCAACAAAGGTTCTGTCCCCTCTTAACATACCTTAATCCCTTTGGTACCCTCACCTCTCTGAAACTCTGCGCTAAAGACCACATGGCACCTCCTCAAAAAATCATCTTTTCCACAGAGAAATTCTAATGCATAGGTTATCCTGAAGTCCATCTATCCATTTACTCTTCACTTTATGAAAGTTAAATGATATCCAACAGTGGTCATAGTCTGAACAAGAGGATGAATAAGACTCCCTCAAAGCACTTCACCTTTACGTGTGCTTATGCAACTGTGCTCATCTTAATCTCTTGATTTTTTTGTTCAAGCATTAAAAAAATCCACATATTTTAGGTTAGTTACATTTCATATTTTTTTTTCTGAAAGCCCTACAACTAAAGATTTCGGTGAATCTTTAACGATCAGAAAACAGTCAGAAAAATATCACTGTTTTTATGTTGAGGAGCAACTAATCTGGAGCATTTTATCTGACACTGTGAAAGCCAGCAGATTGTCCCATATGAATAACAAATCTAAACTTCATCCTTTTTTATACCAGACAATATATTTATTAATTTATATATGTATAATGTTAATGTCTTAATTCTTCAAATAACATTAATGTCCTTCTTTAAGAAGCATGTTATGTAGTACTTCAAAAGTAAATTTGAAAGAACACAGAGTGTATCAAGTTTTATTTCACACCTGCACACCTTTAAAATACGGTTTGGTTATTCATCTCCACACCTACATAAAATAGCCTCAGGAGAGTTATGTAATAACACTTAATTTCTACATTGTTAGATAAACTAAAAGAGGAGAGAGAAGTAACCTTGCAATAGATACTCAAATAATCTCCTGCACAGTGAAATTTTAAGAATTGAATAACCATGCATCATTTTAAATGACTTACTAGTTTGTGTAATTTGTGAAAGGCAAGCTTCACAATAGTGTCTTTAAAAACAATCCTTTTAAAATATGAACTTCTTTGCTTTCCTTCTAAGTAGAAAGCACATCATGCAAAATTAAAACTTTTACATCATACAGAGCAACAGACAGATTTGAAATATAAAGTGCAATTAATATTCAAGGTTAGTTTGAGACTGAATATTGGAAATAATTCCAAACATAAACCTAACAAATAGGCTTAACAATAATTACAGTCCACATTTCCTCTAAAAACGTTCTCTGCTTTTTGCTCAGCATGAAACATAACATTATTTTTCCATTTGACACAAATATATAACATAAAACATTTTTCCATCATATGTAGTTCAGCTCCTGACACAAATCAGGCAAAAAGGAAGCCAAAGCCAGAAGCATATGGGCAAAATGAATAGATATTTACAAAGTATGGGTATATAGCTCATAAATGCCTTTTTTTTTTTTTTTAATTTCAAGAAAAAGAAAGAGCAACCATTCATTTTAGTCTTGCATAAGACTAAATATTTGTCAATTTGGCAACTCTCTCCCATTTTGAATAGCTGTTTCTACCTCAAATCAAAAGGCATGAGTTGAAGTTATTGAAATAATCACTAAAAAGGAAAATATTGATCCTGAAAGGAAGATGAGTAAATTTCCCTTTACTTACCTCCAGCTTCTTAGCTGTTAAGATTTATTTCTTATGCTCTTCCTCATTTTATATTTTCCAGAAATCTCAGGCCATCATAATTATTGTTCAAACATTTACTTTAGCAGGTAGTCTAAATCACCAAAATACAGTGTGTTTTTTTAATAGAATTAGCCAATCCTAGTTCTAGTATTTTTTTATAGCACATATCAAGCCATACAAAAGAAAAAAAATAATTCAGGTTGCTTCCATCATTTTCACTCACCTCTGAGATTAATATTGTACATGGCTTTCAGTTTAAACATCTGTTTTGATCTTCAGACCCATTCTACTTTGGGATATAAATTTGAAGAAAAATTTCTAAGAATAGGAGTTATTATCAACATTATAAAACTCTGTCAAACAGTGATTGATAAATGGAAAAAAATACAGCTTCCTAGCATCTATTCCTAAATAAAAAACATACTTTCCAGTCATTTGCAATTTCAGATTTAGTTTGCATAGAACAGCAGCTGGCTTATTAAAAGCATGTATGTTGAATGTTTTGCTGCCCTCACCAGGACACCATATAATTTTGCATTTTATTTGGCAAACTCCTATTTAAATGGACTAAGAGTCATATTCCTTGCAATAAATCAGCTGCACTGAACAGTACAGTGATTTCTGTCACGTGATACATATATATACAATTGCTATCAGCTCAACTTGTTTTAACAGAAATTAGGAGAGGTCCAATTGATCAAAGACCTTCAAATATATGGAATAAAAACAAACTTCCTGAAAAAGTCTAAGGAAGATATTTTAAAATTTATTGATGAAGAATTAGAAAAAGGTGATCATTTATTCATTGACTAAAACAATAAATATATTAGCAAGCTTTCCTTGTGCAGACACGTCTTTCTGAAGAAAAGCTGGGATGCAGAACTCACTGTTTACATCTCTGTTTACATCCTCAGTGTTTACATCTCTGATCATTCTCTAAACAGAGGAGAAAAACATTGGCTTGTTAGTAAAAAAATGTTCAGCTGGTGGCAGAAGCATATCTCTAATCAAATCAGCAGAAAAAGCTCATTGCCATTAGAATTTATATTACTATACCATTTCCCTCTGGCAATGAATTATATAGACATTGGCACATAAAATACTCTTTGTGGTTGTTGTTACCTGTAGACATTTCTTCAAGTTCACATATTTTAAAAGTTTCAGAGATTGCGAACCTAGTGCTTCTGCTTTAAGCTAGCTGGTGAATCTGTGTAGTATTTCTTGATCATTGAATTACTGGATTTTTAACATGATTGAAAATTTGCCATTAAGGTAAACAGAAATTGAAAAATATCTTTACTGAAATCCAGATTCTTTCTGTAATAAATCTTCAGCCTCCAAAATTTTTCATAATTTTTAGTCTCTATGGTATTACTAAAACTAGAAGAACTTTATAATTATTCTCCTGTAACTGCATAGCACGCCAAAAAAAAAAAAAAAAAAGGAAGGGAAAATAAAAAGGGGTTTGCTTGGTAGCTAGTCCAAGATTCCTTCTAGCAGGAGAGCAGCACATGTAGACTGAAAAGATGGTCTGAGTTCTGTGCACTGGGTATCCCCTTTGATATCCCCTTTGATCCATGAGAACCAAAGGCATTGCATGATGGAGCTTCTTTTGTACCCAATTTAGCAGATCTAGCTCTGCGGAAATAGTTTGGATAGATTTAAGTATTTTGCATGATATAGAAAGAAAGAAAAAAAAAAAAAAAAAAAAAGGAAGTGAAGATAAAATCCACAGATATCACTGAACAGCTAATTGTTGAAAGATAGAATATCTTTTCCATACAAATCTATCTTCAAGGAGCTCATATAACTGAAATGTTAATTTTGGTATAGCTCCTTCCAGATTTAATAATACACTAATATTGCACCATCTAAATATCTGTTTCCAATCTAGGACAACAAAAAGAGTCATTGTCTTCAAAAATGCTGCAAAGAGACTCCAGGATGAAGGGCCCCAGGTTTTTTCAATCCCTGGGTCTGGTCCTAATGAAGTCAGGAGGGTTGTACACAGTAACTTTGAACTTGCTGCCTGTACAGCAAGCATAAGGGCAGTAACAGTCATCACACAGGATCTTTAAATCAGCATAAATCATTTAGCGAAGTTCAACTGTGTCACACCCCATAACACACTCCCTCCCATTTCCAAACAGCTGAATAGAATAATATATTTTCATATTTTTCTTAAAGATTGCAAAGGAAACTTTATAATTCCCAATGAATGTGGTCAAATTAGCCACGTTTACTTTTTTTTGTTTAACAGGATGGACTTCAAGGGCTGCAAGTAGAAGCTGGGCTACAGGTTGGGAACTTCCTGCCATATATATTTAAAAAGAAGCACAAATGCATCCTGCTTTGTTTGTTTGTTTCACCTTGTCTACCCCTTTCACTTGGCCATCACAGTATTTGCATATCCGCCTCTGGAGGATATTCTTCTAGCAGTAGCATCTGGGCCTCATGATGAGTTCTACAGGCATTGGTACAGATTTTCTTCACTTGCCTCTGTCTCTGACATCTACTGTCTAAGCTGCTTTTTGTTTCCTGTCTTCAGTTCTTTTCTTCCAAGTTTTTGGTTGAATATATTGATAAGTGTACTTTCTAGCCAAATATATCATATAAATTGCTTTGTAACTGCTTTTCTGGTTTTGGCATTTTAGCTTGGGTTTGGTTTGGTTTATTTGTTTGCTTGTTTTCTCCTCTCTCCCCTTCTCCCCCTCCTATTCCTTAATATCTGCAACATTATGTGACTATATAACTTCCAAAAGGTATCAAAATGCTGTATACTGATATCTTCTACCGACCTGCCTGGATTAACATAACATTTAACATCATGGACTTCCTCTCACTGTGTCTTTTCCTCAGCCTACAGGAGCCACTTTAAAAGGTGATTTGGAATACCGTAATACTAATTCAAACACATATATGGTCCATGACTTTCTTGCTGGCAGTAAAACAAGAGTGAGAGTTGGTGTTAATGTCCAGTAAATTTGAAAACTGAGCACCAAAAATTGACACCTGACATTTCAGATTGGGTAGAAAGACATCAGATGACCCAATAATCATCAGAGGAAAAATGTGCTTGTTACCTCTGACCTGGACTTTTCTCTTATTGATCATGTAGAAATGAAAAAGTATGGGTTTTTTTAGTTACCTTTGATAAACATCCCTGAAATGTTTCTTATGGTTCACAATTAAACTATTGAGTTCTCATGATCCTGCTAAGCAACATAATAAAGGAATTTCTGAGCACATAATGGCATAACAAGTGTATTTGACTATAAGAGTAAAAGATAAATACACATCCCAGGACAATTTTCCCCCATATAATTATCATAAGATTATGTAGGAGTAGCAATTTGGTACTTTCTCCACAACATGTTTGTGTTTCTTTTTGCCTTGTCATTTTTTACTTTAAAAAGTAAAAAAAATTAAACTGAATAAACCTTACCATAATCTGCTAGCTGAGCTTAAAATATGTCCTGCCTATTAATGAGTTATATTAACTGTACTTTGCAGATTTTTACTGCACCACTAAATTACTTAGATATGTGAGAGCACATCTGAAAATTCTACGACGCATTCCAAAGACAAGTTATACTTCTGAATGGGGTCCCTTTCTTATCCATTGGAAAGAAAGAGACAGATAAGGTTTAGGTATCAAAATTTAGATGCTGCAACATCTAATGGCAAGATACCCAGCCATGAAAGTTGAAGCCAGAGTCATGAGTAAGGTATACACATGCTTTCTAATGTATACAGAGAAAACATATCACTGTATGGCTCATGAGGATGGGTTTTTCAGATTGCCATTTTGGATTTAGGACTCTGATGTTACTGAAACCTGTGTTCTTGTTTAAGATATTTTCTGTGCATTGATTTTAGTTTTATCTTTTCCTTTTTTTCTTCTTTATAATTATAAAGTACTGCCTCCAAATCAACTCTTGTCAAAGAAGTCAAAGTTTTATAGGAAACTGTTTCTTTCTATTTTCTCTGAAGGTAAATTATCATTTGGGAGTGAAAGTAAGACTAAAAGGAAAGATAGAAAGTAGAGAATAAAGTAAAATGATAGAAAATATAATAGAAGACAATATAATACAAAGTAATAAAATAGAAATGAAAGCTTTTGCTTGTGTAGGAACCTACACATATGAGCAAAGAAACATCATGTTTTCTTATCAGTGCGTTTCCAGTCCCCTAGACACCACCATGGTTCCGATGATCCTCCTCATCAAGCACACTAATCAATGTCCCTGTTATCTGCTGCTAATCTTTTATGCCTAACCTTTAGTGCCTAAACGAGTATTGGGATTTCACTGAATTTCACTGAATTTTTAGAGTTGGAAGGGCCCATAGAGATCATCTAGTCCAACTTCCCTGCTAAAGCAGGATTTAATGGCCTGATTCTGTACCATTTCAGATGCTCTGCTTCTGAGGGACATTGGCAGTTTTGATACAGTCTCCATAGAGGCCTGAAAACATTGGTCAATGGAAGAACTTGTGACACTTGTGTATGGGCCACACTAGGCACTGGCACACTCACACACTGATCATCAAAGGTGTCACATACTGGAAAAGAATATCTTGGGATCTCTAGCTTTTCAGATACCTTTAGCCCTTGCTTAATATAAATAGAAACTTTTTTTGTGGTTAAGCCAATTCTTTCCCAAGACTATTTTTTGCTTACTACTTTATTATCCTACAAGAAATTAAACCAAAATGCTGCTATGCCAAAAGCATGCTTGGTGGAAGGTGCATGTGTAAACAGCTAATAAATAGGAGGTGCAGATGGTGAATTCAGGCCCGTATCTCAAACTGTGACTCATACAAAAGCGATTAAATAGCATTTTATGTACCTAGACACAGAAATTAAAACTGAAATTTTGATAATGAATGGCACTGAGTTATTTGGTTCAGCTTATGGACAATATGAATAATGCTTTTAAAAATAGTGATCATGGACCTGAAAGAGCTTATGAAGTATATAAAAGGAGCCTGTGAAAGACAAGTAGGAAAAAAAATCCACTAATCCAACTGTCAGTAGGTTTAACTTTTTTATTAAAAATCCAGTCAAAATTCTGTAGAGGTTTGTAGACTGAAGGAAGCTGAAAGCTGCTGTTGCAGGGGAACATAGATATTATAACTGCTAACATTATTTAGAAGAAATGCACCCAAAAATAAAGGAAGAAACTGAAATATTTTTAGTCAATAGGGAAATTATAAAAGCTTTTTAGATTCAAACACAATTGCCATCAATTAGGATTCTTTACTATATTTTTTGTATACTAGAGGAACTAAAGACCATTTTTTGACCTTTCATGCACCTGAAGTGATGATACTGCTTTTACCTCAAAATCAGCAACAGTTATTAATAGCTTAACCAAGCAGTATGATCCAAGGATAACATATATTCATATTTTACAGTTCATTTATCCTCTTAAAACCTCTAAAACATCTTGATGACTAACATTAAATCTTTTTTGCCATATCTAATGATGTCTTAAATTGAAATCATAAAAACCTGTACTTAAAGTATTGAAGTCACAAAAAATATTGTTATTTTTCTCCATGTAAAGAAAAGCCAAATCTTTCAAAAGCAAGACATCAGTGATTTTTACCATAGACGTTAGCAAAAATATAGATAACCAGGCTGAGAAATCCGCATCCTATTAAAAATGATGAGAACCAGATGCCTAAAATCCAGTGTGGATCTGGACTTTAAAGACACAGAAAGCACTTAATGGAAGTTAGCCTAGAACAACAAAATATTGAGTTAACAAAGAGCAACAGAATATGTAGTGTTGCCTCCAAAGATCAATTCTTATCAAAGCTGAACCTGAATGAAAGCCTGTAGTAATACGTTCTCCAACAACTTCTTCTGAAGATCACTAAAGACAATTTTTCCACACTGTTTCAGAACTGAGGTTTTTCTACTGAGTACACTCTAGTGGCAGCTTACGCACTTTTAAATTAAGGCTCTACTGAGCCACATGTGAGAAAATTTGCTGTGACTCAGAATGCATAGGAGGGTATATTCTGAGTACTTTCGCCAGCCAAAGCTGTGAGACTCTCCCAGAAGAAAAAACGTAACCACTCTGGTAGCAGCTGATGATCGTATTGAGGATTTTAAATATTCTCTGGAAAAGTAATGAAAAATGCACAGCCAATGAATACATAAAAACTAAAATAGAAATATTCTCCATAAAATGAACAAAATTTCCAAAATATATATTTAGACTATGCTCTGAAACCAACATAGATATTGAAGCAATATTGGCAAAGGCTATGATTGAGATGTAGCAGTTAATATGCTGTTCACTCTGAGCTGCAGTAGGTTTTCTCAGAAATGGCTCCATGATGTTGGAAAGGAAAATGGCATACATTGGTACACCAGAGAAATGTATCAGAAAGAAACATTTACAAATCTTTAGGAAGGCATGGTGTCATTTAAATGCATAAAAAGAATTGATTTTTCAGTCAGTAGACAGTAATCCTCTGAATTCCATGGCAAGAATTCCTTGTGGATGCAAAAATTACATAGCTTCAAAAAGACCATCTTGAACCAATAAAAGCCCAACAGTGGGGGGACAAAAGGTGCAAAACAAAATCCAGCTCAAGAAATGACCACAGAATGGAAAAATGTTTAGGTGGGAATATCAAATATGGTTTTGCTTTTCTTACTTTTCCCTAAGGGTCTGTCTATGGCTACTGCTATGTGACCTTCATACTTTAGGTTTAACCTCCAACTTTAGGTTTGATTCTCTACCCTATTCCTACAGCTTGTGTGGCAATGTAATCAACCAGTAATAACAGAATATCAAACACAAACCTATTGAAAAGATGCAAGTTACAACTACTACATCTATAACCTCCCTTAAAAGACTCCCATTCATCATTTCTGCAAATATATCTGGTAATGTAAAAGTATCATCGGGATCTTATATGAATTAAATTGTAGCCAGTAACACCTTGGCTGTACCCTGCTGTCACAAAGCAGAAGAATATCTTTGTAGCTCTAATATATAGAGATTTTTTTTTTTTTAATGGAAACACATGTTTTATAGCACAAGATGACAAACTATTCCCTCAAATTTTGCATCTGTCTGTTACTCCAAAGTCATGTCTCTCTTGTGTGTGCTAGAAGTATGCAGTTTTCTTAATGGTTTTGGTGTAACATTAAACAATGTAAGTAGCAGAAATTAAAATAAATAATTTTAGAAGTCCTACTTATAAAAAATCTGCTCTGTTACAGGAGAGAGGAGATAACTGAAGGAGAAAGAAGAGGAAAAAAACCTCTGCAGCTTTGATGTGGTTAACATTGATACACTGGTTTAAAGAAGGATTCCAGGATTTCATAAATAAGCTTTATCAGAAATAAACTGTTTAACACAGTGGAAAGATATTACTACTGATTATATTTTACTGTTAAAAGTATTTAACTATTAAGTGTGTTTTTCAAAATAATCTCCTTCATCGTGTCAGTACAGAAAGGGAGTTAAGTTTTTGCGTTGTATTTTAACATGAGTAAGAAGCAAAGCATTTAATTAAAGATTCACAACTTGTGCATGTAATTTTAGGTTAAAAAACAAGTGTTTTTGTCAAGCAGCAATTTAATGTCTGCAAGTGTCTATGCCATAGGAATATGTCTAAACCGAGCATTTAATGGTGCTACCAGAATCACACAGTTCAAATATAAACAACATACTACCAACAAGCAATGGCTTTGACAAAAATTGTGGTACTGGAGACAGACTTTCTAGAAATGGTTGAGACAAAAAGATAATAAAATAACTAGAGCAAGGCCATTTCTAGTAAGACTCTAAAAGCTCCAGAGAAAGCCATGGAGACTTTAAAGGAATACTGTGGGGTGGTTTGTTGTGCAAAAATAATTATAAAAGCACTAAAGATTGTTTAAAACAAAAGAAACTCAGCAAATTTAAAGTGTCAAATCAGTATATTTTGTTCTTAACATTGCAAGAAATTGTCAGAGTGATTAAAGCTAGACATGGCTCCACTGTGTGTAGATTCCTACAAAAGCAAAGCTCAACAGATACCGTGGTCTGCATTTTAATGTCTAATGTCTTTAAAGTACTCCTTGTGATGCCATCACAGTAATTAGAAGTTACAGATAATGCCGCCATTTTTGTTGATAAATTTCCAGAGGGAAGTTTTAATAAAGCCACTGGAAGGAGACAGAACAAAGATCAACCTTAGGATAAATGCTCTCTTATGGGACTGAAACTAATTATAGTGACCATAAGGAGAACCTAGAGGCCACTCTTCCAGTTTAGGCAGATCAGTTGTACAGAAACCAGCGACAGCTGTTGTCATCACAAAGGTCTCAGGTAAAGCCAAGAGATGTGCTGGGTCTCAGTTATGGCAGATATGTTTGCCAGAACCTGTGCAGAACACATAGCATGAAGCATGAGTGAAGTTAATCTGACCTTGCTAGTATTGCTAAAATGCATTTCAAAAGTGAGAGTAGAGTTACAGATAGATAGGGACATGCATACACATGAACACACACACACACAGAGTTCATAGATTGGTGGAAACAAAGATTTGTTTGGGGATTTCATCCCCACTTCAGTACCACTGGCCTGTTCTTGATGAGTTAATGTTTGTTGTCAATATGTCTTACAAGAAAAAGTAAATAGAAAGCTCATGAACCATGAGGAAAGTGTGTCTGTGACTTCAAAGTAAAAGAGGTCAGTCAATACATTTTACCAAGGTCTTTGTGTTATTTGCAAAGAATGTAATAGTTGTTTAGGATGTTTTGATCGATACGTTTGACAGACTGAGCATTTCAAAATAATATCAGCAGTCTAGAAGTCTCCAAAAGGATTTCTGGGCCTTTTCTTTTACATGACCTTAGGCTCTAATGTCCTTCCTGAATGTAACAAAGGATTTCACTATTTCTATAGTGATAGCTGTCTTGTATCCACATTCCTTTGAGAATTTCATACTCAGCAGTATGATTCCTTTCTGCTCAAGTCCATGAGGATTGTTATGTATTAGTTTTATATTACCCACGGGTATGATTAGTACCTTGCAGAAATACAGACACTCTACCAAAGAAACTATGTATTAAATGACTTCAACTGTAGCACAAAAAAAAAGGGGGAAAATAACTGTCAGAAAAAACCCTCATGGAACTTTGAGCTACACTTGGTTTTTTTCTCTTTTTTCTTCATATATACTTCATTTCCCCCCCTATATTTCTGCACGCATACAGGAACATATATTCACATGGACATTCTTTTAAATTCTTTCTTCCTGTCTTTTTTAAATCTAAAATGTTCCTGCTTATCCAAACAATATTATATATTCTGAATATTAGAATATTAGATATTCTGAGTTTGTCCCTGTAACTGAATGTATATAAAAAAATATACATATGCATAAATACATATACATTAATAGCTTAATCAAATGATATACCATTTCAGTGCCATTTCAGGTATCTTAAACTATCTTGCCACTCCAGAGGGTATGGTTTTCTCTTAAAGCCTGTGTCAGCAAGATGCCATGCAAGCTAATAGGTTTCTTAAATATACTAGAATGTCTAAAAAGGATGAGACAGATATCGTTGTTTTTTCTAAAGTTCCTTTGTTTCTTCTAAACTTCTAAAATTCCATGAACCTTCGGGCAGCAGAACAGTTGTGATCATATTAAAAAAAAAATCCTATTCTTTATTTCATTTTACCAATTTAAGCACCTAAGAATTAGATGTCTGAATCTTAGTTAGGCACTTCATAATTCCTTATAGGCAATGAAGAAAGCAGGCATCTCCTGGGAGAGACTCTTTTAATCTATTATAGGTAAATAAAATGAGATGAGCTGTATTCTGAAGGTGTCTATTTCTATTGACTACACAGAGAGTTTAAGATAACTACCTCAGGCTTAAATAGATGATTTTATACTTCTAAATTATGACAGATTAAATTTTTTCTTTGCTTACTTTCTCCTTTTCCCAGAGAAAAGTTTGCACTGCATGGATGCAGAACTATCAAGGTTACCTAGGTTTCTCTTCACAGGTCAATAGGAGTTTTCTGCTCCAAAGAAGTAAAAGATACTGAGGCATGGTTTAAAATATCCACAACTTGCAAGATTTCTTTCCCATATTGTTTCTGCAGAGAAAAGTTCAGGCTGAAATAAAATTTCTAAAAAAATTTAAAAGTTGTGATTTTAATGAATATACCAAGGTTGGATTGTTTTTCAGACACACAATTATCCATAATATTAAAACATCAAGCTTGCTCACAAAGCAACACTAGAAAAATTTCCTTTTTCTTATTTTATGTCCTGTCCTACTCTGTTTTCAATAAAGTGGAAAGTACATACCTCTTGTATCCAGAAATTTGTAGAACTACAAATTAAAAAAAACACCACCACAAAACTATTATACCTTCCATTGGTTTTCTTCATGAATAACCACAGTGGTAATCTGTTCATCTGTTCTGCTTGTCTGATACATTGAAAATATTGCTGCAGTAATAATAAAAAAGAAAGAAACTCTTCTGCTATGGGCAGAAAAAAACCTATTGCCATAGAAGTCTCCTTTAAAATCCTATGAAACAAAATTAACTTTAGCAAAAGACAGGTGCTTGCTCACGTGCAAAGAAAATAAGGTACTGCTGGAGCTAATTTAGAAGAATTAATGTAAATTAAGAAGTACCTCCAGTACAACGTGAGAGAATAAAAAATCAACAAAAATATTTTGCATAAAAAGGACAGCGATGAACGCAAAAAGAATCATATGAGACAATTTTGAGGGTTTACCTCACTTCATACAGAGACCAGCCATGAGGAGCAAAAAGAATGATTACTTTAGAACTCAATGAAAAATCATCCAAGGTCACTGTTACAAATACGCTTTTTCTGGGCCCTCCCTCATCATAACCAGAAAATCAGCTAAGTACCTAGTAGTTTTTTAACTACTTGTTTTTTCCTTTTTCTTCCTACCCTCCACAATGGACAGAAACTTTTCAAATACGAACAATAGGAACAGCTCACATACTGGTAAAACAGTGATCTTCCATTGGGGTTTACTTGCAAAACTGTAACTGACTCAGAAAACTGCTTTACAAGATTTTTTTTTCTTTTAATGAAAATGTTGTCAGACAGGGTTCAGAATAAAACAAAAATCTGTGTTCAGGACAGATAGAAAGAATGAACAGAACCATCTATGAGATAAATATTTTGTCTGTTAAATGGAATAGACTAAAAGAGTTGCAATCTATTATCTTTGTACCAAATACCTGTGAAATTAATGATGATAGGAAAATGAAATGGCAGGACATTTGTTGTGGGGAAACCACTACTTAATGTGCTTAATGGTATTACAGTGACTTCATGAAAAGATTGCAGGAATATCTATAACAAGTGTATTGGTTTAAAACAAAAACATTAAAAAAAATCAAAAGGCTTAAACAAAATATACTTTTTATATATACATAAATATATAAAAAATAACCTATTTTAACTATAAGAATTAAAACCAAATAATACCCTTTTTTTCCTTATTCCCAAGTTGATCTGTACATATTTTTGTTTTTTAACATAAAAAAAAATTCAATAAACTATATGGTGTAATCTAATGTTGCAGCTTAAAGGTACAACTGATGCAATATAACACAAGATCATATTCCGTACCTAAATCCTTTATTTGTGTGTAAGTAGTGACAAATATCATACATTACGTTAAAAATGAGTCAAGTCTGTAGGAAAAGAGATATTATCTTTTTGGTCAAAGGCAACTGTGAAAAATGTTAATAGCTGGAATGAAAGCTATATTCTACATCATGTGCATAAATCTGCAATGAAACAATCCTTCAGAATTATAAGTGTAAATAAAATATCTATTTAATGCATAAACAACTGTATTTGTTGCTTGTAAGAAAATTACAATCTCTTTGTGCTAGGATAAAGCCAAAGTAAAACCATTTTACCTCTCAAGACTCCGTTTTCCTTAATTGAGAGAATCACATACTGGATTCTTTCTCAGCCCTCTCTTTTAATGAACAACCACAACAATTTTGAAACAAAGAGATCCAGATTTGATCATGCTCTTGATTACTGTTGGTGAATACTGTAAATAGTTGTGAGATGATGTAAAATAAGGACATGATTGACACAGTAAATAAATAAGGGACAAGACACCACAGTCAGAATTTAGCGAGGAAAGCAGCAACTAAGCAAACACAAGCCAGTTTTACCCAAATTCATTCATGAGAAAGGTATCTGAATATAGTCAATAGAACACTAATAATATTGCAATTTAGAAACCAAAAGTAACAACAAAAAAAATTTGAGCACAGACAAATGAGTACTGAACAGTCTGCAAACTGATTTTGACCAGATTGGCCTGAGGTTATGAACAAGCTTAAATCATCTCTCTCCCATATCTCATATAACAGAAAAGATACTGGATCTTGTTTATCGTTATTGTCTTCTAATTATTTTTGGTTTAATGTTTGAGATTGGGTATGGTGTTTAGATTTTGACTGAAGATCTGGATCATGTAAATTAGATATTGTCATTCATTAAAAAAAAACCAAACCACCAAAACAAAAAAAAATCATGCAAGTTAATATTAGATGGCTAAAAAGGAAAAGAGTTTTTACAAAGACTGATTTCTCTGAGTTGTTTTGGATACTGATTTTAGGATGGAGTTATTTTTTCTTTGGAAATACTAATTTTATCTTTTGCTTAAAAGGATAACTAGCTTGACTTAGTATTTGAGCATGTGAAATGCATGACACCTTGTAAGCTGCATTCCGAAGCATAAGACAAAAAGTCTGTGTGTTCAATGAAGCACTGCCTAGGGCTAGCCAAAAGAAATGTTCAATTTTGACTAGTGTCCTTCAGTAGGCACTGAACTGAACATGTGCATTTATCAAAGGTAGACAGAGTTGGTATCCATCAGTTGAATAACAGAAAACTGCTACGGTCCTGTGCTCAGAAATGTGAAACCTAGGTTCTGTTTTCCTCCAAAAATTCAACTTCCCTCAACTATGGGAAATGTCTTAATCATTAGACTATAAGGTATTCTGGGAGAAGGTGCCACCATATCCTCTATTTTAAGATGGGTCACTATACAGTCACAAATGTAAGAGTTGCATGAAATGAATAGATTGTACCATTGGCAAATGATTAGGCAATTTGCTTGGGAACAGAGAGCTTTTGGGTCAATACAACATCTCTCCATATATATTTTGTATTAGTCTACCACTACATAAAGAAACAAAAAATGAGAGATTAAGTGTGTTATTTTTAATGGCTCCATCCAACTAGAATATCTTAGAGAATAAAATGTAGAAGTTATTTTAATGGTGGAGGCAAAGTAAAAGGTTTGGAAGAGACTATAAACAACCTTACATAATAAGCACTGCATGAATCATAAAGTGAGTCATATCACTGGATAGTTCACATTGAGAACAAGTTGATGATTTTCATGTCTGTATTCTTAAAAGATACTACGGTGCATTTGGTCCCATTTGTATTTCTACACACTTTAATTAGGATAATTATCCAGCAAGAGGAAATTATTCTCCTCCACATATATAGAAGCTTTTACAAGCCAAATAATACAAATGTAGATTTTTATTTCTTGTAGGAATATTTGCTTTCTGGAATGTGCTGTTTCTTCTGGTGCAAGATTCCTTAGCAGTATCATTCATAAGGTGGAGGATTTCATGGCCTTTATTTATTTAGAAATTAACTAAGATTTTTCAGTTTTTTGGTTGCATTTTAACTGTGGATCATGCATATTTTACTGCATCCCTGGTCCCTGATCCTCTGGATAGGGAGAGCTTTTGTGTACATCGCAGTTCCCGCCTGTGTTTACTTTTTGATTTTCCTTCTATTTGAATCTAAGGAGGCTGTAGGATAATGCACACTTAGGTCTCACACTAAAAGGAGGTCAGGAACTGAAAATCAGTCCCAGATCCCCCAATTTAGCCTCTATGACTCATTTATTTTTAATTCTGCATCTCTAGAACCGGTGCTGTGGGAAACAGCTTGGCAATGGGGATCCAGTATGCATTATGGAATACCTCCTTCACTGAGGAAATATGTCTATGGCAAGACCCAGGGACACGTTATGGAGAAGATACTTCTTTCTTTATCATTCTTTTTCCCATTTCTTGAAGCAATTTGGGAGTTTCTGCAAAGAGAGGAAATCTCTTGAGATTATGAAAAAAGTGTTGATATACTGCGCCATTCTGTTTTCATTGTTTTCTTTCTGGGTGTCACAACAGAGACGTGTGTGGGACAAATACATAGTTATTTAGAATGGATTTTGGGGAGTGAAAGAAGTTATACCGTAGTAAGTAGCTGTCCATAGTCCAGTAGGCAGAGATAATACATAGCTGGTAAAAGTGAAAATATTTTAGCAGTCTCAAATATTTCCCCCCTTTATCACAGCAGTAATTTATGATGCTTTGCAGCTTGTTGTGTTTCCTTATTACTATTCTCTTATTTTTTTTTCCTTTGCCTTTCTATCTGGGAGTACTTCTGACATACATCACTGTCACAGGCCACATGAGAATTAGCCCTACTAACCTTATCTTCTCCATGTTAGAAATTTCTTAACTTTTACTGATTGCTTAATTGGCTTTTCTGTTTCCTTTTTTTTTTTTTTTAAATTAAAAACCCCCATTAATTCAGAATTTTAACATCAGTACCTTTTCTTCATATTTTACATCTTAGAGAGAAGTGAAATTCCACTTCATGGGAGCAATAATTTTTCTGTAGGTTTTCAACAGAAACAGAATATGAATCTTCTGGAATAGCTGGACAGGATGATGACTAGTGCTATACAAAGTGCTAATGACCATCAAACCTAAAAAGGAAATTGACAGTGAGTGGAAATGGCAAAAAGCCTATTTATGAAACGTAACAGTGATGTTGTTCTAAGTTTTTTGGAATCTGCTTAAGTTCTACAAATCTATCTACATTATTATTCTCATTTCTTTCTCTTCATTCACATTTTGCCTCTAAATTGGAATGCAATGTGCCTACGCAGACCTCACTTCCCACCTGTCACAGAAAAGAAATGGTGCCTGAATGAGATGTATACTTTGCTCAGACAGATCACAGACAAATAAGCTAGGACATTGGGTTTTGTGTCCCAAAATATCCCAGCAGGGTAGGACACTAGACAGACCCATCAAAACAGTTCCTGAGTTTCAGAATGGATATTTGAGAATAAGTCTAGAAAAAAACTAAACTTCAACATTCTAAATAGATAGACAGATAGATAGAGAGAGCTGATAATGATATTTCAGAGTAACTGTGAATGATATATCACCACACAAGACAAAATCCAACAGAATATAGCATAAAACAAAGAACATATGGAAATGTGAATCTACCAGTGATACAAGGACTCAACCGCAGCAGGAAGTTTAAAATTGTCATGTATTCCACAAGATGTGGTATAGAACTCAAGACAAATTCTTGAAAAAATAAACAAAACCCCATTCAGTCATTAAAAAAGAATATTAGTGATTTTGTAATAATAATAAAACAAAATCAAAAGAGGCATCAATTTAAGAATGCATTAGAATAATGTAATTGGCTATGTGTAGCATACAGTAAAATTACAGATGTGGTCTTAGATTATTTTGTACAAAAAATCAACCTCGTACAAAGATTACTACATTGTGCTACAGAAGACAATTCAAGGTAATCCTACAATATCATTGATGTACTCTGCATACCAATCAATCTACAAATATCTATTTCTATATATGAACAATCAAAAAGTACATGTCTTTGTAAGTGTTCAGTAGTCAAAATGAAGGTGTTCAATGTGCATGATGGGTTAGATTTTTATTCTGAAAAATTAAACTTTTAAAAAAATCAAGATTATTTTTGTTACTGAAATATTTCAACTTTATAAAAACTTTTTCAATAGCATGTAGAGGATCAAAATCAAGGCCTATTTCCTTCCCTTTTATTTATAATACAGAGGGAGAGAAGAACTAGAGGAAACTATTTCTTTCTCTTAGCAGATTTCATGATTAAAAATACTTGGCCTTGCAAGGCAAATTGGCTTGTATCTTACAAGCCAAAGCTGTCTTTTAGCTCAAACATAATGATTTAAAAAATGGTACAGGTTCCATCTGTGGTTTTGATTTGCTCTCTTCTAAAAAAATCTGTTATCACTTCAATTTAGAGTGTTGCCTTGTAATTTTATCACAAAATATTCACACAAAGCAGTCCTCTATGTCAGCTAATTTATGCACATACATGCATGCGTGTGCACACAAAACCACACACACACATTGGCACACATTTTATACACTTTATCACATCTACATGAAAGAAGCAATAATTATTTTTGGAAATTATTTATCCTAAAGTGTAGGGCAAATAGGAAATGTAGGACCAGAAGTTAGCACATATTTGATTTTGCATGTGTTTTTGAGTAGTGTCTTTTACAACCACGTCATTAACTTTCTATTCAAGATTCTGCAATGACCCGGTTAGAGGAAGATTACAAATATGTTGTGAAAGGTGAATTTTTCTCTTGAGTGTTCAATTCAGTTGAAAAGGTGGATTGGAGGATATACTTTGGTTTGAGAAACTTCTAATGCTGGCTTTGATTTATAAAATGCGAACCAAACAAACACATAAAGATGTTTAACTTGAGTGTACGATGCCTGGTTGAATTTGCAAGAATATCTGTGAGAAAAAGAGTTAAAAACCTATTTTTTCTTCAGTCAGTGCAGTTTGCCAATCACTTTACCATAACAAGGAATTCCATTCATTATCTAGTTCATGTTTGGGTATGGGAACAGGAGGAACCAGAAACACTAGGTTATGGGAATGAATGAGACACAATACATGGCAGGACAACTTTTTTACCTTTCTTACAGTAGATTCTAAATTTATGTTGCTTTATTACATTTATAGGCATTCTAAACTTGGTTTGAAAATCAGGCAGATGCTTGGTTGAACTGACAGGCTGTGACAATGAAAATGGTCTATGTTTCCTGCACCCATAGGTGAGATGCTCTGTGTATAGCCTGCTCGTGTTTTTGAAGAAATACATGTGCATGCCTGTCCTCTAATTGGGTCTGCCTACCATTTCCTCGTTTACATTAATCCAGTGTAACCTCATGACCTGTTGTAGGAGTATATCTAAAGATAACTTGGGAGCTGGAGTACTGAAATCTCCTCCTTTTTCTGATGCTCCTGAAATGCAGTTCATATCCTTGATTGAGGCATCAAATTAGACAGCTGACTCAGGAGCATTAACATCATATTATATATCCAGAATATGCTCCTTTTCGTGCGTTTAAGTACTCAAATCATAAACACTTGTGCCACCTAAGTATGCGGTATTCCAGCATACTATGGATGCAATATTATACAATGGATTTCTTACAAAGCAGTCATACAGGTTGTGCAAGAACTGAGTGTCATGTCTACCACTGTATAAAACAGATTAACAATCTCTTTTTAGGGATTGTTTTAAAAGGGATACTTTTAGCAAGGTGACAGAGTATCACTATAAGAAAATGAAATATTCGCCCATTATTCAGTGTTTTTTGCTGAAGGGAACCTTCTTGGGCTGATGGAGAGCACAAAACACAGGCCACTTCTTTCATGTATAAAAGTTTATTATCTCTTATGGTACAAGATATCATTATGCAAGATACTGTCTTTTAATGCAAGCTAAAATAGAAGGACTGGTAGATATCAAGTTAAAAGCAGACAAAACAATGTATTTCACAAAACACAGCTAAGTAGTGGAACTAAGTGCCAGATATTTGTGGTACCAAATACTTGCATTCCTTCAAATTGCAACCATGGAAACTGCGGAAGTAATCTAAATCTGAGTTAGTCACCTCAATTTCTGTCATTTCTTTAACTGGCCCACAGAGTTTCTGTTTCTCTTCATGGACTACTGAGGCTGAATAAGGACACCAGCTCAGATGTTAAGCTTCATGTATAGATTGCAGACACCAAAAATTAGGCAATGTGTACTGTAGTAAAATACTGTTTCCTTACTAAGAAGTCCCAGTCACTAATCTCTGGAAGCAGTTGGTGGATAACAAGGAAGTAAATATTTACTTATTTACTCTTGTTTAGGCTTCTGTATTGGTTGGTTTCAGAGATGGGATAATGTTCTAGATGAATCTTCACTACAACTGAGGAAGTCTTTTATTTTTGGAACAGGTGTTGACCTTCCTGACCCTCAATGAAAACTGATCTGGTTGTCAGGAACAATAGATTTCAGGCATATTAGGAAATATTAAACTTGTGTATATGTATACTTTAATCTGAGTGTCCAAAGATGTTATCGTGCCCAGGATCTTTTTCAGGTATCCTATATTTTCTGGCTACACCTCTATTTTAACATTGGAGTGCATATCTGAGTGTAACATACTGTCTTGCCATACCTAGTTATGTCTGATTACCCACAAGAGGAAGGATGAACATTGAAAGCATCTCTGTATAGATTCAAGGTATAGTGGCAGGAGACAATGTGCCTGGTGGGTAAACCCTGAAGACAGTATGAGGCCTTCAGGTATGATGACACTGTGCATGTACCTTTGGAAGACACATCAGTAGGAAGACATGTACCCACTTCCATATTCTAGGTTGTATAGTAAAGTAAAAAGTAAATAATCTATTCTTATAAGCAGTAAAGCTGATGAGAACCATTATGGAAGTCTTCTTCTGCATGATAACGTATCCTAAGCCAGTGAAATTAATTTAATTACATGGAAGTTAATTACCTTAATTTCCATGTAATACTCTATTTCTGTACTCTTTGTTTAGAACATTATTAATATAATTTTCCAGTTTCTTTTCATATTCCTCTGATTTTTTCCTTTGTGCTTATTCAAGGGACATTTTTTTCTTTTACTCAGGCATTATTTTGAAAGAAGGAGCCAGTATATCTGCGGCATCCCAACTTGTGGCTGGGATTTCTAAGTGTAATCTGTAGTATTCTACAGAGAAAGAATAGCTGTTCTGACTGGGCTATGTAACAGCTGGAATCTTGAAAAAAAAAGGCTATAATGCATATGCATTTTGATAGCATAGCACAAATTCAGTGAGTTCAACGTGTGGATGCATTGGGGATGTATTTAGTGTACTATAAATTCCCAGTGAATTTGGTTTGCTAAGGCACAGTAACTCTGATACCCTTTTGATGCATTGCATGACCTGCAGAATTGACTTGCAGTCCTCCAGAATGTTTTACAAATATAGCATATACTCTATTTCAGGCTCACTGTTCAGGAAGTTGCACAGCACATGCATGAATGACATGAACACACATTTTTCATGGAATTTTCTAGACAGAAATATCAAAGCTTCATGTACGCATTCATGTGACTCAAGTACAATCACCCATAACCCTTTCCCACCCTGTGGTTTGTGGTTGTTTCTGCCTTTCATTGCACCTCTTAAGAGATTAGATTCCAGTTTAATCTCTTCAGTTCATTCTTCATACACTAGATGTTCACTTCTTTTAATTACTATTATGGCAACACAGGCACTCTTTTTCTTTTCAGCAGTAATTGGCCTCTATTACATTGTAATTTTTCACTGCCTCAATCCACCTATTTTATTAGAATACAGTGAACCAATTTAATATCCTTTCAGTGGAGCAGATTTAATACCAAGAAAAAATATCTTCAGTGATGAAAGCCCAAGTTTAAGGTTTAGACATAAAAATACTATAGCTGGGCACCTCCCTCACCCAGTAAAATGATAAAGCTGCATTTAAAGTTAGGAAACTGTATACATGACAGATTGTTGCTATGGTAGTAATGCTGTTTTCTCATCAAATCTTTCCCTTGTGTGCTAGGTTGCATTTTGTTTGCAGTTTCTTCTATTCCTTTGTCATTTCTTGGCATTATGTTATGTTAAAAAAGAATTTTAATCAAGATTTCCAACTGAATGAAATAGAGATGTATGGATATTATATTGTAATTGCATTAGCAATCCTATCGACAATGAGAATTTCTACCTGCTTGTTCCTAGTCACATACATTTTCTGTAGAGAATAATTCCATCATATGTTAAGGAATTTCTCAATTCTCCCTTTGTAATTTTTTTTCCCCTGAAGATCAAGAAGAAGTATTTTTTTCTAGTTCCCAAGTCAATCCAAACCGATAACACTGAAATTACAAAGCATGCCACAAATACAGATCAGGACAGCTACCACAGAAAGGTGTCATCACAGACATCATCTTCCTGCCCCTTTCTCTTTTTCCTTCTTCTGCCCTTTGAGAGTACAGAAGCACCTTCCTAAAGCATTGCCCACATACTGTTTGTTTTTAAATTTAGGTATATTGTTTAGGTGTCTACCCTCACTGGGTGCTTCTAGGAGGAATATAAATCTTCATGATGGGTAAACACACAGGTGCAATCGACCACAACTGCCTTACACAGGTGTGTGCCTTTGAGGCACCATTCCTCCTTTCTAGGCAGGGCTACATTCAAGAGGGGCTTAAAGGAGGCTCCAGGAAATTATAAAACCATTGGTTTTACTTCAGTCCCTGGGGAAGTCATGGCATGAATCTTCCTGGGGGCTATCACAAGTCAAATAAAGCACATGATTGGGAAAAGCCATCATGAGTTCACCAAGGGCAAATTGTGCTTGGCAAACCTGGTCTCCTATGACAAAGGAACCTGCTTGGTTGATGTGGGGTGAGCAGTGGACCATTGTCTACCTGCATTTCTCCAAGGCTTTCAACATGGTTCCCCACAGCCTCCCCCTAGAGCAATTAACATGTTACAATCTACACAAGTGGTCTGTGTGTTGGGTGAGGAACTGGCTGACAGGCCACACCCAGGGGGTGGTGGTAAATAGGTCTGGCACAAATTGGGTCCCCCAAGGGACTGATATTTGGCTCAGCGCTGTTTATTATCTTCATAAGTGATCACCTAGATTAATAGACTTTTTGTTGTGATGTTAGTTTTTTATAGCTTTCATGTCACGCCAACTTTTTTACTTGTGACATTTTTGGTAACTTTCCTGGCAAGCAACCAAGTCTCATGACTGTAGTTGAATACTGTAAGTCTTCCAATATTTTCAGATATAAAAAGTAGAATACATAGGAAAATCTCCATTCATAAATCATACTTTTAGTTTGCTTCCATTCATTTTTCATACCAAAGCATTTATTTTATTTAAAGCCATTTTATAAGATAGCCGTCTGCTACTTCTAACTTAGGACAAGGAAACATCAAAAATTCTTTCAATTCATCATTCTATATCAATGGTAGCACATCTTTTTATGAATTATTACCCTAAAGACAGTTAAAGTAGGTACCGCTTATATTGTTCTAGTCTTCTTTACACAGTCTTGCATGTTTGAGTCATACTATATTTTTCAGTTGATAAAAAAGGCACTTTTTGCCATTTCTTTCTAAATTATTGTTTCTCTATATAAGTATTTTTAAACATATGTAGAATGTTAGCCCTCTTGGGGGTATTCTAATTTTTTATGGGAAATGGAGGATTTTTTGTACCTCTGTCATTGCTATGTAACCATTGCTACAACCAAGACAGCCATTTGAATTATGGAACATCATCAATTATAAAACAAAGTTTACATTTGAACAGTGAAGAGACATTACGTTTAAAATAACATTACTTTCAGCTTCTGTCATTTTAGACAAACTACTACATTTTTCCCTAGAATGAAAATGCAAAACACTGAAATATCTTGCAAATTTTTGTTGATTTTACTAACTGTATAAATTGGCAACAACAGTAACTTCCATAAGAATGGTTTTTTGGTTTCTGCTCCCTAGCACTATGAAATAAACTTTTTTTAAAAAATATCATTCCTCAAGTTTGTTGTTTTTGTAAGTTTTACCTCTATTCAAACTATTTTTTTGAAACCGCTGAATGCTTCAACATTGTGACAGAATGCATACCCATTTACAGAAACTTTATTAACTCCTCTGGGCAATGACTCACTCCGTCTTGTAGTTCATCTGCAAAGATTTTTATGAATGTTATTGAAGACTTCCACTGCCTTTTGATGAGGCAATTAAATATATTTAAAAATAAAACAACTAATTTGGATTTTTGGACTCATTTCTGCATAGAATTACAATTTTCCTGTTAAATACTAAAGTACCTTCTAAATTTCTGAAGCACTTCTATCACACGTGATATAACTTAATATGAAGGGCTGAATCAAACACATTTCATGTTACATAACACAATGTACTCACTTCCCACATAATTCTACACAACGATATACTCTTGCCATTGTAAATACTAGATTTGATTATACCCTTAGTATGTTTCAGGATGAGGTGCACTGTCATCAGTCTTTTATGGGTCTGTTACAGAGCTTCATAAGAATTAATTTAGTTTTTGTAATTTTACAACTTTTTCTCCTTGTTCAAGTAATGGATTGAGGTCAAAGCAAATTTCAGAAAGCAGAGCCAAGGAGGGGAATTTTAAGAAGAGATTCTGAGGTTCCTCTAATTTAAATTTTCACTGTGTAGACTGAGTACTACGTATCCATTTCTCTATCAGCAGTTGCCAGAATTTGTTTACTCATATATGCACCACCATCACAAAAGAGAAACTACATTGTACCAGCAGCTTTAAATTGGGTATTATATCAGACATATGGGCAAAATAAAGCATACTTTGAGCCCCATATTTGCCTTCTAATGAGGCAGTAGTAGCCCCATCTCATGATTCTTTGATGAATTACAATTAAGAAATATCAGATCCCTTCCTCATGACAATTTTTATTGTATTATAGAAACAGTAAGGAATCCATTCATTATGAACATACTTTGGACTGTATGCACTTCTTACTCTCTGGGTAAATTACATAGACTAAATTACATTTGTTTTTCTATAGACAGCCTGTTTTCCAACTATAAAATCAGACATACTTATAAATCCTTTCCATTCATACATTGTTTTACTGGTCTTTGTGGTGAGCGGACTGTTTCTTTACTTTCCGCATGTTTACCATTCATCCAGTTAAATATGAAATACAAAATAAATTTTATCAACATAAGATGACCGTATTTTTTTTACTACAGAATAAATGTATTCTTTGCACATCTCTTGTACCTGAATTATTAATGCCTTTCTTATTTCTTTTTACCTAGTACTTGTACCAACTTTACTATCTCACTTCCTCTGAACATATATTAATAAATTTCCTGTCCACAGATTTTTTTTTTCCTTTTTTTCCTTTTTTCCCTTTTTTTTTTTTTTTTTTTCTTTTTTTTCCTTTTTTCCCTTTTTTTTTTTTTTTTTTTCTTTTTTTTCCTTTTTTCCCTTTTTTTTTTTTTTTTTTTCTTTTTTTTCCTTTTTTCCCTTTTTTTTTTTTTTTTTTTCTTTTTTTTCCTTTTTTCCCTTTTTTTTTTTTTTTTTTTCTTTTTTTTCCTTTTTTCCCTTTTTTTTTTTTTTTTTTTTGCTTTCCTTATCTATAATTTAATTTACACCATTGGAAAAAAAAATTGAATTATGAAATCACAGGAAAAAAACAGTTTGGAAGGGACAACTGGAGGTAGTCATGTGTTTGAACCTCCTGCTCAAAACCCAGATAACCTTAAGGCCAGATCAGATTACTCATTACAGAATCATAGAATCATCCAGGCCAGAAGGGACCTCCAAAAGTCATCTAGTTCAACCTTCCCACAGTCAGCAGGGATACCCCCAACTAGACCAGGTTGGCCAGGGCCTCGTCAAACCTCACCTTGAATATCTCCTGGGGGAGATGGGGCCTCAACCACCTCCCTGGGCAACCTGTTCCAGTGCTCCACTACCCTCACAGTAAAGAACCCTCTCCTAATCTCCAATCTAAATCTGTTCCTCTCCAGCTTGAAGCCATTGCCCCTCGTCCTGTCACTGCAGGCCTTTCTAAACAGGCTCTCCCCAGCCTTCCTGTAGGCCCCCTTCAGGTACTGGAAGGCTGCTATTAGGTCTCCCCGGAGCCTCCTCCTCTCCAGGCTGAACAACCCCAGCTCCCTCGTGGCCCTCCTCTGGACCTGCTCCATCAGGTCCATGTCCTTCCTGGACAATAATAGTCATATTATCTAAGGTCCAGCTTCTCATCCACCAGCACCCCCAAGTCCCTTTCCTCAGGGCTGCTTTCCAGTACCTCACCCCCTAGTTTGTATTGGTGGCGAGGATTGTTCCGGCCCAGGTGCAGAACCTTGCATTTGCTCTTGTGGAACCTCATGAGGTTCATCTGGGCCCACCTCTCCAGACTGTCCAGGTCCTTTTGGATGACATCCCGTCCCTCTGGTGTATCGACAACACCACACAGCTTGGTATCGTCCGCAAACTTGCTGATGGTGCCTTTAATCTCCCTGTCTATATCATTGATAAAAATGTTAAACAGTATTGGCCCCAGCACGGACCCTTGAGGAACACCACTTGTGACTGGTTTCCATCTGGACTTTGAGCCATTGAGTACCACAAATCATTATCTAGTCATATTAGAGTATATAACTCATATAAAGTTATATATATTATTATCTAGTCATATTTTGAGTATCTCCAAAGATGGATGCATGTCCATCTCTGGACAAACTGTTTCAGTGCTTATCCATTCTCATTGTGGTTTTTTTGGTATGTTCTCCCTCCTCCCCTTATATCTTATCAAAATTTCCTTTTGTGAGTCTTGTGATCCCTGTTCCTTGTTCTTTCAAAAGCAAAACAGTCTGAGGCTCTTTTGCTCATACCTCTCCTTTAGGCAGTAGAAGAGCACTATTAAGTTGCTCCTTACCTATCATCTCTTCTCCAAGCTATTCAGCCACCCCTCAAACGTCACGTGCTCTTCAGTTGCTCTTCACTGTCCTTTTTCCAGTTGCTCTTCACTGTCCTTTTTCCAGTTTGTCAGTATATATGAGGCATCAAAAGGGACATAAAACAGAAATGTGTAGGCATGCACTTCTTCATTTTTTTGTTTTCTATATACATTTTGCATTTCAGGTTCAGACTTCACACATTTAATTCATCTTCCACTTTGCATATTTTTCAGTTTTTCTTGTTAGCATTTTTGTAGAATAGCACTGTTATGAACATACAAGCTTGATCAAACAAATCATAGAATCGCAGAATGATTTGAGTTGGAAGTGATCTTTAAGGATCATCTAGTCCAACCCTCCCTGCAGAGGTATCTTTCACTTGATCAAGTTGCTCAAAGCCCCTTCCAGCCTGACCTTGAAAATTCCAGTGATGGGACATCCACAGCTTCTCTGGGCAATGTGATCCAGTGTCTCACCACCCTCATTGTAAAAAATGCCTTCCTTATGTCCAATCTAAATCTAACAACTTCCAGTTTATAACCCCTTATTCTTTCACTACAGACCTTGGTAAAAAGTGTCTCTCCCTCTTGCTTATAAGCCCCCTTTAAGCATTGAAAGGCCACAACAGGGTCTCCCTGGAGCCTTCTCTTCTCCAGGCTGAACAACCCCAACTCTCTCAGCCTCCTTCATAGGAGAGATATGCCAGTGCACTGACCATTTTCGTGGCCTCTAAACCTGCTCTAACAGGTCCATGTCTTCCTTGTACTTGGGACCCCAGAGCTGGATGCAGTACTCCAGGTGGAGTCTCATGAGAGCAGAATAGAGGAAAATCACCTCCCTCAACCTGCTGGCCACACTTCTTTTTATGCAACCCACGATACGATTGGCTTTCTGGACTCCAAGCGCACATTGCTGGCTCATATCCAATTTTTCATTCACCAGTATCCTCAAGTCCTTGTCCACAGGGCTGTTCTCAATCCATCCTTCATCCAGCTGTATTGATACTAGTGATTGCCCTGATTCAGGTGCAGGATCCTGCACTTGGCCTTGTTGAATGTCATGAGATTTGCATAGGCCTATTACTTAAGCCTGTCAGGGTCCCTCACAACCCTTTAATCTAGCAAATCAACTGCACCACTCAGCTTGATGTGATCTGCAAACTTGCTGAGTGAACCCTCAATTCTACTGTCTATGTCATTAATAAAGGTATTGTGCAGTACCGGTCCCAATATGGACCCCTGAGGGGTTACCACTTGTTACTGATCTCCATTTGGACACTGAGCCATTGACTGTAACTCTGTGGACATAGCCATTTAACCTATTTCTTACCCATCAAATAGTTCCTCTATGAAAGCCCTACCTCTCCAATTCAGCAACTGTGATGTTGTGGGGGACTGTATCAAAGGCCTTACAGAAGTCCAGGTAGATGACATCAGTTGCTCTTTCCTTGTCTACTGATGCAGTTGCTCCATCGTAGAAAACCAAGAGAATACTCAGGCACAGTTTTCCCTTTGTGAAGCTATGTTGACTGTTTCTAATCATATCCCCATCACCCTTATGCCTTCCTTATAACTTCCAGGGTCAGATTTGGTACCAAAGAGAGGACTGAAATAAATAGGAAAAAAAAACCAAAACGAAACCAAATACAAAAAGCTGGAAGAAAACTGGATTCATTGAGTAAATGCTTGTATGAAAGAATTTAGTAGATTTTAGTCCTCATGGAAAGATGTTGCATAACAGGTTTTTGTGGGGTCTTCTGGGGGGGGGAAGGAAAAATAACTTAAATTTATGAGAGAAAAGCAATCTTTAATGGTAGACCATCGTTTCATATTAAATATGGCACGCTAACCAGGTGGTATAAAGCAAAAAGTCTTTGGGGAAAAAAAGGGGAATTAAGACCAATCCAAAAAGCAATATGGTTTCAAATCAGAAAACTGTTTTATGATTCTTCAAATTCTCCTTTCTTAGATCCTAAGCTTTAACAGCAAGGTCTTTCAAGCTAGGAATTACAGCAATACCTGAAATAGAAGTGTAGGAGTTTACAAGTCTTTTGCTGGAAAACGTTTGGTGTTTTGGTTTTCCTTTTAGCTTAACTGGAACATGATCTAATCTCTCAGTGGGAGAGATCAGGGAACAGATAAGCAGCAGAACCATCACAGTCTTTCCAATTTCTTTGCTGACAACTGCATTTCAGAAGGCAAATAGCAAGTTCATGTAATTCTTGAAAGAACACTTCTATTCACTTATTTTCGTGATTGGAGTCTGGATGCCATTGTTCTGCCACCTTGCCTGAAATGGCCTGTGAGTAGTAACTGGGAAAGTCTCTGCCGGCTCTCTCCTGGTTTCTGGCTCAGCAGTTATCTCAGATGAAACAAGTTTGCTTGTATTTATGCCTCAGACTCAGCCACGGACCTCAGGAAATCTAATACACTATAAAATCCTATTCCAACAGGTATAAAGGAAGCAGCGCCCTTTAACATCATTGTACAAGTCATCAGGCAAGGTTTTTATTGCTCCTTCCTCCTTATAGATTCTTCTACCCCTCCTGCTTCCAAACAGAAGTCGTTACTAGCACAGATCCTTTTCTGATGTCACAGGCCCCTGTCTTGGTGGTAGCTTCCCTCAGGGGTGTGTTTCCCCCACTCACCCCACCACCCCATGGCATATGCCCATGCATATTCATGCAGTATGTTTCAAGGTTGAAGAAGAAAGAATATAGGCCAATTTAATGCCGTAGTGATTTAATTTGGAGCTATACAAAGAGTGAACAGCTAAGGCTGGGATCAGCATTAGGACTTGTCAGTTTAAGATTTTTAAGCACCTCTAGCAGGAAGACAGTAATACTGTTTTTTTGGAAAGCATTACATACGGTGAATTGTAATCCCACTTTAGACCTGCCCAAAGCTTGTCACTTTCTGAATAAATTTCAGGTACAACATCTTCCTTCTGTACAGTATCTAGGCATGGTATTGAGGCCACCACAGTGGGTTATATCCCTACAGTTAAAGTGTTCCAATTACTTCAGCATGTGGAACAGTACAAAACCTTGTGGTTTTCTTTCGGCTTAATTTTCCAAAGCACAGGGAGGTAAAGCATTTGAATCCACAAAGAGGATAATTTCTTCATTTTTGAAACACTTATCCTGGATTTCTCAAGATGAGGGGAGTGCACAGTCTGTCAGTTTCTGACCTTATAATCATAGAATAGTTTGGGTTGGAAGAGACCTTTAAAGGTCATCTAGTCCAAACACCTGCAATGAGCATGGACATCTTCAACTAGATCAGGTTGATCTAATCTTGAATGTTTCCAGGGCTGGTGCATCTACCACCTCTCTAGAGAACCTCTTCCACTGTTTCACCACCCTCACTGTAAAAAATTTCTTCCTTACATCTAATCTAAATCTAACCTCTTTTAGTTAAAAACCATTACCCCTTGGCTTATCCCAGGCCCTCCCAAAAAGTCTGTCCCCATATTTCCTGAAGGCCCCCTTTAAGTATTTAAAGGCTGCAATCAGGTCTCCCTAGAGGCCTCTCTTCTCCAGGCTGAACAAAGCCAACTCTCTCAGCCTGTCTTCATAGGAGAGATGCTCCTGACCTCTGATCATCTTCATGGCCCTCCTCTGGACCTGCTCCAAGAGGTCGACGTCTTTCCTGTGCTGAGGGCTCCAGAGCTGGAGGCAGTAGTCCATGTTGGGTCTCACAAGAGCAGACTAGAGGGATGGAATCACCTCCCTCGTCCTGCTGCACATGATTTGTTTGATGCATCCCAGGATATGGTTGGCAAACAGTGGAGTTGCTATCCATTAGTTCTTCATTTAAGAAATTACAGGCCTATAGGGTTGCAAGCTGAAACAGAATTTTCAGAAAACAAAGTAATTGTAGCAAATGACATTGTTAGTCATTGCATATTCATCAGCATAATATTTGACAATAAAATAATTACTTTTATGTGGGGATTATAAGAAATGTTATTGACTTAATTATGTCAGAACATCCTTGTGAACAGTATTTTAGAAAACAAAGTAAATCACTTTTCAAAAAAGCCATGTTATAATGACATCAGAAAATGAGCTTTGAATATAACATCTGAGGCTACAAAGCTGCAATTTGCATTAATACTAATAGCTCTAGTGCAGGTAGAAAACCACCAACAAAACATTAAATATTCAAAAGTGCTACAAAATTTTTGAGAGGAAAGAAACTTTGGTCCAGTGTTTCTTGTACACTTTGCTTGTGGATATTAAGCTATTCAGTGTACTTGCTTATTTGCCTTTTTTTTTTTTTAATTATATTTTATTTGTATGAAAAAAAGAAATATTTCAAAATTTACTTATTTTAAAGCAGAGTTCTTAAAAGACCATTTCAGCATATAAATTTTTATACTTGTGTGCTCTGTCAGAGTTAAAGACTAAAATGTTTTGATTTAAGATAAATAAAAGGTAATCAAAACATTTTTGATTATTTAAATATTTTTCCTTTCTAAGGATCTTTTTGAACATTTTTACTCAAGGAAGGTAGTGGACTAAGTGGCAGACCCCCGTAGCTGGTATCTAGAACCTGAATATTTTCTGTTTACATGACCTTTTTAGGTGCTTACAGTGTTATTTGGAGTACACTCTTCTCAAAGCACACCTACAGAAAAAGGTAATCAAGGCAGAGCTTTAGTAACATTATGTTAATACCAATCTACTAAATAAATATATTGAACTAAAAATAGAGTACGGTGGTTCAGTTTGTTCCTCATGTTGCAAAACAAAGTTTCAAAAAATAGCCACATTATAGTTATTTTTGGGGGAAAAGGGACCTCACTGGAAATCTGTCCTGGGTCTGGCGGGGATGGGATTAATTCTCCCCAGGACCTAGCAGGGACACAAGTATTCCATTCCATGTGAGCCATGCCCAAGGGGTAGCCAGAGCCAGCAGGGGAAGGGGTGGGGACAGGAAGGCGTGGGGCGGGGAGAGGAAATGACCCCCCGGGGGAGGAGAGTGGTTGGGGGCGTCCAGGGAGTGGTCGGCGAACCGTAATCGTGGTTGTATATTCCTCCGTCACTGTTATTGTTGTTTCTTGCTCCCTTTGCTGTTCTGTTAAATTGCCTTTGCCTTTTTCTTCCGATTTTCCCCTCCGGGCCGCGGTGGCGGTGGGGACTCTTGTCTGCGCAAGCGGCTGCACGTGGTCCTGTGTTGCTGTCTGAGGCCAAACCACGACAAAATCCTACATGTTTTCTACTGAAACTGAATTACTATACAACAGAATCTAGAGACTCCAAAGAAATAGATAAAAAGGCATAATCTAGTGGTTATCAAACTCCACCGCAATAAGAGAGGGAAGACCTTGACTTCACCAGATTTCCTAGGATTTTTTCTTTTAATTATTATTTTTAATCCAGTTATTGCTTGATGTCAAATGCATTAATAGCCTGTACAATCTGATACTAACATCTGAATACAGTTATATAACATAGTGGACCTAATGCATACACAGATGTCATGAATATAGTCAGTCCTCAGTGGTCCCTCAAACGCGATGTGCATGTGGATGTGTTAAGCTTCAGTATCCTCCCAGTACTTTAAAGTTGTGAAAATGTCCTGGTTTGAGGTGGAGCAGAGCAAACTTTCTGTTCAGTGAGAGAGACTCCTGCTTATACTTGTTGCTGTGGCAACCAGGATCAGCTGATATGGTTGTTTGCCCTGTGGAGCTGCAGCTGGGGGGAGGAGTGGACAGGTCAGGTGGCCCAAACTGACCAATAGAGCATTCCATCCCATCTGCCATGCTCCATATAAAAGCTGAGGGATTAAAAGGTCTGGGTTTCTTCTTCAAGGGATTAGCATAATTGTAGGCTGTTTTTTGTCAGTGAGTGATGCCCAAGGAAGACCCTGTTGGTTTGTTTATCTTGATCCTGATCTGTGCCTTCCTGAATCAAGATTTGGACTCTAGTTCCCATCAGTTGCTGAGTCCAGTCTGGAACTTCCCCATTGCCTGTTGGTGACATCTTGCTGGGAGCGTCATATGATTTTATATATATTTGTGTAAGTTATATCTTTTTTGTTGTTTCCTTTTTATTTTATTATTACTACTCTGTTTAAGTAGTTTAGTTTTTTCTGAAGTAATGACTCTCTTTATCTCTCTTCTTTCTCTCCTTGGAGCAAGAGATGGGGCATGGCATCTTTATTCTTGTCATTGGCCATCCTGGCCCAAACTGTGACATCGTCATCAAAGTTAATGCCCTGCTGCTTCCATACTGACACAGTGAAACTGAGAACAGAATTTTCAGATAATTTTTTAAACTAATGGATTAATAGTTCACCTAGCAGTGGAACAATGATGCAATTACTGACCAAATAAAAACTGCAAAAGCACCCCCCAATAATAAGTAATAAGTAATGTTGATGTGTCAACTGATTTTAGCAACAAAATTGTCTTTCTGTTAGAAAAATAAAAAGATGAAAATGAAACAAACAAAAACTGGAGCAGAATAACTTTTTGTGTGCTACCAAGTACTTCAACAATGTAATATGTGGATGTTAACCACTGGACTTTAAAAGATTAAATTGCATGTAGGTAAATTATGTGTGTACTGTCATCATATAACCAGGATTTTATTAGTACTAGTTTTATATTCAGAGAAATACGATATAAGAAATGAAATGTTACTTAAATGAGTTCCATAATTGGTCTAGAAATTCAACATTGAGTTAACTAATATAAAATAGCTGAAATCTAATCCAATGTGCATCATATTATATGAAACTAAATACAGTATTTATTAATGAATATCCATGCATGTAAAAAGATCCCAGCTGTATGATTGATCTGAAAAAGGAAAAATACCACCATAACTGTCCAGAAATTAGTATTTCTGCTTCATGAAATAAAGATCAGGGTTTCAAAACAAACAAAAACCAATATAAAATAGAAAATAAGACCTTCTAAAGTTTTTATAGGAAAAATAAAATAGAAAATGAAGAAGCATCATTTCAATTAGCAACATGGTGCATATTTGGAGTAGGAGGGTCCCCAGACAAATCACTGCTCTTCAACCATTACTTTTGTCAAATGGTTTGACAGCTCTGGGAGAAATGTTAGAGCCTGTTGAAGTAGGATCTTAAACTGAAAAAGTGAAAACTTGTAAAGTGAATTTTTCTACTTGTACAACTTCATTGGGTGTAAGTGGGAAGGTTTTAGCAGCAGGGGGCTGCAAAGGTGGCCTATGTGGGAAAAGGTTAGAGCTTCCCTGTGCTAGGGACAGCCACATCTAGGGGGCTCTGCAATGGACCCACTGCACAACACAACTGAGACCACAAGAAAAGCGGGTGGTTTCTCTGTGAAAACGTGAAAGGGCAGAAAATGATGGGCAGGCAGAAGAGAAAGGAAAACAGTGAGAAACAGCAGAGGGAACACCAAGGTGAGAAGGAGGAGGAGAGGACCCAGACTGCAGTAGATGGTTGTTTCTGAAGAAACTACAGCCTGCAGGAGAACACACTCCAGAGAAGATTTTTTTAAATTTTTTTTTCCAGAAGGACTGACTACAGCCCATGGGAGAACATACACCAGGGAAAGGGAAACGTGTGAGAAGGAAAGAGTGGCAGGGAGGAGACATCAATACCTATTTCCCACTATACCCTACATTTCTGCTCAGGGGAGGACTAAAAGAGCCTGGAGTGAAGGTGTGAAACTAAGCTTGGGAGAAGGGAAGAACTGTGTTGTTTTAATGTTTGTCTGCCTTTCTCTTTACCCAAATGTATTTAAAATGAAAATAAATTAATTTTCTCCACTACTTTGTAGACAATCTCCCTGTCTATCTTATCCCACAAGCTTTTTCATCCTATTTTCTGCCCCCATCTCGCTGAGGGAGGGGAGTGAGTGGCTGGGTTTGTGTTTGGCTGTTAGCAAAAACTGACCTGCCAAAACAATTAAAAATATTCTACTGAAATAATCTTACTAGACAGGTTTAAACTTCCGCAGAACCATATACCCCTGAAATAAGCAGTATTCAACCAAAAGGTGAAAGTATTTGGCTCAGAATTCCTAAGAATAATGATGTACTTTCTCCTTTGTGATGACTCAGGCTTTGATACATAATCCCAGTTCTGGAAACAGCTGAATCCAAAATATTTGCAATGAATTATCATCAATGACTGGCATATTTCCAAAGCACGCATTACTGCTCAAGTGATTTACCAATGCCTTTCACTACCTATTACAACTACCTATTATTCATTTTTTGCAGTTGAAGATAGTCACTGCTGCCTCCTTTATATAGGTACAAACACACTCAAAACCATGTTATTGTAGCTTCCCTCTCTTGTTGCTTGACTGTATTCTTTATTTTTTTGTATTAATGTATTGATGGCCCCAATCTGCAATTTAACTATTAATTGGTATAGCATTATGATGCATTTGCCCAGAAGATCTGTTCTAACAACAGAGAAATTACTTCTTTAAGACAATGTAATGATATATAGGCTTTCCACTTATGTACAAATAAGGAAAACTTGGAAGTTCTTATAGTGAATACATTTGAAAATGGGATAAAAGCTTTGTGTACTGACACTTGAGGAAGGATTCACTTAAGCATAGTCCCATTTTGTATGTTCACAGGGGTTAAAAATGTGATAAAGAATTTAAGGTTCTGTCACCTGGTTCTGGATATCTCAAAGAGTCTGGAATGATAATAACAGTCTTGGATAAATTCAACTGCCTATGTAATGGTGTTTCTTCTAGTTCAGAGGAATTAAGCATAACTTGTTTTATGTTCCTGGGTTTCCAGTAAGATTAAACTTTACCAGTAAGAGGGATTTAAATATTCTTTCCCCTCCTCCACTCTCTAAATGGAAGAAAGAAGGATTCTTGGAAAGTGTTGTCTTTTTGGTGAAGTCACAAAAAGCTATACTAAACACCTATATCTACAGCTCACATCAAACTGTCCTCATATTTCCAATACAACTCTAAAGAGAGACATGGAAGGGAAATCCAGAGAGAATTCATAGGGTCTTAAATTTTCAAAATGTCTGTATCTGGAGCTGAGGAGCACCATTAGAGGCCAATGTCTCCTCTGTGTTTGATGTTCAAGACCTTTTATTCCAATACTCCGCTAAATCCTTAGATTTCACTCTGCTTTGGGCAGCATTGGGAGCAGTGATTTGTTATGAATTCAAACTTCAACATTCTTTCACAAAATAAAGTGAAAAAGCTGCAGAATTTCAACCTTTAGGATTGTGAGAATGACTTTAGTTCACACAATACACAAACCAAAAGGAATATTCTGATTTGTCAGTGGGTAAATAATTTTACTACCATTATATTTAAGACTTCAATTAATATGAAAGTAGTCATAATTCAGACACATTTTTTTACATATCAACTCTCCATTTCTATAGTATCAGACTAGTTTAAATTCATTAAGTTCCATGTTAGCTCTTTCTTGAATAAAAAGACTGCTAGACTGGGCCAAAAGGAAAATTGCACACTGAACTGCTTATGAATAGACCCTAATTTGTGATTAAATTCAAAAGTTTCTGGCATATTAGCCCGTACAATTTGAACAAGCTACAGAGGTGATGAATGTTGCTATTCATCAAATCCTGCTGATGGTTTCACAGTTATTCGCATATCTAGGTGTACTGTTTTCAATACTGATAGCTCACACTAGCTTTTGTAAATAGAAGAATTTTTTAGAAGTTAAACACCACTGGACAAAACACAGATAAATAGTCAAATAATAGGCAACTGATAGAAAATACCTTAGAAATAAATATTTACCTGAAAATGTTAAAAGTATTTACACATCTGTCACCATGTTTTAAAAGTGATAAAATAACCTCTTTTGAAGCTTAAATGCAGACAGCTATATTGAAGAACAACTCTGTGAGAGGAGTAATGAGAAAAAGGCATCTGAGGATAATAAAGAACTGCGGTTGAAGCTAAAACTGTCAAGTCTAAGTGCTTATAAATTCATATTTAGACATTAGATATGAAGAACCACGTCTTTATACTGTTCATCAACGGGAAGCCTCCATGCAGATACTGAAAGGAAAAAGCCAGACTTTCAAAAATTACCATACAAAGCAGTTCTTCTTGAGACCTCATAGGAATTTAATATATAGAGACTGTTGATTTTTTCTTAAAGTATTCTCTTGTATTTTGACTTTCACCAAACACTATGGAGTTGTCCAAATGAGATTATATTGTAGACGTAATCACGTCTGTTATCGTGATTTAGGAGTTGTGTGTCATCTTTGTGTGTAGAGAGAATTGTCTGAATCAATGGCATACAAAGCCCTACTTTCTGTCTGGCACAAGGGATGCAATAAGCAGACCAGATCAGACTCAGTAAGAGAGGCAATGGACATGTCTGAAAAGTACAATGTAGTGTCATATCTGAAATCTGTGAGCAATCTTGTGCGTCAAAGCATGATGCATCATGCTGTAGTGATGCTGACTAGGATTCAAAACACAGGTAGTCTTGAGAGTTTGGCACTGAGGTGAGTCTCATTATCTTTTTCCCTAACTAGTTCAGATACAATCTTAGATTCATATACATATGCTGCATGCAATTGTGAAGTTAGGTCTGTCAACATTACTAAGAACTCTATGTAAGAGTTTAAAATTATTTTAAATTAATTATTATCTTGGTTGTTAAATTAGTTATCTTGGTTTTGAAAAAAAAGTACTTCAAATCTCTGTAATTTGAATCTGAACATAATTTGAATATAAAAATTTCATACTTGCAATATCAATCAGATTCAAATACTTGTTGGAAAGGAAAAAGTAGCTCATTTGTGAATATGGCTGTTTAATAACATCTGCCACATGCCCACCCAGCCTTTTGCTCAGTTGCTCTCCTCAACAGGACACAGGGAGAAAATTAGAAGAAAAAGCTCATGGGTCAAGATAAAGATAGGGAGACTGCCTACTATTTACTGTCATGGACAAAACAAACTCCACTTGGGGAAAATTAATTTAATTTATTGCCAAGTAAAATAAATTCAGGTAATGAGAAACAAAGACAAAAAGTTAAATCAACACTTCTCCTCTGACCCTGCTTCCCCAGACTCAACTCCACTTCTTCTCTCCTGACTGCTTTACGTAACCGCCCAGAGTGGTGAAAGTGGGATGAGCGATTCAGATCTATATCAGCTCCTCTCTGCCTCTTCCTCCTCCCACTTTTCTCCTGCGCCAGTATGGGTCCTTCCACAGGTTTCAGTCCACTGAAGAGCCATCTGGAACTGTCTGTCCCTGGAACTTGCCACCCCTACAGTACCCCTGCAAAGCATTGTCACCTACACCCAATACAGTGATAAAGCAGAGCGGGATGATCTCATTTGAATGCCTGACTAAGGACCACTTCTGTTCTTCTTTCTGAATTTTTACAGAAATTAAAAGTGTCTTATCATTCTGACATGAAAAAGAACAACTTTCAGTAAGTTTCACTAAGAACACACATATACACACACATAAGTTGTCTGAACAGTCCAAAAGATGGACTGGGTCCTTTCTGGCAATGTAACAGGTTACTCAAAGAGCAAGACAACACATCACCTTCAAGAAAGCATTCCTCACTAATTCTGCATATGCTGCAGAGGTCTACATTATATGACTTTCATCCTCTGGATGGGAATTGAGAAATAAGCACATATAAATGATAACATAGAATCATAGAATGGTTTGGGTTGGAAGGGACCTTAAAGATCATCGAGTTCCAACCCCCCTGCCATGGGCAGGGACACCTTCCACCAGAACAGGTTGCTCAAAGCCCCATCCAGCCTGGCCTTGAACACTTCCAGGGATGGGACATTCACAACTTCCCTGGGAAACCTGTTCCAGTGCCTCACCACCTTCACAGTAAAGAATTTCTTTCTGGCATCTAATCTAAATCTCCCCTCTTCCAATTCAAAACTGTTACCCCTTGTCCTGTCACTACACTTCCTGACAAAGAGTCCCTCTCTGGCTCTCCTGTAGGCTCCCTTCAGATATTGGTAGGCTGCTATAAGTTCCCTGGAGCCTTCTCTTCTCCAGGCTGAACAGCCCCAGCTCTCTCAGCCTTTCCTCACAGGAGAGGTGCTCCATCCCTCTGATCATCTTTGTGGCCCTCTGCTGGCCTTGTTCCAATAGGTCCATATCCTTCCTGTGCTGAGGGCTCCAAAGCTGGACACAGTACTCCAGATGGCATCTCATGAGAGCAGAGTAGAGGGGCAGAATCACCTCCCGTGACCTGCTGGCCACACTTCTTTTGATGCAGTCCAGGATGCAGTTGGCTTTCTGGGCTGCAGCTGCACATTGTCGGCTCATGTTGAGCTTATCATCCACCAACACCTCCAAGTCCTTCTCCTCAGGGCTGCTCTCAATCCATCCTCCACCCAACCTTTATTTGTTCCTGGGATTGCCATGTTCCAGGTGCAGGACCCTGTACTTGGCTTGGTTGAACTTAATGCGATTTGCACGAGCCTACCTCTCAAGCCTGTCCAGGTCCCTCTGGATGGCACCCCTTCCCTCCAGCGTGTCAACCACACCACACAGCTTGGTCTCATCAGCAAACTTGCTGAGGGTGCACTCAATTCCACCGTCCATGTCTCTAACAAAGATGTTGAACAGCACTGATCCTGGTACTGATCCCTGAGGAACGCCACTCATCACTGGCTTCCACTTGGACATTGAGCCATTGACTGCAACCCTTTGAGCGCAGCCATCCAGCCAGTTCCTGATCCACCAAGTGGTCCATCCATCAAATCCATGTCTCTCCAGTTTAGAGACCAGGGTGTCATGTGGGACACTGTCAAACACTTTGCATGTCAAGCTAGATGTCGTTTGTTGCTCTCCCCTTACCTATCAATGTTGTAGCACATTTGTAGAAGGTATACCAAATTTGTCAGGCATGACTGGCCCTTAGTGAAGTCATGTTGGCTGTCTCCAGTCACCTCCTTATTTTTCATTTGGCTTAGCAGAGATTCCAGGAGGATCGGCTCCATGATCTAGCTGAGCACAGAAGTGAGACTGTAGTTCCCCAGGTCTTCGTTTTTTCCATTTTTGAAAATGAGGGTTATGTTTCCCCTTTCCAGTCAGCAGGAACTTCACCAGACTACCACAACTTTTCAAATATTATGGACAGTATCTTAGCAACTTCACCTGCCAGCTCCCTCAGGACCCATGGATGGATTTCATTGGGTCGCATGGACTTATGTACTTTCAGGTTCCTTAGAAGGTCTTGAACCTGGTCTTCTCCTACAGTGTGTGGTCCTTCATTCTCATAGCCTCTGTTTTTGCCTGGTCCTTCAACTCGGGAGGTGTAAGGAGAGGGGTGTCTGCAGTGACAGGACAAGGGACAATGCTGTTAAGCTGAAAGAAGGTAGATTTAGATTGGATATGAGGAAGAAATTTTTTACATTGCGGGTGGTGAGACAGTGGAACACGTTCCCCAGAGAAGTTGTGGATGTCCCATCTTTGTAAATGTTCAAGGTCAGGTTTGATAGGGTTTTGAGCAACCTGATAGAGTGAAAGATGTCCCTGGACATGATCCTTACAACCCAAACCGTTCTATGAATCTATGATCCTAAGTTGTTCCCTAAACTGCTCTTCTACCACCAAGGATAAGTCTTCCTTGCTCCAGGCTTTTGCCCCTGGTCTCCTGGGCCTGGGATTCCTGAAGGAGAGTCTTGCTTACTAGGGTGTATTTCACTAAGACTGAAACAAAGAATGCCTTCAGTACCTCAGCCTTTCCCATGTCCTCAATAATATGTAATATTGAGTAAGGAAATGATATAGGGGAAGCAAAAATTAAAAAGTACAGAAAGAAAAAATGAAAGATGGAGGAAAGAAAAATATAATTGCTACTCCTGGGAATAAGAAGGATACAAGAGATTATAAGACAAAGGTGGTATCAGAAAAGTAATAAAAGTTAGAGGAAGCAGTGCTATAAATGGAACTGCTATAAATGACACATTTCAATTATTTTTCTAGTCAAACTCACTGACAAACTGTGCTTGGAACCTGTTTTGCAATCTTTAACAAGTATACAGGTCTATTTGTCTATAATTTTTGTTTTCCTGTGTCCAGAGCCATCTATTTGTATGTGATTATTTTCAGGGCTGAGGAATGTTCCAGCTTTTATTTAAACAGATTTTGAAGAAAATGAAGATGTACAGATCAGGTATGTATTAATATAATACTAACAGGAATACCTTCATATTTTCAGAATGTGAGAATGACTTATTACACCTTTCTTTGGCACCTAGGTCACCAGGACCAGTCTTGTTTTTCTGTGGGAGCTGCAGGTCTTTGACTGTTCTGAGATAATGTTCAATTTTCCCGGAAAAAAAGTAAACAGTACCTAATGTGACGGTGGTCAAACTCTGGAACAGGTTGCCCAGAGAAGTTGTGGGAAGGACTCAAAACCTGACTGCACACTGCCTGAGCAACCTGCTTTAACTTAACCTGCTCTGCACAAGAGATGGAACTATGTGACTTCTTGGAGGCCACTTCTAGACTACATGATGCTGTGATTCTGTGAACTATTTGTATACCTGTAACATCTCCTTATGACAGGACAAAGATGACTTAAAGTTATCCAAGTGTTCCCTGAATAATTCTGGTGTCAGATCTTGCTGTATTATACATCTTCAAGCCTCATAGCTCAGTCCTAATTCTGGTGCATTTAATGGTGGTTTTTTGTTGTTGTTGTTCCTGTTTTGCTTTGTTTTGGTTTATTGTTGTTGTTATGTCAAAGATTCTTATTCTGATTCATATAAGAAGCTACTGAAAAATCAAGGTATGTTGCCTAAAATATATACTTTGAAAGACATACCTCCGTAGAGTTTAGCTATCAAAATTAGGCCACCTGAAACATTTACATTTCTGAAACCTCTGGGGGCATATGTGTTTGATGCTTGTAAGTTTTTCTTAGCATCATGTGAACATGTGGCTTGTCTTGATTTGAACTGATTTTTTAAGTTGTCAGATCACACAGATAGATGTAATATTCTGAGATGTTTGTGACAATATATTTGCCACTTCTGCCAAAACTAACAATTTTTTCTCCTTAATGCCATAATGGATAACTAAAATGAAATTGTACACTATTTTCAAAATATTATATGCCCTGGATTTGGGCTGCACAATATTTATAAACTTAGCTTTCATGAAAAAGAAAAAAAAAATATTTTAGTTGTCAGTTTTTATTAGTAATCAAGCTAACTGAAATTTCTCTCCCTGCAGAAAAGGGTTGAAGAATGATTTTCAAAGGCAGCAATGGCAGCCAAGTGCCTTCCTTTCTGTAAATGTTAATGGGAAATAGGCCATGCAGTGGTAAAAGTTCACACTGCATAAAAAGCAAAAATAGTTGTGTGTATTAAAATATTTGACACTGGCCCTGCTTTATATATTATTATATATAAATAAAAGAGTATAAGAATAACACATGCATGCAGGGTGGATTTTAAAATTTGAATTAAAAAAAAGAAAGCATTTAATTAACCATTTCAAAAACTCTTTTTTCTACATTTCTTTTTTAATTCCAATTTACACTCACTCCCAGAAAGTCTTGCATAAATAAATAAATGGCCTATTACATAATAGTTACTCCTGCTTTTTAATAAAAAGTTTTTAAAAAGGTAAATATAATTATCATATATTTATTAAACTCCCTAGTTCCCAATAGGTACGAGGAATACTTAAAATCTAGCAAAAAGAAGCAGCAAATTTACTGTAAAAGCTTTGTTTAATTGAATGCCTTAATTATTAGTAATTAATGAAACTTATTTTTTCTGTAGGAAAGGAATCAAAAAACAAGGTTGCAACTGATTGCTTAATTCATGATTGAAACTGATGATCTAAATCCATCTACTCTTCATTTGCATCCTTAAAAATCTCTTTTTATTTAGATAATAAAATGAACATTTATGGTTCCAAAAGTTACTTGCTATTTCATGCCAGGTATTTCAGAGATTAAATTCTCTAAAGTATTTCTATACACAGTATAAGATTATTGATGAAAAGAATAGCCAAAGAAGCAGGGGGATTTTTTCAATTGCCTGAACATAAACAAATGAAGTGAGCCTAAGGGCTGGGATTCAGCTCAGAAGTAGCTATATTTATCTGTCTATAACTGGGTCTCTTTATGTCAGCCAGGAGTCTGAGTTTAGGCTATAGTCAATGGAAATCTAATCAGCATTGTAAGTGTTGCCTAGAGAACAATTTATCTCCCTCTATGTTAGATACCAGGGGTTTGATTCTGTTGCCTACACATAGGCATCTAATACTGTTTGAGATGCTGCAGAATATTCTTCCTTCCAGGTCTTCTGTAGGTCCTGTGTGATCTCATACTGCCTTGAGGGTCCCAGGGACCCCACAGGCCCTCAGCTGGTGTTAGATGAACATGGTTTAATACAGTTTTCTGCATTTAGGATTTTCTAGCAAATTGTTCAGTTTATTGAATTAGGGCTGCTTTTTCAGCAAGCTGAAATATAGCAAGATTTTGTATACAGTGATGATGATGCCTGTAGAGAAATATGAGAAGAGAGTCTTTTATTCTAAAAAATCCTACTGCTGTTCTAAACTACTTTAAAAATCGGGAAACTTTTGGACTTTCTGCATACATTATATCATATCTTTTTTTCAGACATTATTGCACTTTCTCAGAAATCACCTTGATGAACATACATCAGAAAGCACATACTGCTTTCAGGAATCAGTTTGTTAAAGCAGCTTGATTCCTATTTCCTTATGGGAAAATGTACTTGCCATTGTGGGATGAAAAGGGTGATTAGCTGGTTTTTATTATGGATCTGTACATACTTTAAGGATCAGAGCATAGAGACAATGTTTTGCTTATAATATTTTTATTTTTAAGCTTTGATTTAACCAACTAGAAATAAAATAAATTAATTGTAAGCAGATATAAATAATCTGTCTCTATTTCTGTCTACCTAACAACACAAGTCAGGAAAAACTCTGGAAACAACATTAAGCAGAGAGTTTGTATAGTCTATTTCTCTGGAGATATTCAAAACCTGCCTAGATGTGTTCATGTACAGCCTGCTCTAGGTGAACCTGATCTGGCAGGGGGGTTGGACTATAGATGATCTCAGAAGGTCCCTTCCAACACCTACAATTCTGTGATTCTGTGATTTGTGCTATTTACGAGGTTTGTAAAGCTAAGAAGAAGCAGTAGAATATTATTTTTATACACATTGATTTACTAGGACTTCCACATGAACATGGGATAAGGACTTTCTGATGAGGAATTGAGTCCTGGTTGTTTTTTACATGTACATGACAGTAAGCACAAAAGATAATAATGAGCGCTGTCTCGGTGTTATCCAAAAGACAAAAATAAAGTTTTGGAACTCAAATATAAATTGAACTGGAGGATTTTGTATGTGGTTGGAGGTATATTAATGCAGTTTTTGGAGCTCAAGAGTGGATTAAGCTGACTTTGTAGATAGGCCGACCCTCTGTAGGGCTGACTGAGCATACTGCTTAATGCTTTGCTACCTGCAAACAGTTTCAATGACATCATATTTAAGAAAGAGACTCCCATAAATTTGTATCTTAATTGTTATGGAGATTTTAATTCAATTTCCTAGAGTTAAATGTATAATAAATCCTACAGGCGATTCATGCATTCCCGGTGTAGCTGTTCTGCAGGTGAAATTTTATGGGTGACCTTAGAATCATTGAATCATAGTATGGCTTGAGTTGGAAGAGACCTTTAAAGGTAATCCAGTCCACCCCCATCCATACAATGAGCAGGTACATCTTCAACTAGATTAAGTTGCCCAGAGCTCCGTCCAACCTGACCTTGAATGTTTCCAGGAATGGGGCTTCTACCACCTCTCTGGGGAACCTGTTGCAATGTTTCACCACCATCATCGTAAAAAATTTCTTCCTTACGTCTGATCTAAATCCAACCTCTTTTAGTTTAAAGCCATTACCACTCGGCTTATCGCAACAGGCCCTCCTAAAAAGTCTGTCCCCAACTCTCTCAGCCTGTCCTTATAGGAGAATTGTTCTGTCCCTCTGATCATTCAGATTCATAATTGCAGCTATTTGATCAGATAATTAAAATTATGCAGACCTATATTCAATATATATTTCCAACCTATTTAGGTCTTGCAATACATGCAACATATTTATTGTCCATGCAATACATAGCTATAACAATAGCTTCTTTTATTGCAGGAATCACTCCCATTAATCCTTACAAAAAAAATTATGAAGATCTATTTTAAAGTTATCTTTGTTTTGTTAATACTTTTTTTCCCCCTCCATTACTCATTGTAAAAGCTGGGCACCCATAGCGACTGGATAGAATCACTAGCTATTCCCCAGTTTCAGGCAAAACATACTCATTATAGCCATTTGCTCCTGTACCAATATTATCCTTTACCTTACATAGTCTGTACCCTTTGTTGAATTTATAGGTAGCAACCTTATCCCTTTTACTCCTTTGTGTCATGAGGCTAACCAAGCCCGGTGCTTCTCGTCTCTTCTCATATAATAGACTTTCAATTTCCCTCATTATCACAGAAGCTCTTCTCTCCATCTGTCAGTTTGAATTCATCTTCTTTCAGTATGAATGACCAGAGCACATAATTCAGAGGCATTCTCACCAGAATTTTGTATAATGGAACAAATATTGTTCTAACTCAGCTGACAAATCCTAGGACACAATTTGCATTTTTCACAGCTGTAACATATTGGTACTTCATGGGACTGAATGTGACACAGCTCTTTCAATAAACCTGAATTTCTGTCCTCTGGTTTTGTCAGTGTTTTTTCTTATTTTCCAGATTCATAGCACAGAATTTTGTACTATCAAATGTTGTATTATTATGTCTATCTCTTTGGTCCTGTAATTGACCCAATTTCTCTTCTGTGATTATGAACAGACAATATAAAAAAAAAAAAAAAAAAAAAAATCAGATGAAAGTTGCTGAAATTACCTGTCAGCTAGAACTGAGTAATCAGTTACTCATCAGTTGGTGAAATGTACACACCTGTACAAGTAACTTTCTACAAGACAAAGAAGAGTATGTTAGCTGAAATTGGCACTGAAGTTCAAAGTAACCAATTTTATTTTATAGAACAGAAGGGCAAACATGGTCAGATGAAGCAGCTTCCTGCTTTGCTTGTATTTTCTTCAACAACTCTATTCTGATTACTTTTAATTATTTGAACAGAACGTGAGTGGAATGAATCTTCATTACTTCTAGGATTACAATGACTTCTGCCTTTACAACATTGGTAAAATTCACCAAGATATTCCTGATTCATATGCAAGATCATCAATTTCACATAAGAGTATTACCAACCCAACCCTTGAAAAACACTATTATTTCACTTTTCTTTCATCACATGTTTAGTATCAATAATTTCTGCTGTCTTCTTACTTTTAATTAGAACGTTGGTTGTTTTGTAGTTCTACTAATTTTTGTCTTTTCTAATCTGACCTGTGGTTTTCCGTATGGTGCTGTCTCAAATGTTTTGTTGAAGTCCAGGCAAATGGATGCTTTGTATTTCATTCCTCTGATTGATTCAAGCACATATACGTATGTGATATACGTATATATATATCTCATCAAATAATCAGAAAATCCCTTAATTTTCTTTGCAAGCCCTTTCATATTTTTCAATTTTCCTTGTATCCAAATTTGTCCTAGGCCTTGTATACTGGGATGTTCGGATCCGTGTGCCTGTAGTAGGACAGATATGTTTTTCTTCAGTATAAATAATACATGAAATATATGTCATTCCTATATGGGATAGCACATAATCAACCATTTTAAAATTATCTGGATACATAAAAGTAAATGTTCCCTTTACATTTCTTGTCCAAAGATAAGCTTTTTCATAGAATTATAGAATCATAGAATCATCCAGGCCGGAAGGGACCCCCAAAGGTCATCTAGTCCAACCTCCCCGCAGTCAGCAGGGACACCCCCAGCTAGACCAGGTTGCCCAAGGCCTCATTGAGCCTCACCTTGAATATCTCCAGGGATGGGGCCTCAACCACCTCCCTGGGCAACCTGTTCCAGTGTTCCACCACCCTCACAGTAAAGAATTGTCTCCTAATCTCCAATCTAAATCTGCTCTCCTCCATCTTAAAGCCATTGCCCTTCATCCTGTCACTACAGGCCATTGTAAACAGAATCTCCCCAGCCTTCCTGTAGGCCCCCTTCAGGTACTGGAAGGCTGCTATTAGGTCTCCCTGGAGCCTCCTCTTCTTTAGGTTGAACAATCCCAGTTCCCTCAGCCTGTCCTCGTAGCAAAGAAGTCCTCGTTTAGAAGACTTGCTGTTAAGAAAATAATGTTGACTGGCATTGATTATGTTGTAATTAATTTCTAATAGACCCTGAACTTTATTTTTTTGTTCAGGATGGCTGTAGACAGACATAGAAAGACAGCTGGAGTATTAGCATTCCCACATAACCTATGGTGCTCAAAGTAAGTGAGCAATAGTTTTTGCTTCCAATTTCACAGTTGGCTCTGCGTGACGAACAATATAGAAGTTTCACAGACCAGGCAGATTCTATACATACTAGGTACTTCTCTACCCATGTTTGAAATGCCTAAAAGCTGTCCTATCACTTTCTATTAAGATATAAAGTTCCCAGTAAGAAACATTAAAATGAAGATCTAAAAAAACCAAAACCTCTACATATTACCTTGAAGCCTAAAAAGCTTTTGGTGTTTCAAGATGATCCTTTCAAATTAACTATGTCATAGACCCTTATTAGGGCAAGATAGGGTCCTTGAATTAAGCAGTTTTTGGATAAAAAAGGGAAAAGATGATATTTTTAGAAACATTTCCCTTAGTTCTAAGACTGATATTAGAACAGACATTTTGAAAAGCAATGACAAGCTTTGAGTGAAGGGACATGGCAGGTTCTGGAAGAAATGGCTTGACAGGAAAAGGCTGAAAAATTTTGATGAGAACTAAGGGAGATTCTCTGTCTGAAGTTGATGAGTAGATAAGAGCCATGCATCAAGTATTTAAAGGCTGTTTCTAATAAGTGAAATATCTATGCTTTTGTTTATGCTTATGTCTGTCCAAAGTACACAGAACTTACACATACGCACATGCATACATGTACAATGGCAGAATCTTTTGAAAATTGAATGTCATATTCCCCCTCATTTCTTAGCAAAAATTAAGCAACTAAAGATTGTGAGTCACTGAGCAATGGTGAAGAATATCATATTTCTCTTCTTAGAAGATGTCCCAGGGAATGATAGTTTCAATTTCAATGAACTGAACAAAGACTAATAACAAAGAGAGACTTAATGTCAACTTTAGCAGAAAGCAACATGCTTTTAAATAAATTCTATATGCTATATTTTGTAAACAACCCCTAGCATAGATGGTTGAATCTGAATGAGACAAATCTACTTGTTTACAAATTATACAGGTTTTGAGCAGGAAGGCCATGGTGAGAGATAAGGGAATGTTATTTTTTTGTATTAGTTGTTGTGGCTGATTTTTTTTCTAAAAAAGAATGGTTTAAGGATTCTTTCTTCGATTTCATTAATTTATTTTTAACTTTTGAATTTAGTTTTCACTGGCTACTTTATTTATTAGGAATGTCCTACAGTATTTTTATAAGTGAAGTTTTCTATATAGTCATGAATGTTAAAACCACATTAAATTACTAAATATTTTGTACTCAACATTTTAGACTTCTTCACTAGTAGCAGGAAGCTGTACTATAAAATCTGCAGAAAAAAAGACTGTTAAATAATGTTTACTCTGAAAAGAACGATGCTTGCAACAGAGAAGACTCTAAGACTAAATATAGCATGCTAGAGCAATAGCTTATTAATAATTGCAGAGTTTGAGATTACATTTGCAAGAACAACTATTCCACACCACTTTGATTATTTATGGTGATCATTCATAAAATCTTATGCATATAAAATTTGACTGGTTTTAGAAATATTTCAAGGATGTGTTAGTTTCAGTTTCAATGAAATGAGCATAAGTGATAGTCAAAAGGGTTTGTCTAGACTACACTTTGTGAAAGAGGAAAAAAAAAGTATTTTCTACTAGTTTGTTAAATTTGCTGTATCACCTACTGTGCAGTGAATATCCAGAAGAACAAGTTGATCTGATGTACAGTGCCAGAATGTTTTATATTGTGGCAATATCTGTGAAAGACCCAATCTGTTACATATATACTGATAATGGGAAAATTGTACCAAATCTAAGAAGATTCAGGTTAATACATAAGAGAATCCTTTGCTGCTTTGTCAGAATATGTAAATAGACATTGAAAGCATTGTGTAAATGAACTCCTTATCTTTTCTCTGTGAATAAACCTCAAATATAGAAATGTTTTTACATATATATATATTAGCTACTTTTACAATAATTTCTACAGAGAGATTTTATCATCTCAGTTACTTTATAACAAACTAGTTGCAGTCCAGGGACATGATATTAGAAGAGATATGGTAGATAATGATAAAAAAAATCGGAAAAATAAATCTTCTGTTGTCCATGCTTTGGCAAGTCCTATGAGTAGTAATGCAGAAATTGATGCTTTTGAATAACCATAAATTCTTGAATAAATCATATAACATGTGATATTCATATTCTGTTGGAAATGTAACTGCACTGACATACAGAGGCAAATACACCTGCTATCTGTGCCCATGAATTACAGGTACTTAATTCTGAAAACCAGATACTTCATATGTTCCTTTAAGAAGCAATTTTAATCGCATTCTATTCTATTCAGTTGCTTTCAAGTTGTTTGTGGTATCTAAAAATTATGCAGATTTGTTAATTTTTGACTTCTTGATCACAATTGGAAATGTCCTGTGTCTATAGTGTGTTATTTTACCTTACATAAAATCCATCATGTTAAAGTAATTTAATTAAATAATTTGTTTTATATAATATATTTAAAGGCTTTCTGTTCTGTCTTAAATGGCAGAAAATAAATCTTCATGACTAAAATGAGGAAAAAAAGAACTCAAAACCATTATCATTGTATTTTGAATTGTCTATATTGTTCAGTTGTTTAAACCATTCATTCACAAAAGTTAAAAAAACCAACAGTGTTTTGCACAGTTATATAATTTGTGACCATCCTGTTTTAAATTAACTGTATGATTTGTTGCATTTGTAAATATCTAGAAAAAAAATAGTTCACATTCTGTAGGTTAATTTTCCTACTCTAAAAGGGATGCACTACCTTTTTTCATATATGTAAACATGATTAAAATTTAGTTTAACTTTTCTACAGTGTTCACTTATTTTGTAGCAAAGCCCTGCATTCTTCAGTTGCTTTTGTCAGCAGTCCAAAAACTGAATCCTGTGAGAATTTGTCTCCTTTAGCCCTGTTCTATTTCCCAAAATGACCAGGGGAAAAAAATAAATGTAGAAGCCAGTAAGACGGGGACTTAGTTCATTATCTGCTACTGCACTCTCAGAAGCAGTATGTAGAATATACACTTTTAATTTGATTACTTTTCAATTTGTTCTTTGGAGATTAGAACAATTAATTTGTTCCCACATACCATAACACCTAGGAGCTGAGGGGCCACTAGGAAGTCACTCTACAGATCCCAGGCTTTACTGAACTCACCAGAGAAACTTGATCTTACCAGAGAACTCTGAAAATCTCTGGTATGTCCACACTGAAATAAGGCCTCATGCAGGTGGCTGAACTAACTGAAAACGAGCGCTGTCAGAAGGATACACGGCCTAGCACACTGCCGTGTAGATACTGTTGTGTGTCATTGAACTTCATAAACACCAAGGTTCTTTGTAGCTTACTCTGGTTCTCTTAACATGGTATTACTTCATCCTGTGACAATAACTCTTTATCATTCAGGTTTGCAGTCCTTTTCACTCCATACTATCCATCAATATACCAAAAAGAAAAGAAATGGTAAGATAACATTTTAAAAATTATAATTCTATCCTTTTTTGTTACTTTATTTAAGTAAAAGATATCATCTTGGGCCTGCTTGAGTTTTTAATCAGACTTTAAAAAAATTGTTTTGGAGCTAATAAGTTATTACTTACACATCTTGTTTTTATAAGTCCAAATAAACTGGCATAAGAAAAGACTCAACAATGATGTAAAGTGATCAATTCTGTAATTTTAAACTACTTTCAATTAGTTCCTGTTCTCTATTTAGTTTACATACCTCTGATGGCACACATTCCATATAGCTTAATTTAAATGCTTGTTCCATTCAGGAGAGAATCAATAGCTTTTTTGGCAAAAAAATTGAAAACAGACTCAAGAGCAGTCTGTGCTGATTTCTGGACCCTACATACTGTACTGACATGAGGCAGAACTTGCAATCTGTCCCAAGGACCATGAAGTTCTCTCTGGTGCTCATAACAAAGAGAACATCTACATAGCCGTGTAAACCTGCTATACAGATATCAGAATCTTCATTTATATCTGTGCTTGAAGGGGAGCACAATTTATTGCTAGGAGACATTTTTAGACAGTGATAAATATATCAGAAATATTAAATAACTGATGATGGCATGAATAAATGCAATCCTGTAAAAATGAATGAAGTCAAGTCTGATTATGATTTATTCTTACTTGGTCTCAAAAGACTGTCTTCATTGTTTGAAAAACTATGTCTTACAGTACACGCAACAAATATATGATAATCAAATAAATTCATCAAAAGTATTGATTACATGGCAGGATATTTGATTATTTTTTTTTAATTCATGTAACAAATTGTTTTGATCCGAAAGACAAAAGTAAAGAAAAGCCTAATGGAAAATAGCCTAGCTTTAAATTGAATGAGTATCTGATCTTTACATTCATACATGAATGTAGTCATTCATACATGAATAACAAACGTTATTCATGATAAATTAAGTTTCAATATGGGCTGTAAGAACTCTCAAATTAGAAAGCCTTTTTTTTTCAGATTTGAAATCTACTTTGAGAAATCTATAGAATGTCACTTCCCCATTCACACTGACCTTGTGGACATATAATCTTAAAAATGTTTCCTTTCTGCCCACCAAGTGTCAATAACTAAATAAGTTGTTCCAGAACTCTTGCAGCTAAAGTTAATTTTATTCAGAAACCATGAAATTTTTTTTATCTTTTAGAAAGTTATGTCAATACAAGAGTTTGAGTAATTTTTTATTTTTCATTTGTTTCCAAGTTGTTATTTGTACAAATCTTAAGCATAGTTTGAAGAACTGTTTTGTGAACTGTGGGGATTTATTTTTTTTCTACAGCAAATGGATACAGACCATAAAAACAACTTTGGAAATAATTCGTGCAAGGTGCAGATTTCAGATATGACCAGAATAAAGCAATTCTTCGTGCAGTCTTGTTTTCCATTTCTATCAACCCGAGTTCAAAAAATTTGATGTATTATCTAAATGTACTTATGAACCATCAAAAGTTATCCATGAGCAGTAAACTTCCAATATATGATAAATATTTATACGGTTGAACTCCCCTACCTCCTCCAAAATTAGGTTTCTAATACCAAATCTAAAATCCTGTGTTCTATTCAATCTCCATTTCTCTGAACTTTATTTCGATTCCCAAAGCTCTGTGGAAGCCTACCATTTAGTTTTTACTTTAGTTCAGAAGCAGTTCAGCCTTGACAGAGAAGAGCTGTTAGATTACCTTAAAGGTCCCTTCCAACCTGGACAATTCTATGATTCTGTGATTCTATGCCTATATATAAGGAGAATCAGAGATATCATTGGTCCATAGCTTGATGAGGTCGGTGACCTCATAAATAAGGATGCAGACAAAGCAGAGACATTTAATGCCTCCTTATCCTCTGTCTTCAACAACAGTGATGGGCCCTGGGACCCCAAGAGCCCTGTGTTGGAAGACCATGACTAGGGGGATGATAAATTCTATGGTGCTCAATGGGATTCATCCCAGGGTACTGAAAGAACTGGTTGAGGTTGTCATGGGACCTCTCTCCACTATTTTTAAACTGTCGTGGGAGTCTGAAGAGGTCCCAGTTGGCTGGAAGCTGGCAAATGTTGTCCCAATTTTCAAGAAAGGTGAGAAGGAAGATCCTGGTAATTACAAGCCTGTCATTCTCACTTCATTGCCTGGTAAAATTTTGGGGAAGGTTGTTCTGGGAGTTATTGAAAAACACTTGAGAGACAATGCAATCATTGGTTATAGCAAGCATGGGCTCACAAGGTGATAGTCTTGCTTAACCAATTTAATTTCTTTTTATGACAAGATCACCCACCTAGTTGACTAAGGGAAGCCAGGTGATGTGGTGGGTTTGGATTTTAACAAAGCTTCTGGTACTGTCTCCCACAGCACCCTTCTGGACAAAATGTCCAGCACATAGCTAGACAAGTCCATAATACATTGGGTGAGCAACTGGCTAATGGGTTTGGCTGAAAAAATTATAGTAAATAAGATTATATCAGGGTGGGGACATCACCAGAGGGCTTCCCCACTGCTCAAATTTAGGGCTAGTGCTATTAGTCATACACTTTGATTTTAGGTAGTCCTGTGAGGACCAGAGAGTTGGACTTGATCTTTATGGGTCCCTTTCAACTTGAGATATTCTGTCATCCTATTCTATGATTCTGTGATTCTATATAACATGTAAGCATGCAGTATATCCAGAATCTAGATATACTTCTGCCTGAGGGGTTCATTCCACTTGGAGCACAATTTGTGACTGAGCTCTGTACAAAAAAGCTGACATAGACACTGCTTTCTTTTAAAAAATGCATACCGGAGGAGGTAATAATGGTGGCAGCTCTCTCTCCCTCATACTCTTTCCAAATAATTATTTTGGTATTAAAACACTCATCTAACTTTCAGGTAACTTAGATTTTCCTCAGCATGAAAGGAATCAAACCTATAATTGACCTGAGCTCATCACCAACCACCCATTGTGGGATGGGAAGATTCTGCACCGTGTGAAGCTGTACCAGAAAGAACAAATAAAATCATGTAAGTGCTTGCCATATATTTCAAAAAGATGATCATATATTTCTTTCTTAATATTTTTTTTCTTTTAAGAGAAAGAGTAAGATAAAAAAAAACCCTATATTTAAGAATGTCTGTTTTATTCTGAGAAAGATTTTTCTGATTTAACGTCTCAAAGTATCTAAGAGAGAAATATAAAGGAAGAAAAAGGCTGATACAGTGGTTGCATAAAAAGCATGTAACAGTACACTTGTATATCATATATAAAAAATGTTACTTGACTCTATCCAGAACAATCAACTTGGAGAGAAAACAAGATTTTAAGAAACAAATTGGCAGTCTTTGGCTCTTATATTGAATTAGAACTATTATTTGATATGGAGTAATATATTTTTATGTGCAGAAACTGAACAGGAAAAATGAAAATGAATTGATTCTCTAGCTCCATAGCAGTCCAAAGTAATGACTAGCTTTATGCTCAGAAGTTCATCCAATTAAAAGACTTCTCTGAATGTGAAAAATGGGATTTGGAATTTCACCATACAAATAATTTGCAAAAGCTATTTATGCCATCTACAACTGGAAGTAGTGTCCAACTTCAATTACTATCAGTAGGACTGGACTAAGTGCCTATGCTTTTTGCATTTGGGGTTTTCTTTTAATTTGTTGTAGTGTTCTGTTAAGATTTATTTTTTTTTTTAACAAGGATATCTTAGATTTCAAAACAACATGTTTCATTCAAAGCAATGGTCCATGTGCAAGGGGATGTGTATGTATACGTGTGTATGTGTGTGTGTCTACTGTTTAGCTCTCCAAAGCAGAAGGATAGTTGCACACCAAGGCTAAACTAATAAAGTTCTTCCAGGTGTATGGGTTTCAACCTGAGCATGTCAGTGTGGGACAGTGCTTATTCCTCAGTGATGGGACACTGGGATAAAGAGGAAACTGAGATAACATTGTGGGGAGTGACATCTGTTGAATGGGAGGACAGTCATATGATATTGAAGCAACCACCCTGAGAATGGCAAGGAGAAGGGCTCAAATGCAGTGAAAAAAGGTCAGATCACTGTTTTAGTGTTTCCCTTGCCTTCTTTTTGTATGACACGTATAAACTCCACACTAAAAATTGTTCATAATACACTTCTTTAAAAAACTATCTGTGTAATAAAAGAAAGAAAGTTACTGTCTCATACACTGTATAGAGTATAGAACTCGGGTATTAATGTAAGTTAAAGATTCAATTCACAAAGACAGTAGCTAGTGGCAGATTTTCACATCACTTTTCAAGAAGTCTTTTACAGATAAGGAGGAAGTGTTAGAAGGTTAGTTCAAGTGGAAGCTTTGCAGAAAGAAGCAAGGAAGCAAGAAGTAAGGTACTTCAAAGGGTTGTATAGCAAAATTTTAATTATATATGTGGACACTGGTGAAAATTTAGATTAAAGAGCAGGAGCAAAATTACACAAAGAAATGAAATGACCTTGGTAAAGGAATATTTTTCATATTTGATTAGGAAACAGAGTCATGGGAACAGAATCATTAGGAAACTGTCTCAGGAAAAACTGATCTTTTTAAAATTAAAAATAAGAATTTATATTTGGATTTAAATGCAAAGTAAAACTAGAAAATAACATCGTAAGTACTCTCAAACTGAAATGCTTATTTCTATTATTTTTAACGTGTGTATTTTCTGCATACCATCAGAAGAGTTAGATATTGCATATTTTGATTATTAAAAACACTTAAAGGTATTAATAGAAATATCTAAAGTACAGACTAAAAAAATACTACCAACTTATGTCAACATGTTCCTAATTTGTACTTAAATGAATCAGACACCCTAACAAGCGAGGCAGAACTGTAAATCAAAAACCTAGGCCTGTAGTCAGGTCATTTACTACAGTGTCTCTATTAGATACGTAATGTATTCTTCATTTGACTTCAAGATGATTGGTGATCTCACCAAGCTGAAAAGGCAGTCTGAACCTCCTCTCCTCTCTTCTAAATCTTGCCTAACCACTCTTACCCTGTTTGTTCTTGTGCTTATGCAAGGTGTCACATTTTCTTTCTAATATAAGTAAAGGAAAATCTTGAAATAACTTGAATTACTTTTTTTAAAATTTGGATAAAGTAAATTATGAAATTCATTTTTGGCCACATGAGAGGAAGATATCTCACAGATAGAGGTGGATGGTAGACAGAACTGAACTCAACAGCAGATAGTGGACCAAAATGTTCAAACTGGTTATTGATAGAGTATTTTTAAATGGGAAATGGAAATTAATTTCACCAGGCTGCTAAATAGCTAGATTAGAAAAGGCAAACAAAATAGAATTTGAGGATGTGCTGTTCCTGTATTTTTTCTCTTTTTAAATGAAATCAGTCTAAAATATCAATCATTTAACAGGCGAATAAATCCAGTTATTGGGAAAAAAAAAAAAGAGAAGCTTATTTTAACTTTTTGGGTGCTCCTAAACACAGTTGCTTAGAAAAATTTGGTCATATTTCTTATGTGGATATTCAAAGTTATCACTTTTGAAAATCTTGCCTGAATGCTATAAATTCATTCTTTGCATGTTGTGTGATACTCTGGAAAGATGTGTGAGACACTGAGGAATGGGAGATTTTCTGGGCAAATTAATCTCTTGATAATCATTAGTATCCTCCTATATTCAATAATTCCATATAAGCACTGTTTCTCTGTTTTCAGTAGAGCATTGGCATTTGCCCTCTGAATGCAAAAATAGAGGTTATTTGATGTAAACAAGAAGTTGCTGATTTCTGACAGAACATGATGCATTAATGACAGAAAGTGACTAAAAATACATAATGTACTCTCTGTCGTTTTTTCCTCAGGACAGTGACTGGGGGTGGGCAGGGGAAAGCAACAGATAGAAGGAACCATTTGTTCTTTTTAGCTAAACACATTGGAGTATTTTTTCCTTCTTACCTCCTTACAACTCATACCTGGAAGTGTAAGTTGAAGAATAATTTCTGCCATAAAAATAGACATACCTTAAAAAAAGGGAAATCAACCTAACTCTAGTCTTTCTATAAATTATTAGTAAGAAAATTGTTTCTACTGAAAATAGGTTTTTTGTGTGTGCATATGTTTATGTGTATCTTGATGTGTGCCCATACTTATGCATGCATCCAGCCAATAGAAATCTATTTCTTAAACCGTCATCTTCTAACTTATGTCCTGTGCTGTTATTTTCCACTGTTTGGCAAAGGCATGATCTTACATAATGTGGACAAAGTTTCTCATTGAAGTATATAAAACTTATACATCCTTGAAAATCAGTTGTGAATAAATGTCTGTGTTGTGTTTCAAAGAAAGCATGGTGAAAATAAATATGTGCTTGAAATTATAGTAGAAATATAGAATTAGGAAGTTCTATTATAAACAGGGAATTAAACCCACAAATAAACATTGGTCGCTATTCAAATTGATCTGCAATATAACAAGGTCTCAGTAAACCCTGAAAGAGCAGAGGATGATGCTTTAGGAGGCTTTTGTGGTTTATAGTTTTTGGTAGGAGTGGTTTTAGTAATGAATGAAATCAACTTCAATTAATTGATTTGTTCTTTCTCTCATTTCCCTTTCAGGGTAATCCTCTGATATATCTTGATGGGAGAGCAAAAGAATTTTCTGTTGAATGACTAAATAAGGGCCAATTCTATTCAAACTGGGCTTGCATCTCCTGCAAGTCTCTGGAAGCAGTTCTCTTTGCATCTATATGGTCTTTCTGATTCTGAAGATGTAAAGTATTTGACAAAGCATACAAATGACTGATTAAGTACTTGTTTAAGTCTCAATTGTTTCAAAGAATGAATGAAAGGAAACTAAAATTCTAAATGGCTAAACCCCCATATTTCTGCATAATAAAAGCATATTACTCATATGCATAGATTATAAATCACAAGAATAGTCTATCACTTCTTTCCAGAAAGGATGGAACAGAGCCAGTCTTTCTAACTTAAGTACTTAAACTTAGTTTCACAGATGTGTCTGTGGAGGACTCAGAGACAGCCACATCACTTCATTTTTATATGAAGAAAACAGTACTTGACTTTAAAAACAACCACCATGAAAAAAAACCCCAAACCATCAATTTAAACATCTGAAGCTTAGGCACAAGTTAATTGTCTAATTAATTTCACCTTTGTACCCAACATCATATGGGATTATTTATTTTTTTTTCAGGTAAATATACACATGTTTTAACATTTCTATGTGGCATACCCATACTGAATTTCTCAGTAGAGCTCAGTGGTTAATGCTGTAAAAAATAATACTACATTTGGAACTAAAAAAAACAACAGCACCCTGCCGTTATTAATCTAAGCATCACAGAGGTGAAAAACAGGAACAAAATTTTATTTCCTGGATTGGTTTTGGACTAAATAGCAAATTAAAGGCATCTAACAGAAATTATTACGTTAGTAGTATCCAAGCTCTCATCTACAGCCAGTGGAGAGAGCTAACCACTTCCATGAAATTCAGTAGACTGTACAGCATTCCTAGTGTCAATATATAGAACAGATTCATCATGTAATTACTTATATAAAGGTAATGTCAATCCATTAATCAGTGTCAAAATATTAATAAGGAATAAGACAAAACTGAGTTGTAGAATGAGATAACAAACTTTTTTTTTCAGAGAAATGATATAATTATACCCTATGTAGCAATATTTTGTCTCACATTCCAAGGATTTTCACACTTTTTAAATTCATCATTTTCAACTCAAAGTGCTGTGTACTTGTGTCTGTCTGTAAAAATGCATTTCTTCTACCGTAAAAGGAGGTTCTGCCTAAGAAGATGATGAATCTTGATGCAACTGCATGTACAAAAAACTCACTTGCAAACTATTTCTCTGTTATGAAACATGGTAATTGATCCCCTGGTAAAAAATTCAAAGGATCATTTTTCTAATTGCAGAAAACTGGATTTTTTTCATAACTACAGTATTATAATAAATATATTTTATAATATATGAATATATTTATTTGATGATACAGTTGCTCTACACTCTTATGATTTTACAATATGTCTGTTTTTTCAGAATTTTTTTTTTTATTATTTTTTTCTCCTTTATTCTAGTGTTGCTTAAATTTTGCCTCAGGTTGTCCTGGAGGAACTTAGTGCATTTGGTAATTATGGGAGTAGAAGAGAAAGTAAAGTATGACTTGAAATTTTTCATTTGAATCAAAAATTTGCTAACCTTTGTAGTTGAGCACCATCCTGAACAAGATAGCCAGCGCTAATTAGTATGTGCCACTAAGTACAGAAAAGCAATAGCTGACAGTTTTTATCCTGGCTTAAGAATTTTACTTATAAAGCTATACAAATATGTTATCAAACATTCTTTGATAGTGGAGGCAATCCACATCCTGGCATATATAATGACTATAAAGAATGATCTAATGAAAATAAAATTAACGAAGTACAAAATAGCTCGTGTTAAAGATTTTATTTCACAGGCATGTTAGCGATACAGCAGTCCAAACCGAGTGTCACAAAGCATAGTTGAAAGTTTTACTAATGGTTTATTCTAAGAGGCATAAATCTTTGTTCCCATTTTGTTTTTATTTTTCTGCACTGTATTAAAAATATCCAGAACCAGATCTTTAAAAACAGATTATTAGAAACAAGCAACTAATAACTGAAGTTTTTGCAAAGAAAGAAGAATTTGCTTACACACACATTTTCTCCATTAACATTTTTTAAAAGCATGCTAGGTAATTATTACTTTACATATGGCTCAATTCTAAAGTAATTCCTGAATCGTTCATTTTCTTTTCTCTGTTATAACTAATATGTGGATCTCTAGAATAAATGCTACCTTTTCAGAGACAGTACAATAACCATCTAATAGACGTCCATTGAAAAGCAAGGCATCGAGTCCTAAGCCTTAGTATTTAGGCTCTCTGAATAGCTCTTAGTGAGAAGAATATTATTCCAAAAGGCATTTTTCTTTTAACTAAAATAGGTCTTTAATGGAAAAAGTATAATCTTAATCTTTCCCTTTCTTAAATAAAAGAGGTTTCCTAGATGTTTAGCTTTACTAGACACTTTCCATCCTCAACTGAAGAAAAATTAACTCACTTTCTGGAAGGTCCTAATAGTCTTTGATTAGAAATAGTCTAACTTTTTATTTGTGTGAAACAAGTCTCTTCATGAACATTCAGAGCAGTTATTACATAATTCAAGTAGGTGCTCCATTTAAGATTTTGTTTTAGGCACTACTGGTTGTTGGCTTTAGGATGTTCTTTATTTTTTCTTCCTTGACATTTCCTTGAAATGTAAATGAAAAGTCTATTGAACATAAAGTGGTGGTATTTTTGAGTTTGGGGATCTGTTTTTTGGGGGAGTGAGCAGTGGGAGTAAATTTAGTTGTAATAAGCACATGGAGAAACGATGCTGGAAGGACATGGCTCAGTGTTTCTGCACAGAAACCTCCTAGCCTCACAAAAAGTGAAGAACCGTTGACTTATTCATATTGGAACACTATTCCTAAAATTCAAGCTTGCATAAAATAAGTTAATATCTCTTAATCTAAAATATTCTAGTTTACTGCATATACCAGTATGCTAACAGTTGGTCAATATTTGCCTTACTAAATTTGTCTTACTAAACTAAGCTAACTACACTGTTACCTACACTTGTCTTACTAGATAAATGTTAGAACAAACAAAAAATCTTTGCTCTTTGTTTAAAGACTTCCAGGTGAAGCTGCAAACCATCTAGAGACACACTTCTAAAATACATTATTATCAAGACCCTTGCAAGAACTGGCACAAGACTTGACCTACTTGAGCTAGAGGTTTTTTTGGTCTACATTCTGCTTCTGATTATAAATCACCTGTGGATAAAGGAAATATTTGCTTTCTCAAATGTAAAAGATGAACAATTTCTGTGCCATACAAAATATAATAATATAGTCCCAGTCATGGCTAGTCCTATTGTAAGTATTTAATATGCTCTGTTCCCCCCCAAGAAACAAAATCAAAGTGCATCTCCTGTGACATGAAACATACAACCTAGAAATATTGTTCTTACCTTTTTTCAGGTCTGACATAAACAAATGTTCCATGTCTTCTTTGATGCAATAGAGGAAATAGAGAAATGTAAACTTCTATTTCTGTGACAGCTCCCCTAGCATACTTAAGCAGGCAAAAACATCACTTTAAGTTGTCTCAGGATTTAGTAAGAAGAATCATAAAAAGCAGCCAGGCAAGGGATGTGGAGAAAACTAACTAATGTGTTGGGGAGAAATATCTAATAGCAATTTTTTGTCTATGATATGTCATCATGGCTTGTGGAATGTTACTTGTATTGTTTTGCCTCACTCTGCTATGGCTTATGACTATAGTCCATTAAGAGATGTTATATAAAATTGAGATTGAAAACTTTATTGAATTCTGCCATGTTTTCCACAACAGTTTTCAAATCTATGAAGCAGAGGAGCACGACGGCCTGTCAGTAAAGCGGACAGTTTAGAAGTTTGCAGATTCCATACTAGTTTATTATGAGGTTCAGTCTACAATTAAGACACACTTAATAGAGAAGTAAAACTGTGAGCTAAGTAATTATCTAACAATCTAATTCATACTATTGTCAATAGAGATTAGGGGCTCAGTTCACCAAACATGGGCTTCTAAGGGCTTTTGAGATGCCTTCTGGTATATGAGAAATATGCATGAGGCTAGAAGTTGTGACAGAAGATTCATGATAGACCTATATCCTCTCTGAGAAGCACCTGGAAGTCAGGATGGATGGCTTCATGCATCTTAAATGGCTCCTGATGTCTATGTTGAGGCTACTGAATTGCACATCTAGAAGCTCCATTGACTATGTTCTTTAAATCACTCTTCATTTAAAAAAAAATAAAATAAATGTTTAATCACCTAGACAGTGTGTAGTCACCTAACTTCCAATATTTGCTCTTGAACTAAGTCTCACCCCCACAAATTAATTCAGTTGCCTGAACACAGAGAACTAGAATTATTTGAGATGCCTCAAGGAGACACTTCAGCTTAGGGCAGGTAAGGTAAGAAATACTTAAATGTAGACACACACTGGCAAAGATCTTTATGTTTCCTTGCAACGATTCTAGTAGAAGGTCAATTCTAATCCTAACATATATAAGCCTACACATAGCAAGTACCTGATATGGCTATATTTCACAGGAAGTGCCCCAGAGGCCAGGAATGAAGCTGATTGTTTCAGACATTGTCTTTGCACTGGCTATGGAATTGATGATAGTGTCCTCTATGCCTGTTTGACCCAGAGGGCTGTTTTTAATGTCTCTGAACTTCTTTTAGCATACCAATGCATCTTTATCTCTATTATTCAGAAAGAAAGCCTAAAGTGGCTTGGTCAGACTAGTCATCTGTACTATAAATATATACATCCAATCAAAATTTTTTCACCCTTCAGTTCCCTTTGTAGTCTACAGTGTCTTCAAGGAATTGTGTGTTTATTCTTAAAATAGATACCTAATATAGGTCACATGAATTGTTCAAGAGAATTCTTTTTGTCTTTGTTAATGATAAAGACCATCCAGACAAATAGTTCAAATGTAGATTATTTCTACAATGTAAGATTCTAAAGCTGGTTGAGATGAACAGCCTCATTATTTTAATCTTTAATATAATCAATCTGTCACAATAGACAAAAATAAATGTTTAGAGTTTCAAATTTTGAGCTTTCCAGTTTGATATCACTATATAGACATATTTGTATGGTGAAGAAAGTTATATAAAAGGAAAGGACCTGAAGATTCTGAACAAAAAAGGACATTTGATCTACTCAGTAATTTTTTTTTAAAAATGAAGATTTTTCTTACATTTTTCAAAAGTTCTTTTAAAACAAGTATTACTAAATGTTTAAGACTGGTGAAAGAGTCATTTGTAGGTTTCATCTGGCAGCAAATGATGACAGTAAAAGCACTATTTACAAAATCAAAGAGGAAATAGCGTCTGTGTAGTTAGATATTTTCCATACATAGGATAAGATTTGTCTCTGAGCAGTTAATAATTTACAACATAGTTTAAATGGTTTAACCTAATGATGACACATTTTCAGGGGAAGATCTGTGAATGCTTTTATATGTAAATGCAAAAAGACAAGGATGAGGAGTTATTTATGGCCAAGATTTTTACATTTTACACAAAGTAAGGCTCCTAAATCCATTTAAAAACATATTTTTAAGAGTCTTGAACCTCCAACTCCTGTTACATCCAAGGAGATTTTTATTTTCTTGCCTAGATTAAAATTATATTTAAACACCTGGGTACCGGCATGTGGATAGTATAAATTGTCATGGGTCTGTGGACATCAATGCCAGTTTACACAGATATTAATTTTTTTTTTGGGGGGTGGGGGGAGGGAAGTAAATATTAAATAAATTTCATTTCTTTAAGAAAAGTATTTAAAGGAGGAATTTATGGTAGTCTAGTTGGTGGATGAAAAACATACTGCAGAAAAGTGCAGGAATGAGGGCAGGGTGGAAACATGTAGGGATAACATGGCAGGGGAAGCTCTCACTCTTCCCCTCAGCAAGCAGCATAGCTGGGGTCCATCTCAAGTGCCAGTATAAGAGTGCATGCAACATGAGAAACATGACAGGAGTTCTGGATAGATACAGGCTTTTGGGAAGAATTGCCCAGGAAAACAAAAGTGGGAAGATGGTGCTGTATGCAAAGGGCAGCACAAATTCACAGAGCTTTGCTACTGAATGGATGATGGCTGTTTGATAATTTATGGGCCAGGTTCAGAGGGGAGACCAGCAATGAAAATATGGTGAGAACCTGGTACAAACAGCCAAATTGAGAACAATAAGTAGAAAAAAACCTTTCTTAAATTATAAGGAGAAGATTCATAGTGATAAGCCCTGGTTCGTATAAGCTCTGGTTCTTGTGGACTACTTTAATCACCCTTTTATCTACTAGAAGAGCAGTTGTTAGTCACAGCCAGAACAAGCTCAAGCCTACAGCCAGAACAAGTTGATGTCTATTCAGGATAGAGTGTGTCCAAACAAGATATGAGGCCTGTGTTCCACTACTAGCAATGTTAGCAGATATTTTAACTACTCTGATCATGGAAAAGGAAGAATTGGTTAGAGATGTGAAAGCTGACAGCAAACTTCACTGAAGCAATTTGCAATCTGAAGGAAGGAAGAAAAACAAGTAACAGAAGAACAGCTCTGGATTCAGGAAAGCAGACTTGGTCTTGTACAGGAAACTAGAAAGTGAGGCTGCTTTGAAGGGCAGAAGAACCAAGGCATGTTTCTTGAATTTAAGGGACCTGTTAATCTTCTCGAAGCTCAAAATTGTCCATGTTGGTGTACAGAAGGTTGAGCAAGCATAGCCAGAATGGTTGAAAAGGACCTTCTGACTAAACAAAAACTCAAAAATGTGGAAGCTATCCTGGAAGGTATCTAGCTATCCTGGAAGAATATGGAAACACTGCCAAAGCATGCAGGGAATTAGAAAAGATGAAACTCAGCTGGAGCTAAAATTACTGAGGAATCTGAAGGGAAACAAGAAAGACTCCCAGAGGTATACCAATAGCAAAAGAAATGCCTGCTTTTGAATGGGGTGAAGAATCTAATGACAAATGACAAGGAAAAGGTAATGTACTTGATGCCTTCTTCATTGCTCTTAGGGTCTGTGCATGGATATCCAATCCTGATTTGCAGCTATACTAGCAAAATAACCTGAGAAATTATAAAGTGTTACTAATAACAAGCTAGAATTGACCATCTATGTCACAAATAACAGAATATGAAGTCAGCAAAATCAGGGCTCATTGTGGAAGAGCAAACAGCCAGCTGTGTATTTGAGTCCAGGTACGGTAAAAGACAAGAACTGTTCGGGGTGCGAGAGAGAGGGAAGTCAATTTAAAGGGAAGCAAATCATGGGATTGGGGCTTTTCTGGAGTTCCTGATGAACAGTCCTGCATCTTATCAACACGGAGAAGCAAAAATTACAGATTAACTTTGTTTGGGAGGGGCCTCCAGATATCTCTAGTCTAACCTCCTGCTCAAAGCATATCTAATAATATCAGGCGTGCTCAGTGCAGTATCCAGTTGAATCTTGAATAACTCCAAGGGTGTCCTTCACAACATCTATGGACAACCTGCTCCAGTGTTTGACTACCCTCATAGTAGAGACAATAAATCCTTTGTTCTAACCATATGTCTGACTGGCTTCCAAAATCTGGAAAGACCTGTGGTGGTTTCTATAGCATTAATAAGGGAACATGCAAAAGGGGAAAAATGGCTTTTCTGTCAGTCTTTAATGTCTACCACTGCTGTGTGGTCTTCCACATGCCCTGTACCTAGTAGTACAGGGAAGTGAAGTACTAGTCATGGTAGATTAGGGTAGAGTTTGGGACCACCTAAGCAAACTGGACGTATAGATCTTCATAGGACCAGATAGGCTTCATCAGAGAGCACTAAGGGAGCTGATGCACTGGTTTTGGCTGGGATAGAGTTAATTTTCTTCAGAGTAGCTTTTATGGGGCTATGTTTGGGATTTGTGAACAAACAGTGTTGATAACACACCCATGTTTTACTTACTGCTGAGCAGTGCTTAACAGCATTAAAGCCTTTTCTGGTTCTCGCACCATTCCACCAGTGAGTAGGCTGGGGATGCACAAGAAGTTGGGATGGGACACAGCTGGAGCAGCTGAACCCCACTGACCAAAGGAATATTCCATACCCATATCATAGAATCATAGAATCGTCTAGGTTGGAAGAGACCCTTAGGATCATCGAGTCCAACCATCTACCCTACTCTACAAAGTTCTCCCCTACACCATATTCCCCAACACCACATCTAAACGGCTCTTAAACACATCCAGGGATGGTGACTCAACCACCTCCCTGGGCAGCCTATTCCAATGCCTGACCTCTCTTTTTGTGAAAAATTCTTTCCTAATGTTCAGTCTAAACCTACCCTGTTGGAGCTTGAAGCCATTCCCTCTCGTTCTGTCGTTGATTACCTGTGAGAAGAGACCAGCACCAACCCCTCTACAGTGTCCTTTCAAGTAGTTGTAGAGAGTGATGAGGTCTCCCCTCAGCCTCCTCTTCCTCAAACTAAACAGTCCCAGCTCCTTCAACTGCTCCTCGTACAATTTTTTTTCCAGGCCCTTCACCAGCTTCGTTGCCCTCCTCTGCACTCGCTCCAGCACCTCGATATCTCTCTTGTATTGAGGTGCCCAGAACTGGACACAATACTCGAGGTGTGGCCTCACCAGTGCTGAGTACAGGGGCATGATCATCTCCCTACTTCTGCTGGTCATGCTATTTCTAACACAAAGTAGGATGCCATTGGCTTTCTTGGCCACCTGGGCACACTGCCGGCTCATATTCAGCCATTTTTCAATTAGAACCCCCAGGTCTCTTTCTGCCAGGCAGCTCTCCAGCCACACTTCCCCAAGCCTGTAGCTCTGCATGGGGTTATTGTGGTCCAAGTGCAGAACCTGGCACCACATTGAGAACCACTCTTTGGGACCTTCCAGTCAGCTGGTGCTTGATCCAGCAGATCGTATGCTCGTCCAGGCTGTGTGAAGCCAGTTTTTCCATGAGAATTATATGGGGCACAGTATCAATTGCTTTTTGAAAGTCCAGGTATACACTATCAACAGCCTTTCCCTTGTCCAATAATCTGGTTATCTTGTCATAGAAGCAGATCAGGTTTGTCCGGCAGGACCTGCCTTCCATAAACCCATGCTGACTAGGCCTGATCCCCTGGTTGCCCATTATGTGGGTTTTGATGGCACTCAAGATGACCTGCTCCTTGACCTTCCCTGATATCGAGGTTAGACTGACAGGTCTATAGTTTCCTGGATCCTCCTTTTTGCCTTTCTTGTAGATGGGGGTTACATTTGCCACCCTCCAGTCCATTCGGACCTCCCCAGTTAGCCATGACTTCCTGTAAATGGTGGAAAGCATCTTGGTGAGCACGTCTGCTGTACTCAGCAATAAAATCTGGGGAAGAAGGAGGAAGGAAGGACATTTAGAGTTATGGCATTTGTTTTCCCAAGTAACTGTTATGCATGATGGAGCCCAGCTTTCCTGGAAATGGCTAAATACCTGCCTGCTGATGGGCAGCAGTGAATGAATTCCTTGTTTGGCTTTGCTCACGTGTGCAGCTTTTGATTTTGCTATTAAAATGTCTTTATCTCTTTATCTCAACCTATGAGTGTTTGCACTTTTACTGTTCTGACTCTTTCTCCCATCCAACTGTGGGGGAATGAGTGAACAGCTGTGTGGGGCTGAGTTGCCTGCAAGGGTTAACCCACAACACCTGACAACATTGTGAGGCTGCTCTCAATATGGAAAAGTGGAAATTTCCTATCTATTTTCAAGAAAAAAGGAAAGAAGATCTGGGGAATGAAATGATAATCAGTTGCACCTCATTACCCTGGAAGATTCTGAAGCAAATCCTGCTATAAGTCATTTACACCTACATAAAGAAGGAGATTGTGAACAGCCAGCATGTATTTACCAAAACTGCTTTAACAGCCTGATGGTCTTCACTGGTGAGATGTCTGGATGTGTGGGTGGGGGGAGAACCACGTATGTAAATTACTTTCATTTTAGCAGTATTCTCACAGCCAGACATAATATCTTTGCAGCCAAATATCCTGAAGTTCAACAAAATTTGAAAAGTTTTATATTTGGGTGGAATAATTCTGTGCTCCAGCACAGGCTCGGCATTGCCAATTGGCTAGAGAGCAGGTTTCCAAATAATGACCTGGAAATCCTGGTGGGCAAGAAGTTTCCTATGGCAAAGAAGGCCAACAATATACTGCACTGCATTAGCAAGCAAGTAGGCAGCTGGTCAAAAAATGCTATTCCTTTCTACTGGATATTGTGAAATTGCATCTGGAGTACTGAATACAATTTTGGACTTCCCTTTCCAAGGAAGATACTGACAAACTGGAACAAGTTTGTCTGGGAAAGAACAGCTAAAATGATTTGGGGGCAAGAGCACAGCATATAAGCAGCAGTTTGCCTAGATCTTCTCCTTGGAGGTGCAGTGAAAGCTCAAGAGGGAATGTACCCACTTTGCATTAAGTAAAAAATATAAGAGATATGTATATATATAAGATATAAGAAAAAACTCTTCATAGTTAGCATAGACAGACATTAGAACAAGCTTCTTGGAGAGGCTGTGTAATCTGTATCCTTGGAGATATTAAAAATTCGATAGGACAAGCCTTGAGAGAATAGATCTAACTCTTAAGCTAATTGCAATTGTGAAGTTGTCCCAGGTTTGAGCAGGTGTTGCCTCCTATGCCCTCCAGAAATCCCACCTAAATTTATCTGATTTTTAAATTTTGGATATTTTATAAATGAATTAGAAGTGAACATGCATGTGTGGGTTAGTATATCATATGTTTCCCCATAACAATAAAATTATATTATAATTTGAAACCATCTGAAGTGATCTAAAGATCACATAAAAAAGGAGACGATGAGTCAAGGACCCAATAGACCTTGACTAGAAAATTAAGAGAATGCTTCAACAGTTTGAATACATTCACTAGATCAGAATTCGTTTCTGTGTCCTTTAGCCTTATAGTAAAAGCAGAGCAATGGACTAGATTTGCTAATCAGTGTAATAATATGTCACAACAAGGTTTTACAGAAATAGGAACTGTAAGACAGAATGCAATGGCAGTGTGACATGTGGTGGCTATTGTGATGTTAAGGCTAGATGAGACAGAAGGAAGAAACCTCTTAAACATACAGTTTTCTGAATAATTAATTCAAAATTTCTCATTAATTTTTAAAATGAAGAAACATTGAGAAAGTAATTTTTCTCTTATGTGTCCTAAAAGTTTGTTATAGAATATTGGATAGTTGCATCTATTATAAATGTTTTGGGAAAATCTAAGCAAATATTTCTTAAGGCAATACTTAACACCATGAAAAATACTAACAACGGGAATTAAATTAAGATAAATTCAGAAATAATGAATGATATGGTGTCTAATTTCATTTTTCTAAAAATATTTCATATGAATGTTACAATCACAACTATAATCTTTAAATAACATTTGCATTCCCTGAGGATCCCAAATTTTGTCTATCTAGTATAGGCAAAAAATAATAATTAAAAAAAGACTTTCCTGTTTATCATAGTTGATGTTTATATGTAACCGAAAAAGAAAGATTAATGAGCCAATCTGCTTTTATCCAAGGAGCATAATTAGTCTGCCTCACTGCCATGAATAATTAAGAGGGACATTTTAAAAGAAAACAATATGTTAAAGGCTAATTACAGTTTTGGAACTTCTATGACAAGCCATATTATATGTGTTACTGTAACACAACTTGAGAGCCAGGGTCACAGTTTTGTGAAGGCCTTGTTCTTTGTAATTGATAAAAATCTACAATACTTTTTTTTTTTTTTTTAGCTGTATTTCTAACCAGAATTTTGGATGCTCTGTGTTTCTAAGTAAAATTGCAAATTAATTTCTACTTGTGTTTTAACATTTTTATGCTACATTTTTCCATTATAAGATAATTTCTTGAGAGATGTAAAAATCTGGAATCACGTTGTATTTTAAGTAGAATGCAAAGAATATTGCCAATAGCATTTGTATAGTGGCAATTATGTGAATCTGTTTTGTATCAGAGAGTCTGAGGATAATAAAAATTAAAACAATTTATTCACATGGAAATTATTCAGGTCCATTTGGTACAATTTTTGTCATTTATACATCAATGATGATGTACACAAAATTTGTGCAAATATTACCTTTCTTCTTCTGTTTTCTTTACACCAAACAAGTAGAGCTATTTCTTGAACTATTTATAGTAGAAATACCATTATATTTTCCTCCTGGGTCAGTTTTAATCTCGTTAACTGTGGGAACATATCAATATATATGTAATTGTAGGAGAGGTGGCAGTGTCTTAGCAAGAACAAGTGCTAATAGACTATGAGAACTGAAGGCCACCTTTTGTTGGCAGTGAGAGTTTACACAGGTACATAATAGGACAGCAATAAATACTTGAAAAAAATCTGTCATTTGGAGATGTCTATTTCTGTCTACTGACTGTAAAGTCTAGTTGACTTAGATGAAATGCCTAATTTTATGCAACTAAATTTAGTTGAGATGAATCCCATCTTTTGTGTCAATGATACATATCTTTCATGAAAATTAAAAATATGAACTGCTAAAAATGAAGCGTGTCAATTATCATATCCTGGGATGCAGTAAGCACAGTAGAGATAACCAGCCAAAAGAAGTGATAGTTCTACTGCACTCAACAACGGTGTTGCCTCACCTTGAGTTCTGTGTGCTGTTTTGGGCTCCACAAAATAAAAAGCATATAAAAATATTAGAATGTGTCTAAAGTAGGGCAGCAAACATGGTGAAAGGCAGGTGAGGGTACTGGGTTTGTTCAGAAAAGAAAAAGTCTACAGAAAAGAGGAGACTGAGGTGACACGTTGCTGTCTACAGCTTCCTCGTGAGGGGGAGCATAGAGGGAGGTGCTGATCTCTTCTCTCTGGTGTCTGGTCATAGAACACAAGAGATTGGCTTAGAGCTATGTCAGGGAAAGTTCAGATTGGATATTAGGAAAAAGTTACTCACTGAGAGGGTGGACAAGCACTGAAACAAGCTCTCCAGGTCATGATCTCAAGCTTCTTGGTGTTCAAGAAGCATTGGAAAAGTGCCCTTAGATATATGGCTTAACTTTTAGGTTGCCCTGTGTGGAATCAGGAGTTGGACCCAATGATCCTCATTGGTCTCACCCAATTCAGGATATTCTATGATTCTATGAATTATGTGACATATGTTGATTGAAAGCATTAATAGTGCATAATAGGAAGTTATTATGCAATTAAATACTGTCAAATCATAAGAAACCATTTTTTCTTTCTAGAAAAAATAACTCTACAATGTAAAAATTTGCTGATAATTTGAAAAAATCTGTTTCATGGGAAATGATGAGAAAAATAAGTCTTTATTTGATTTGGAACAAGAACAAATTTTGAAATGCCAGTTTTCAGTTAACTAAGAAGTAACATCTTGCCACAGCTCCAGTGATATCTGTGTGTGAGGTAAAGTCTAAGTGTAGACATTTAAAAATGTGATTTTTGGCAGAAGAGGAAATAGCATTTGAAACTATTCCAGTATTGAAAGGCTTATTCAAGATTACTGGCTACTAGAATATTTATTAAGATGTTTCAGGACTCAGTCACTCACAGACAACTGAGTTTTTAGTTTAAAGATAATTCTTCCTACTTACACAAACAATAACTCTAGTAAATACAGAAGATATAACCAATTAATATATATAGGGACAAGGTTGATCTTGCTGTCATTAATGAAAAAGGGAGAGTCAGAAAAAACGCAGGAACAAGTGAAGGAAACACTGGTGTGAGACAAGTGAATTGTTCTGAGTATATTCTGCATATTTTTAATTTGAATGCTTTAGAAGCTGACAGCTTTCACAGCTGTGGGAGATAAAGCTGAAGTAAAACCATATTTACCTCCCAGATGAGCTCTCTGCATTTTAGGCCTTATGGAGACAGAGTGAGTTCTTCTAAGAGGCTGACATACAGTGCTACAGTGGTGAATGTGTTTTGTTCTGATTGTAAAACTAAACCGTGTCAAAATTCCTATGAGACTAGATGTTTTATTTCAAGGTAGAGTAGCTCATATAAAAATATCTCAAAGATGGGCTGCTGAGGAACTAAAAACCATCCATTGGCAGATTTCATCAATCTCCACTAAAAATTAAAATTAAAACCAAAAATAAAACGGAACAACCCTCTTACCCCTTCCCTCCCCATCTCCGATGAAGTCCTAGTAGTTGTTCTGATAAACTTCCATTTAGATCATTTAATATACAGCTATAACTTGGTTAGTGTCTTGAACTGTTGTCCTTTTACACTTCTTTCATTAAACAGCTCTGCTCTCACATTTTCACCTCTCCTTCATATTATCATGTGAGTGTATAGATATAAAAATAAATTATTTGGTAAAACAAATCAGATTTCTGACTGTGTCCCTCAATTGTTTTCCCACTGGTACAGAATGCTCTCTTTGTAGTGTGACTGTGTTGTCATTTCACTCCATAACGGGCTGGAGCAGAGAGCTCTGTTGCTGTACCAAACTAGTTAAGACTAGGAGTCCCACAGGAAGTTTGATTTTTGTTTCACTGCTGAAATACATTATATTTAAAGAATATCTTTCAGAAAGAGATAGATAAAATTTCATCCTTTGCATTGCAAGGTGACATAAAGTTTCTGAAAAGTATTACCGTACAACTGCTCTCACCCCCGCTGCCAAGTGTTGTTTGATACCTTTGTCTGAAATCCATTTTCAAAAGATTTCAACAGCTTTTCCGTTATACAAAGACAGCTTCCAGAGCTGCCTAAGTTCCTCATCCCTTAACTTCTCTGGCATCCTAAAGGCAGAAGGACAGCACAGTAATGTGTTTTGACTATATATAGGAAACTACCTTACCCTCTGTTTCTGTACATTTTTCTAAAAGGATGGCTTACAAAGCATTTATTTTCCCGTATTTTCTTCTTGCTGTTTTCTGTCTTTCATCTACTCATCCTCTTTGTTATTTTAATTCTTTTTCATCCTTTTGTGTTTTTCTTGCACTGTTTACCAGATGTAATGGTCTGAATTTCAAATACGCAATCAGCAATGTTTAAGGCTCAGGATTTTGAGGAAATATATGTTCCAGGATGAGTAACAAATCAAGCCTAGGCTATATTCATTCCATATTTGAAATGTGTATATTCAAATTGAGATTTCATTTGCAATTCACTGTCGAGGCTACTCTAAGTCTTTTACATTACTTAGTAGGTCTCATTGCAAAAAAATGGAGCAATAATTATTTGTGGTTCCTGAGGACTTAAACACAATTGTAGGCTTCTTCAACTCTTATATATATATATATATTTTTTTTTTTTTTTTTAATTAGGCTTCCTGTTTTTCTATGGTTAGGCCACTTTCAAACTGTATTGAAATCGATCATTCTTCTATTACCTTTTTTTGGCTTCTTTTCTCCCTTTTTCCAAATTGTCTTGTTAGTTTTTTTCTCTGCACTTGACTCTTCTTTCTATTTTCTACTGAAAACCCTATAAATTAGCCACTGAAATACTCTTAACAAAAGGTTTAAGTTTTATGTCAAAGTAAAAAAATGATTCACAAATATATATAAAAGATCAACAAAGATATATATATCCAATTTTGGGCCCCCTACCACAAGAGGGACATTGAGGTGCTGGAGCGGGTCCAGAGAAGGGCAACGAAGCTGGTGAGGGGTCTGGAGCACAAGTCTTACGAGGAGAGGCTGAGGGAACTGGGGTTGTTCAGTCTGGGGAAGAGGAGACTGAGGGGAGACCTTATCGCTCTGTACAAGTACCTGAAAGGAGGCTGTAGAGAGACGGGGGGCGGTCTCTTCTCCCAAGTTACAGATGATAGGACAAGGGGTAACGGCTTCAAGTTGCGCCAGGGGAAGTTCAGGTTGGATATTAGGAAACATTTCTTTACTGAAAGGGTTATCCAGCATTGGAACGGGCTGCCCAGGGAGGTGGTGGAGTCCCCATCCCTGGAGGTATTTAAGAAACGTGTAGACATGGTTCTTCAGGGCATGCTCTAGTGCCCAAGATTACTGGTTTGTGGTGGGGTGCTGTGTGGGTGGGTGATGGTTTTTTGGTTTGGAGATTGTTGTTGTGTGTTTAGGTGGTGGGAGCTGGTGTGGTTGTTTGTTTGTTTGGTTTTTTTTGTTGTTTTTGTGGTTGGACTCGATGATCTCTGAGGTCCCTTCCAACCACTACAATTCTGTGATTCTGTGATTCTGTGATATATAGATGCATATTAAAACCTTGTAAGCCTGTCTGATCTTAAAATGAACAATGCACCTGAAAATAAAATTAATTTACTTGTGAATGGTCAATGCAAGAACTTCAAGAACCTGATCATTGAAAGTACACTAAACATGCCTCAAGGAAGTTATTCTTGAGTTGTTACAAAATAGAAAACAATGAATAATAACTCACTTTAACCAAAAACTGCTAAAAGGAGAGAATTAAAACTTACTTGAAGAAAGTGGAATTTTTATTTTTCAGGGGATAGTTTTGAAAACTGAGCTCGATCTACACCAATACTAAAACATAACATGACAAAAATCAAGATGAAATAAGTTTATTGAAAAGGGGGAGGTTAAGTTTGTGATTAAGGCACTAATCCAAGAAATATTTCTGTACAGATATATTTAACTGGTGAAGAAATATACTTTATTCTTGTTACTGTTCTTTTTAAAACTATGATCATAAAATATCAACATACCTTATGTTAACTTAAAATTCTTCGAGAATTTTAGCTATCTTAGAATTGAATATTTATACTATAATGATATTTTTGGGTATTAAATGCTTTTTATCCAAAACAAAAAATAAAACAAAGATAATGGTCTATTATAAAGGAAATGATGTTCCTGTTTAACCAAAGTCCCTTTGATAGAATTTTACAGAGAAAGCAATGTGTTTAGAAGTTTAGATATTGCCACTCTGAATCATTTCCTTCATCTTTATATACCTCAAATTCCCAGCAGTAAACTGTGATATTCCCCCTCTTCAGTTTTAATTTTTCTCAGCTGTTGCTTTTCTGTAATAAGAAAATTCCTGGACATCTTCTTAAAATACAACCTGTATAGATAATTTAATGACTTAAAAGAGAAGAATTAGATTAATTCTGGAAAAAAAACCTCAAACAATAACAACAAAAAACGCACTCATCTTTATATTATAATATTAGGGTGAAAGCAAAAAACAAGAATAGTATAGATATTTTCATAGACAAAATTCAGATAACATTATTTACAATATAAAGCAGACACATAGGAGAAGGAAAATTTAAGCCACTTACAGCTGTCTTCTTATTCTTTAGGCAACTGGAAGGTAAGAGAAACAGATAAGTGACTACGAGACTCAACAAAGCTGAGTTCATCTAAGGACTGTGTGTTAAGGAACGTCTGATGCATAGCGCTAGATGAAAGTTGGTCGTAATTCAACATAACAGCAACGTAGGACCACTGCTTGTTTCATCTGTACTTTTTCCCTTATGTTCTTATGTACAAATAATGTAAAGGCATCTTAAAAACTATCTGCAATTTTTTTCTCTCATTTCTATAGTCACATAATATTTCCAGTGGGAACTACCCAAAATTCTCTCTCTAGTCACTCTTGGGTTTTGATTTCTTTTTCCATGTAGCTGGTATTGATCCTGGTCTGAGCATCTGTCATGTATTATTAACTTCCCCAAAATCTGATAAAGATCCTTCTTGGTCCATAATTTGAGCTTCATTCATTCTTTCTTTTTCCTTTCCTTTCCTTCCTTGCCCAGTTGGTTGACACTGCCTTGCAGTTCTAGTAGGTTCTTTCTTTTCCTGTATGAATTCCCCTTGTGTTTGTCACAATGACTGGTATTGCTTGTGCAGTAGACCATCAGTACATTCAGAACAGAACGAAAGGCACAAGGGAAAAAGGAAGTTTGGATAGTCCTATGTATGAGAATTGCCAACTCTAACACAGTCAGAATTGCTTAAGAGCTGTCTGCACTTTGTTAGGAAGTTCATATTCCTTGGCATGCTCTCCTGCACCATTTGCTGCCTTAGCAGTGTTTTGGCTCAGAGCCTTTCGCATTACCTGCTGATGCCTCAGGCTCTTTTTACTCAGAACAGTTGCCTGACCTCCTTAGTAGACATCAGATATGAGAAGTTATGAGCATCTCTGAATAAAAATAAAATTATTTTTGCAAATGCATTTGAAATATTAAATAAATAAAGGTGTCCCCACGGCATGAAAACAAAATTAAAAATTAGCAGCCACAACCAAAAATATAACCGGAGGTTATCTTTATCCTCAATCCATTCAAATTAAAGAACTCCAAAGCATGTAGTTTCTTTTACTATGAATCCTACACTGAAATGGCTGGCACATTAAACTGTCGCTTCACCTTCGGGCCAAATTAACAGTCTTTGCATTGACTGCAGCCTGTTTATTTCTTTAAAACCCCAGCAGCTGCAGGACAGATTCTAGTAAGTTTGCCAGGCTCTAAACTTTCTATCAAAGCGCATCTGGCTTGGCTAGTAAAATAAACTGTTGGTTGCACTGTATTTGAAGTACTTGGCTTGAAGTACCTCCCCAGACTTTAAATATCAGACTGAAACACTACCAAGATGATCTTAACTACAGCCTTTTCTCTTAGCAATATGCTTCTTTCTCAGCAATATGTTTGTAATTTATTCTTGCCACCTTCAAAGTCATTGCTACACTGTCTGATGCTAATTTACATTGACTCCTCCCTTCTGGTTTTGAAGTCAGCTTTATCACTCACCTAAGTTCTCCACTTGGAGCAGTAGTTCAGTTTGTTTTGTAGATAGCTGCTTTTGGACTCCCTTAGTAGAATTTAATGTTAATATGCTTCACCAGTCATCTTCAAGTATAATTCTTTCTTTTAACAGACACTACTTTGAAAAAGAAAAAAAAAATATTTTAAAGCACCATTTTAGTCTCCGGAGATAACTTAAATATTGAATCTGCTTAATGACTTTGCACACAAGGAACTATTGAAGATGAAAGACTACAAAGTATCTAAACAGAATTTTTCTTGATGAGGCCTAAAACCATGTTGTTTATTTTTCCCCACAGTAGAAGTTAAAGGAGCAACAGAATCAAAGGCTTAATTTTAAAACTAACTGTTCTAGATAGATTCAAATGGAGCTATCAGTGTTAATAGACAATGAAGTCCTTACTAATGACTCAACTCCAGAGCTCAAGAAGAGGAAACTCTAACAGAAGCTATAATTTGAACTTAAACCACATCAGTTTAGTTAGCTTGGGAATATACTTATTCAGCAGTAAGTCTAAGGTATCTTACCTTTCAAAAAAAGAGAAGCTGAATACAGTAACAGGAGAGACTACATTACCTCATATTGTCTAAACTGAGTATAGCAAAAAATTATGAGGATGGCTTTTGCCATAGAGAAGTTGATGTAGGTGATATTTGAATCTAACTCGCATTGCCATGAGAGAACAAAATTAAAAATATGGGTTCGATTAGGACTCTGAAGGGGATACAGGCTTCTGAACATGTGACTCATGAAAAGGACACCAGACAGTGAAGGGAAACTGAAGAAATAAAAACTATATTTATAATACTATATTTATATACAATTAGTTACTGCAAATTAATTTAAAAATTTAAAATTTAGAATGTGAAGATCGTAAAATTTTAATATGATACCAAAGACATAGAAGACCATAAGTGCTCTATCCTATAAGAGGATGAAGAAGCAGCTGCTCTATTTAAGACCAGAATCACAGCTTGTACCCAGAATCACAACTGAGCACTAGAGGAAGCAGTCATAGACAGGGATAGCGCACATAAAATGCAAGGTCACATCTATCCCTCATGTATTGTAAACATCACAATGTTATTCAAATAAAAATAAGCCTGTCATCCCCTAGATTTCAGTCACTGAGGTTTCACTGACAGTAGGAGGCTACTCTCTAAAGGTAAACATCTGGTTTATGCTCTTTAGTTCCATCTGGAAAAGATTCAAAGTAAACGAATAAAGGCCTTACATCTATAAGTTATCGTGCATTCCTTTCAGGTTTTGGACTTTAGCTGTCATTTTATCATTTCAGCATGTTGTTACATAAAGCAGACAGAGTGTAACACCCTGAAAGGCTGAAATTTTGCTTCAGTCTAAAATTCTTTGAGATAATATACACTTTTTGCAGCTGTTAACACTTGAAAAATGTTTTTTAGTTACTTCCTCCTTTTCCCACTGCTTTTAATAACCAGCTAGAGACAGACCAATTTCTACACAATACATAACCCAGAACACGTTGTGACTACCAATGTGTTTTTTTCCTAAGAATATATTTTTCCACTCTGAATGGAGCATAAAATGCACAATTTATTCATCAGTAGAATTTCTTACAAAATTGATTTTTTTGCTGTTTAAGTAGTTAAAAGCACCAGAACTTCACCTTTTCTCCTCTAAAAAAAAGGACCCCCAGGACCCTGATGGTTTGTACTATTAAATACTGTCTTACATAGCATTCAGCTGTTAGTGAGGGAGAGAATATCTGTTGTTCCTGTAATTAGTATTTCGATACTTTTAGACTACAATTATATAGGGAAAAAACTCCTATTATATTATCAATCTTCTAAGTAATGCAGTCCAATAAGTTCAGCATATTAGTCCTATACTAAAATGAACTATTCATGCTTGATTGAAGTATGCATTACATGTATGTGGCTCCACTGGTCATATTTATAACGGCTGTAAATTTACCAACTTTATTACCGAGTTACATATCATCCAGTGTTGAGTATCATTGTCAAGAAGTAGAGGTTTTTTCCTGTTGATGTGGTTATTTACTAGTAGTTATGTACAGCTGTGAATGTATAGTTTTGTAAAAGTAGATCCTGTGTCCACAAAAGTGTTGTCCAGGCTCATAATTTCAACTTTGTTTGGCAAATTTACAACAGGTATATCAGTTGCACATGCCTAAAACTCGTATAAGAGAACTAAATAATAATTATCTAAAAACTACTGTGATGAAATGCAAGAGTGATTTCCAAGATATTCTATACAAGCCTTGTAACATCTTAAATTTAGAATTTCTGGTTATGTCTGTGAAAAAGAACATGCAACAGGATTTTCAGCTCTTTCTTGCAGGTTATGACAGAAGGTTTTTTTACTGGAGTTTTAGAGACAGCAAAGGTGAAGTAGTTGTTGAAGTGGTGCAGTTTACTCTCATTTTGAAAAGGGCAGGGTTCCTTAAGCTTTGAAGTTCCCTAGGTCTCAGAAAACTGTTCAAGCAGTTTTCTACTGTGGTGCATTCTGTTTCTTAACACATATATTTTTTAAACTCCTAAATAGGTATAAAAATAATTTGTAATATTTTTGGCACTATTATACTGAATGCATTGCTGTACATTCATATAGGGCTACCATATAAGTTCAGATTGTCTAGCATACACATTTTAGCATTTTACCCCATATTGTGATACAAATAGAAAAATTATTGTGACTGATAATGCCTGATCAATTGAGTTATTCAGAAATATTAGGATTCAAGCAAGATAGTGCTCACCTGAGCATGGAATGTAATGTAAAGGAATGCCCTGTTACAATCAACGCATTGTATTTGGAGCTTTTTAGAAAGAAAGACTTAAGGATTCCATTTTAAGACAACATCATAATATTGTGAAAAAAGTTCTGCAGAGACTACTGTGGACAATTTTATTGTTGTTCCTGATGTTTTAAGAATTTTGGTTTTTGGGAAATTTAAAAAGTGTTCTTGGTTTCTTTCATTCTACATGGGAATGGAGGAGCATATAAAATGCACAGTTTCTTACACAACAGAAATTGGATCCTTATTCAACTGTCATATTCAGTATGTACTTAAACAATCTTAAAAAATTCTTTCAGGGAACACTATGTTAATTTCTTAAAACTTTTATCCTGCCAAGTGTTTCAGAACAATCTGTGACAAGCTGAATCATAGCATCATAGAATAATTTATATTGGAAGAAGCTCCTGGAGGTCATCTGATCCAAACTCATGCTCAAAGAAGGATAGCTTCAAAGTTAGAGTGAGTTGTTCAGAGTCTTATCTGTATTTGTTTTGAACACCTCCAGAGTGGCAATTTCACAGCCTTCCTGGCTAACCTTTTCCAATGCTTTTACCACACTTTTAATAGGGATGTGATATAGCACGGGATTCGTGTTTAGAGCAGGTGTTTGCTACTATCCTCTTCCTTGCACAAAAGTACCATTAGGTATTCTATTCAAAGCTTTTCATCTTCCTAATAACTTGTTTTTCTAACTCAAATTATTTTTCTCTAACTGTCATAAAGTCATATTATACTGCTCCCTTAAACCATATTGTCACCCTAATGGCCTCTATGACGCTAAATCCATTTTTCTTCAGGTATGTTTAAAGCTTTTTCTCACACATACCTTTTTGCATTCAGAAATATCTCTCCAGAAATCTCTTATGGAACTATTTTATCATTCTTGCTAATGTGCTTTTTTGTTATTCCCTTTCTGAAGCTGTAGCATCTGTGGCACAATTAATAATGCTGAGACCTTTGTTCATTTTACTGAACACAATCACTTCATGTATTCATATGCCAGAGGTGATATTTCTTTATTATTTCTTTACTTGAATTATCACATATAAGAAAAATTAGTTCTCAAGAGCAGGGTGAAATCTATATATAAATAAAAGTTCAGTCTTTGAAGCCTTGAAAATAAAAGCAACAATTAGAAAATAGAATAATTATTATTCTGTTGTATGCTTTCATCCCTGATGAACAGTACCACAAAATTATTAGCTAGGGAAAAGTAGCTGTTTACTTTGCCTGGTGCTTAAAACTCTTGTTTGTAAAGAAGCAAATTAAGGATCATTTCTTAATAGGCTAACAGCTTCAGTAGCTGTGAGAAACTGGACGTGAGAACCAACTCGGAATCATTGTGAACCCCTCCCAGACCAATTGGACCAGGACCTAACTAGCAACTGCAGATAATTTCTGCTTCCAGCAGGAGAGCAGTTGAACATGAAAAATCAGATAGGAATAGCCGAATAACTGAATTTTTATTGATTACTTCACTGGAAAATTATTATCATCGAACTGATTTATTTTTTTTCCCAACTTCTTCCAAAATGGAAACCCCACAGATTTCGTTTGATGCGAAACATTCCCTTTCACACAAAGTAGAACAGTAACCTTGGAAGAATCAGAAAGAAAGTGATGTTGATGCAGTAAAGACTGTATGTTAGCATAGAATATTTTTGGTGTGTTCTTATATCAAGACATTCAATAGTCAACTTTTTTTTTGCTGTTACCAGGCCATTTGGGACAACCAAATATTTATAGAGTGCACTAAATTGAAGATGCCCAAGTAACAATTAGCCAGCATAAGAAAGATGTGTATATATACACTCCTCTATGACTGAAGTAATTTAAGAACTGTCACTTTATTGTATTTTTAAATTCAGTGCTGTCTATAACAGGAAGAGGCTTCAAGGCTACAAAATCCCCAAATTCATCTTTTTAAAAAGTGAACGCTTTTATGTCTACTAGCGTCACTTTTATGACTAATTTTGTGTTATAATAGATAAGAAAACAAAGGTTTAGTTTCTTTTGTTTTTTCTTGTCTGAGAGAAGCATTTTAATGTCATTGGAGATATAAAAAGGCAGCTTGATGCCTTCTGTTGTAAAATCCTTGACACGAAGCACTTGCTCCTCCCCATTCTACAATACTTCATAGAAGTGCTTAGCTCCTTTCCAGGTTGAGAAATAACAGACTTCTTTTGAGTAAAAATCCTCATTTTTGAATTCATTAAATTATTTTTAAGATATGGTGTCTTGATGCATGCATTTTGCAAGTTAGATGGAGATACATGATTTTGGTGTCACCTGTAATGTTTCTTCCCACAACTGAAATTCTAGAACTTGGTTTGCCTGTAATTCTGACTTTTACTTACCCAATAGCCACAACGTGATACTGTGTTTTGTACATGTGATAGCAAATTATAGACTAGTCATTTTCTGAAAAGGCAAGTTCTTAATATTTTCCATTTCATGATGAAATATTTTGTCATAACAGTTCATAATATTTCCACAAAATGTTAAAATGCACACAACTCCATAAACACAGCTGAAAGAGTGAATCCGTAAAATGAGTCTACGTTCCTGGAGTCATATAGACACAGTTATCAAAATGTACAAAAATAAAAAGTACTTTAGAGAGCCTAAACTGGAAACTGTCCTGGTTTCATCTGGAATATGGTTATTTTCAGAAGAAACTGGGAGGGGACACAGCTGGGGACAGCTGACCCAAATTGGCTAAGGGGATATTTAATACCCTTCTCAGTATGTAGCCGGGGAAACTGGCTGGGGGGCAGGAATCATTGCTCAGGAGTGGACTGGGCATTTTGGGTTCTGGTTGTGTTGTGCATTAATCATTTTTGTATATTCTTTTATCAGTATTATTGTTGTTGTTTTAATCTTCCTTTGCTGTTTTGTTAAACTGTCTTTATCCCAAACCATTTGATTTGAATTTTTCTCCTGCTTCTCCTCCCCAACCCACCCGGGGGAGGCATGAGCAAGCAGTTGCATGGTTCTCTGTTGTTGACAGGGGCTAAACCATGACAAAACACTTTAAACTATTTTACATGTTCAGAAACTGTTGATTATCTGCTTTTGGGGAAGATCCCTTAAGTCAAATCAAGCCAAGAATGCAAAGGCCTAGAATTTTTCTATGTCTTTATGTGAAATATTACCAAAGCTGTGAAGTACAACCACACTTTATCTTAATGTGTCTTAGAGATTGTAATGAGTAATGTTTTCAAATAAGGACAGAGGGATTATTTTATTTATCTTTCCTCTGAAAAGATATCTCCAGAAAAAAAAAAACACAACGAAAAACCAACAATAAGAAACCCACCAACAGCAAGCAACCCATTACATATGTTTCACAGGGTATTTGTACAAACAACTTTGCTTTCTGATGACTCTTTTTGCTGTGAAGATCTTACAGTAGTTACTATACCAGATTTCCTGATCTGAACAAAGCTCTTTTATTCATCATCCCAGATCAGCTCTCCCTCCCACCCAGCTGAATGATGCAGAATTGTCACTTAAAGCAATGAAAAGGATGAGTGCAAGCAGAATGTTTTATGATTTGTTGATTCTGGCTTCTGTTGTATTCTTGCAGCTGCTATGGTCTGAAGCATCAGATACTTGCTTGAGCTGGGTTTCAGATTAATATTTACTTGCTTGGCATTTAACAAAAAGAAGAAAAAAGAAAAGTTTGTCAATGATGTCCGCCTTCAGGAGTGAATGCACTGGGATAACTAACAAAAAATCAAGATAGAGTTTCAGGACTTAGTCATAAGAATCACAGAAAAACATGTTTTAATACACAATATAAAGTATTAACTGGGATACTATAATTGTACATAGACTAGACAAAACAGAAATTAATTAAAGATGATCAGATTTTTCTTGTTATCAGACTAGTAAGCAATTTAAAGAGAGTCTATAGCATTACTTGAGAAGCAAAGGCCTAAGTGTTCAGAAATTTTCAGTATTGACTCTAGTCTTCTTCAGTTAGGAACAGCTGACTATTTAGCATCATTAAAGGGAGAGTATAATTAAGTCGTTGAGAGCTTTCAGAAAGTTTCATCTATCAAAGACTGTTACTCATATTAGGAAATACTGAGGCAGTTTCTGATTCAGTCACTGGTACATCTCATTACGAAAATAAACTTGAAAGTTTTAACCCCACATCTCCAAGACTAATCAGTAGCTTTCTGTCAGTTGTTTTTTCTTTAAATCTAGACATATAAGAAACTTGTGATCACAGTCTACCTTCCCTTATATTGTAACTGTTAACATTGTAGAACTGGAACTAATGATGATCCTGCACTGCTATTTTACATTACCACTTAAGAATTCTAGCACATTATATATGTAATATTGTATCAGAGTTTGTCCAGAGTGTCTCTATGGTCTCTCTGCTGTCTACAAAGCTTTCCAAAAAAGACATGGCTTAGATGGTGTGTGAACTTGACACATTTAACATACGGCTGCACACTACAGGCAGGCAGGAGGTATTATCCAGCTCCTTAGATTACGTAAACATGTTGTGGTCTCTTAGGACATCCTTCTATTTTATTGACTACTGGTACCACATAGATATAATAGTGAAGCAAACAAACAAGAAGTTGTATTTATTTATTAAAACTTTTAGTGTAGCATCCATCTTACATAAATTTTGATGTAAGCAGTATAAATGTCTAAAATTACCCTAGTTGCTATTTATTCTCCAGAAAAATGTCTGTAGACATTTCTAGGGAACAATTTCTCTGACCTAATTTAGGTTGTTACAGTAAATGAGTTAAATTTTTCCTCATGTTTGTTTCACTCTATTGAGTATAAAGTGATGCCAGAAATATCAGATCATATATAAACTGCATAGTAAATGTCTAAAGGTGGATTAAATTAATCTCACTGTAAATTACAAGTTTAAGCAAGAACCATTACATGTGAAGCAAATCCACATAATCATTTCAATTAAAAATTCACTAATGGATACTTCTTTCTTTGATCTACGTAATTTCCCTGAATAATTTTTACTTGTCTTAGGTCTGGAGACTTGGGGTTCAAAGCAACTTCCAACTTCAACCATTTTGCTGTTCTGTGACTTTGTGGTTCTTGGCCTGTATGAGGAAAAAGGTTGCAACTCTTGTAACAGTCAGACTCTGATGTTATGTACAGAACTTAGTTTTTACCAGGCACGGATCATGGAAAATTAGAGGTTGAAGGGATGGAGAATGAAAGGGAAAAAATGGAACTGAAGTAAGAAAGAATTATCTGCAAGCTAAATACTGAGATGGGAAGGACTCAAACAGAGGAAGAAAGTATTACTTGCTGCATCCATTTACTTTATTCATAATAGCTATAGGATTTTCATGGAGTTTTTAATGATTATGTTCCAAAGACACATTGCTGAAAGTCGATGAATAGCTATAATATAATTCAAAGAACTAAGTAACTAATCAGAACATAGCTTTGAAGTGTCAATCACATCCTAAAGTGGATTACTGCAGCACAATTATGATTCATTATTTTTTAATTAAAAAATGTATATGTGAATAGTTTTATAGGTTTTGTGTATATCTCCTTCTGCTGTGGGAGATAGGACCAAATAAAAAGATAAGGGGAAAGTTGAAAATTGAATTTCTCCTCACTTTTAATAAAATGTTCTTTTTCCTAGTTCTTATTTTTGTACCTTTTTGGTTCAATCCTCTCATGTTTTGTGATTTCATATGAATTTGTATGTTCAATGAGAGTTAAGAAGTCCCAGCAGCTCACAGAATACTCTATGTATTGCATAACAGAACTCTTTTTTACTTGCTTGGTACTCTGGCTTCTTTCTTTCTTTCTGTCTGTGAACCTTAATTTCCTCCTGATGAATGGGTTGGTTTGGGATTAAGTATTACTATTTCCTACTTTGTTTAATTTTCAATAAAAATAAAAGAAGTAAGCAGTATCTCTTTTAAAAAGTGAATTTAATGTCTAAAAGATCTATTAAGTGTTCCAGAAATGCTAACTTCATTCTTCATTGGGAAAAGATACTTCGGTGATTTACCTTTCACTCCTTTTCTCCATCGCTATTCTCTTCCTAGATGCTGATCTGTCTCTTTACAGTTCTTCATCCTCTTAAAAAAGAAAACCAAAAAAGGCCTTTTCCTCCATTGATGTGGACAGAGTCCCCCAGCAGCTGGTTTGAAACTGTCCTAGCTAATCACACATACCTCGGAAGAGGAGCTGTCTGTAAAGGCTAGTGTTCTTCCAACAGGTAAGAGATGGTATAACCAAAACCCAGAACCTTATCTTGTCAGGAGAGGAAAGGCAAAACATGGGGAAAAGGAAGATTTTCTGCAATCTTCATGTAAACAGTTTAGAAATGCTTTTTTTTTCTTGACCTATTTCTTCTACAAGTGGTTTTAGACATCATATCTATTTTGGAGGTTATGAAAAAAACCTTGGGTTTATCTTTTAGTTTTATCTTAATCTGGTTTGACTTGCATGTAATTTCAGGTAGCTGGATGACTCCAAGGCATTTTTTATTTAGTATATTTAACCACACTGCCACAAACTGGAGCTCTGGGGAACTTAGCAAGTGACCTAGCTTTCCCAACAGACTCTCAGCTCTATCCAAAATGCTACCGAGTGTCTTCACGTTGAGCCACACAGCCTAGAATGTGAAGTAGCACTACAGGGGTTTGAGGTGCAGACCTGTCTGGTGACACTGAAGGCTCTCTGTCAGGCTGTTCAGATATGTGAAGCCTGAGGGGTTACAGGGAGTGTATTACATTTATTCTCCTTTACAGAGTTTATTTGTTGATGAAGGTCTCTTTTCTTTACTGACTCATATATTGTTCCCTAAATAGCCATTTCATAAAACTATTCTGAGAAGATCTAATTCAAAGTCTAAAGAAATCAATTAAAAGCAGGCAACTGCTGTCTGGAATTGGCTTAAGAACAGAAAGGTAACATGAATGGCCTGTAAAGATGTGCCTAGGTTCTGAATACTAGAGGTGGGTATATGGAGACCATCTTTCGAAAACAGATAGGGTCAAACACTGAAACTGTGTTCTAAGACTAGAAAATAACAGAAAGCAATTTGATATTATTTATGCAATAGGATATCAGTTTGTTAGGAAATGAACACAAATTACTTCACATCCTCCTATTTCTCTCTTTCACTTCAGTACTACTGAGAAGAAATGGCCATCTTCATTAATGTATTGCAAAGGTAACACTAGCAATTAATTTTAAAGTAAAATATGGTAAAACATTCTCCACAATTTTTTTTAGCCTACAAAGATGGTTGCTTTTGAGTATAAACTAGGTTTTTATATCCACATGGAGACTTGTTTGAAGTTGAAAGTCTGGATAAAACATTTTTATCTTTACGAACAAGTTAACACACAGATGTTATGACAAACACTGTTCTAGTTAGAGCTTTATTTTGAGAAGGGGTTTTTTTTGTTGGTTTGGGTTTTGTGGCTTTTTTTTTTTTCAAATAGGGAACATTTGAGCTGGATATCATAACTCCTTTAAGAAAATATTTTTAAAATATATATTTCAATTTATTTTCCATTAGATGTTTCCTTGGATGTAAGAAACTGAGTTATTTTACAGTATAAAGAAAAATATTATATTGTTTGTATTACAGTACAAAACCTGCAGTTATATTTTCCTTTGTACCATAAAATTATGTATCTTTCCTGGTTGAATGGCATGTCTTTGTACATTACATGTTTATTCTGGTAAGTAAAAACCAAATACAGAGTTTATTTGTGACTTTTAGTAAATAATTTAATAATTTAATCAGTTCTGTAAAACCCAAGACAATATTGATTCACTTTACAAGATAATGTTCAGCTTAGAAATATCTTTCAATGACTATCCAGAATGTTTAAATGAAAATAAATGTATTGGCCTACTTTTGGCACTGAGAAAAAAAATAAGGTAAAAGGAAGAAAACAACAAACCAAATTCTCAGCTGTTCTCTGTGTAAATTTTTACTTTAAAATCATATGAAATTGATAGATAAATGAATATTTAAACACATGAAAAGTAAAAATGGGCAACCAGTGATCCAAAGATTAATAGCTTAGAAAACCTTGCGTGTGGTGGGATCATAAAACTAAATAGTATTCCCAGTCCTAGAACTTGAAGCATGTGCTCTTGCTTGACTTTATTCTTCATAGTTATATACATGAATGGCCACAATTACTGCTCTGAGTATGAGAGTTAAACCACAGCAGAAGGCTGGAATGGAACCTATCTGTTGTTTTAAATGAGTGCTTTATGATAACCTCGATAAAAGAAATAATAATATGATATCCTGCCATGCAAAGCCATAACTTGTGCCATAAGCTGTTACAGTTACTAATTTTAAGAGCTATGCAGTTGGAAGACACAGGCTAACAAGAAAATTATGAGAGCAATGATGCTGATATGTGAGATCAAATACTTTTCAGTATCAGCCACATGTAAAAAACCTCCTGTTGGCTGCTCATTGATGCAAACAGGATTTGAAAGTACAGTAATATTGCCTTGGAAACCAAACAATACAGGCAAAAATGAAATAGGAAGCCAAAAAACCCAGAAATACTAAAGAAGAAACCTTCAGAGTTTGTTGTTCTGAACAATACTTAAGCATTCCTTTTCTTTTTAATTTCAAATTATTGTTAGGTGGTAAATAGTGTCCTAAAGAGCATGAATATTGCCTGCAAAACATTTTCTGAATGTCATAGTTACAGATGCAGCAGGTTAAGAATAGCAAGCTAGTTCACATAACTCTTGCTATAGGGGTGCTAGTATATGGCCCACTATATGTGGCTCATGGCTTATATCATACAGCATGCAGTATTACAGCTATATGAAAAATTACATTAAAGTGGTCAGCAGAACTAGAAAACTTACAGCTGACAGAGAAAGATGGAATCCAATGGATACACCAGTGAATAAAAATGCAGCTGAACCCTTGAATTGTCTGGATTTCTCCAAGGCTTTCAGTTTGGTTCCCTACAGCCTCCTCCTAGGGAAACTGATACATTACAATCTAGACAAGTGGTCTGTGTGGTGGGTGAGGAACTGGCTGGCTGATAGGCTACATCCAGTGGTTGGTGGTAAATACATTCTTTTCAAACCTATCACAAATGGGATTCCCCAAGGATCGATATTGGGCCCACGGCTGTTTAATATCTTCATAAATGATCTGGATGATGGGATCAAGCATACCCTGACTGGAATAATCATTGGACCAGGGAAGTGGTGAGTACCCCAATGTTGGACACCTTTAAGATTCAGCTGGACAGGGTGCTGGGCCATCTTGTCTAGACAGCGCTTTTGCCAAGAAAGGTTGGACCAGATGATCCTTGAAGTCCTTTCCAACCTGGTACTCTATGATTCTATGATTGTATGAAATTGAGATCCTCCAGAAAGAACACATTTGAGCCAGTTAAGATTTCATCCAAAGCTCTATAGAAAAGATCAAGTAGTAATAAAGTATAAATCTTTTCATAGCTTGCAAAGTTTAGACAGAATGAAAGTACTTTATACCAGAACGAAACAGGAAATTTTACACTGTGTGTCCATAATGTTATCAATGATGCATACTGAAAAAGCTATACCACTTATATAGATATAACACCTATACAAACAATGTGATTGCTCAAATTCCTCTTTAAAAATTCCTGTAATGACAGTGGTCATGTTTTATTTAACACCTGGCATTATGGAATGTGTATTTCACTACTCCTAAGTAGTGTTACTCAAAGTTGGTGAGTCCCCTGTGCAGCCAGAAAAAATACATTGTTAAACATTTTCTGTTATCTGTATTATCAAGGTAAAGGTATTTACCCTTATTATCAATATCAAGGTATTATATATCCAAACAGTAATGATAATAGCAGGCAAAACTGTATCAATTTGTCAGGGATATGACCTAGAACAAGCAAATCAGCTACTCTTTCTAGAAGTATCATACTGGTTTCAAGTGCCGAATGAAAATTAAGAGGCAGCAAGTTCACTCTCCTGATACTGGAACTGCTACCAAGCTCAGTGTATCAGTCAATAGTACCTGCCAGTACTTATGCTGCTTGCCAGTACAAAATAATTAACACAGTGTAGATGGAGGTATCACTTAAAATTTTGTTCAAAGTACACCATTTTTGAAGGAAAGCAGCATGACAAAAATGCTATATTGCTCAATAATGTTAAACTAGAGAGGGACTTTTATGGGGGATTATCTCCATTATTATTTTCTAGGAGACTGCTATGATACATTATGACAAGACCATCCAAATGCCTGCCATCAGCAGCATGGCACAGGAAGTCTCAAGACTTCTGTGAACCAGTTTAAGAACCTGACTTCCCAAGGTTGTATCTGAAATAAACTGTGTGCTTTGAATGTATGGGTCACTGAAGTGGGAGGTACTAAGAAGTGCTTGCATGAAGTATTGAAAGGGAAGATCACAGGAAGTTAACACGCCTACAAAAACTACTAAGTTTTATCATGATACCAGATCTATAGAGAATAGATTTCAGTAATCGAGCAGATGTTACATTAAAAAGATTTGCCTTGCTTGCTTTGCAAGTGATGTGTTTTTTCCCTTGTTACTGCATTTTATTTGGCTTCAAGAATTACCCATATTCCTTTGGACAATTTGAATGTATTACATGCATAGTACTGTGTTTCTGTTAAAAAGTGATGCGTTAAATGGCAATCCAGCTGTGAATTTTTACTCTCTGAGACATAAATTCTGAGCTAATCCCTTTAAAGTTCGTTCATAGGCAACGAGAAGGTGCCACTAATGTCTGAAAATAGATTCTCACGGTGTCAATTATTCTCTATTGACTTTTTGTCTCAAGAAGATAAATCAAATGTCAGTGTGATCTATGATTTGCATTAGGCTTGATAGAATAGTTCATATTAATGAATAAAAATCTAATTTTGTTTAGTCGTATTTGTTCAGTTGATTCCTACAAGCAAAACCTTGAAATCTGAATATTAGTAAAAATTAAAATTATTTCCCTTCTTCTTGCAGATTCCTCCCTTTTCTGACATTATGTGTTCTTGAGGTTCCAGGATACTTTTGAAAATTCTTTTTCTGTCACTTGCTTTTTGGATAAGTAGAGAGTTCAAATGCCAAAATAAAATCACAAGAAAAAAAAATCTCTTGAGGATTACTGCAAGTTGTCATGCCCACAGCCCAGTGGCTTCCAAATATACAAGCAGAATACATGTGCTCTGCCTTCAATGTTTAATGGGGAACCCAAGAGTAGACCCTTGTTCTGTTAATAAGTTGAGTTTATCTGATTGCAAGATACGCTGCTTCTTTTCTTGGTGAAACTTTTAAGAAAGCTTTTTGTTTGTTTATTTCCATTTCTCTCTTTGCTGTTTCAGATTGAAGTGCTTGAACATACTTATGTAGGTATCTACTTTCTCTGAAAGCTTTCTGCTGCTTGGCTGAACACGGACAAGTAGCTGAATGCTCTACTTGGGACCTTTACACATTCTAACTTCATACACAATAATACATAAATAGCTTTATAAAAGCACTCGGCCTTTAACATCTAATAGTTACAAAAGAAGAAAAAGTATCCTGTTCCTTTTACCAGAGCAATTAAACCCTTGATTAAATTTTGTTCGTTATAATTAATTAATTATTTCTGAAAATGTCAGTATGCAATGGGGAAAATAGCTTACAGGCAGCAACTTGCAAAACTGGGACATAAAAGTGGGAAGTCTAACAACAAAATCAGTGGATAATAAGGAAGGGGAACCAGTGTAGTGGCTGAAAAGGTAGATAATGTAAACAGTACAACAGACACAGGCAATGATTACAGTAATGACATTCTTTTTTTCGATAGTTCATAGTGAAAGTCATGAAAATTGCAAGGTCAAGCGAGTGATTAGAACAATCAAAAGGGAAGATATAGTGATCTGAATAACATCATTTAGCTATAGAAAAAGATTTCTAATCTGGAATGAGTTTGGAAAGAATTTGGGGGTGTGCATGAATACAATGTCTTCATTACTAATTCTAACAACCTAACTTTAAAAAATTTTGTGGTCAAATCTAATAAGATTAAAGAAAGTTTTTCTCAGGAACAAAAAAAATTATATCTGCTAAGCATCATCACGTTGTTTGCATGGGTTGCTTCAATGTGCCAATTTATACTATTCACGTATACTAGTAAATAGTTTCTGTAATGCTCTCATCTGGCATAATTGTGCATGAAAGGCTAACATAGATAATGAGATTCATTTCACCTCAACATAAGTATCTAAAAATTAGACATCTTTGCTATTCATCTAAATTTCCTCCACAGACCGTAAGAGGGAGTGTCTTCAGAGATATATTTATTATGCTTCTAATAGATACCTATTTAAAGATGAATTTATCACTCTCTGGAGGTCTCACTCCTTCTCTCTTTCCATTGATTATATGGAAAGTACAAACACCTAACCTGTACTGCATCCCAACTTTTAAATGACTCAAGTGAGATGAAATGAATCTCATTTACAGCCACTTGTCCCATAGTGAGGTGAATTTCTCAAGTATAGTTCCAATTTACATTGTACTACTCAAGCTTTTACTGCTTTACCCATATTCACAGCTATGGAAAGAAACTGTGAATTTGAAAATTACATGAGGAAACTTTATTCCTTTGTTGCTTTTGCCATTAAATGTTCTTTATTGTTTCTTTAATTAGACGTTGTTTGTAACAGGGAAATATTCTTTGTTCTAAACATAAAACCAGCCTAGATTGGGAAGAAGAAGCAAATAAACACATTAGTTAATTCTTGGAGAGAGTTTTACTTTCTTCTAAGTTCCTGAGACACTTGAGTTCAGAAGTGTTGGTATATCCTTGTGACGAGTTCGTATTGTGTACCACAAACAAAATAATAATATAATTACTTTAAATCTCACAAATAAACACAAACACACATATAAATACACATACACACACTTCCTTCTACTCCTCCCTTTACAGTTTTCATTCAAAATTATAGGAGCAAAATAAACACCTTAGATTTCAGAAGTGTGGATTTCAACTCCTAGAAGAGCGTTTGCTCAGGAAACTTTTAAGACTCTCATGGGAATCTGGGGCAAGGGTATTCAGAGGTGCTCTGAAATTTTCAGAGCTGTCCATGCCCCTAAATGTTAAAAAAACAAAACAAAACAAACAAACAAGAGCAGGCCCAGAAATAGAAACAAAGCAGCCTTGTTAAGCAGGCAGCATTCAAAGAGCTCAAATATGAAAAAGAAATATGTGAGAGATGGGAAAGGGGACAGATGGATAAAGAGGAATACAAAAAGCATTTCTTGAATAGAAAAGAGGAATACAAAAAACATTGCTTGAATAGAAAAGAGGAATACAAAAAACATTGCTTGAGCTTGCAGGGATGCAGTTAGGAAGGCAAAAGCTCACCTGGCAGCCTATCAAGAGAGGCTTCTGTAGCTGTGTTCGTATTGAGTGGAAGCACAAAGAAGACACAAGACTGCTGCTGAATGGAGCTAGCAAGTTAGTTAGAACTATGACACAGAAAAGTAGTACTCTGTGTTGTTTTCACCTCAATCTTTAAGGGTGATATCAGCTGCCAAGTCTCTATTGCAGGATGAAATGACAAAACAAATGGTTAGGCTAACAGTAGAGGAGGGTTGAACTAGGGACCATCTGAACCAACTGGAGAGGTAGAGGTTTGAGGGATCTGATGGGCTAAATCTGAGGACAGTTGAAAGACATTATTGCAAAGTCACTCTGTAATTTTTAGAAGGTTGTGGAGATCAGGGAAGATCACAGATGATTAAAAAAAGTCAATGAAAAAAAACAAAACCCAAAACTAATAAACAACAGACCACGTAGCCTCACCTCAGTTCCTGGGCAAATTATAGAACTGGTCTGGATGGAAGCTTTTTCCTCACATGTGAAGGAGATTGGAGAAAAAACAACACATGTTTACCAAGATCAAATTGTGCCAAGCCAGTCTAACTGCCTTCTATGATGAAATGGCTTTCTCAGTTAATGGAGGAGAACAGTGGATGTACCTTGATTTTTGCAAAATGTTTGACATGATCATATCGTTGCTGAAGCTGATAAGATATGTCCTGGACAAACGAATCACAAGATGGGTGAAAAACTGTCTAAGGTGCTGAACTCAAAGGGTAATTAATATCTCAGAGTCAAACTGGCAGCTGGTCATGAGTGGAATTCCTGAGGGTCTTTAAAAAAAAATCTGAGTGATGGACTTGAATATACTATCACCAAGTTATACCACATTGGAAGAAGAGGTAGAGAACACTGGACAGAAGACGTAAAATGCAGAGTCCTCTAGACTAGAAAATCAGACTAAATGAATTGCATGTGGTTTAACAAAGACAAATTCCATCACTGCAGCAGTGATGGAATAATCCCGGTCAGTAGTACAGACTGGCAACTCGTTGTCTGGGGAGCAGCTCTGCTGGAAAAGATCTGGGAGTGTTGGTGGACAGTAGCTGAATGTGTTAGCAGTGTGCCTGTGCAGTAATGAAGATGAACCACATCTGTGATTGCAGCAGCAACTGACACAAGAGATGTGATTATTGCACTCTACTCAGCTCTTGCTGTATTGTGTGTATTGTACAGCTGGGTGTATTGTGCCCACATTTAGTACCCCCAGTAAAAGACAGACTGAACAGTGAGGGATCAGATGAGGGCCCTCGAGATGATTAGAGTGCTGGAGAATTTGATATGTGAAGAAAAGTTGAAGGACCTGGGGTCTTTCGGCTGAGGGAAGAGAAGTTTCAGGGGGGATCAAATCAGTTTTCCATTACCTGAATGATAGTTATAGAGGAGATGGAGGTATTGTTTTCAAAAGGCTGCAAAATGAATAGACAAGAGACAACAGGCATGAGCCACTTCATAGGAAATTCCATTTGGATATAAGAAAAAAAAAAGTCTTTAGGAGAGTTAAACATTGGATAGGCTGCTCAGACCAGTGGTGGAATCACCCTTGCTGGAAACATTCAATACAGCTTTACAGGGCCATGGCCAGCCTGGTCTAAGGTCCTGCTTTCCCCAGAGGGTTGGATCAGAGTGTATCCAGAAGTCCTTTTCAGCCTAGACTTTCTATCATTCTATAATTCTATCTTTCGCTCCCCCCCCCAAATTTATTTGATTCATAGAGGACCACTAGTCAAATTAATCTGAATTTATTAGAGAAGTAAATTTAAAGTGGACTATTTTTACTACATCAAACTCCTCTGTAGATACTCTCATTCACCATATGAGTTGATTTATTGCAATTCACTTTCCTTACAGTCAACTGAAAGGCAAATATTTTCTCGAAAGCGGAGACTCGCTCCATTTTTAAATGTTTGTATTTAAATTTTGAATATGTGCTCAGAATGTCAGTCAATCACATTTAAATAAATAAATGCATGTTTGGAAAATTGCAGCTCTCCCCAGTCAGAACATTAATATACCTCTAATACATTATCTATTATCAGTGGATAATAAAGGGTTATATTTGTATTGTACCAGTCTGGTCACTTGATGAAAACATCTCAATTGGTACATCCTCATTCAGACATTTATGTTCTACTGGTACAGATGCCAGGTTATTTGACTAATAGTCCATCTGCAACAAACACATTATGATTTGGAAACACTGGTGAATTTGGAAGCACATAGACTTTAATCATTACAGAAAAATGCACTTTACCACCTTCGAGTGAATAGCACCATAAGGTTAAAAGTGTCTAGCATCACCCAACAGTCTTGCTTCTTGTCAGAATATTGTAAAACATGAGCATTTAAGAAGGAGACCTGGGGATGCAGCATGAATACTGATTTTCACTGATACATAACCATGAAGAGGGGAGCAGTGGACAACCCATAAATCTGTCTTCTCCACAGTAATTTTTAATCTCATAGACATATCATGTGGTGGCCCACTTAATCTATGCAGCAGAGTACTCATTCTGCAAAGGCACAAACTGTATCATGTCAGCTTATTTCATCTTAATTGCTCTCTTTTTTGCTGCATGGAAATTAACATTTGAAAATGCATAGTGACCTCCTGAACTGATCTTCAGGCCTATATGGAATACACACCTCACTGTACTTTATGTAATATGACAAAATGACCCTGAAACAGAATGCAAAGCAGATTGTTTCAATGCTATGAAGAAAAAAATGCCTCGGACAGAGGCAGCAGGTTTTGTCCAGTTTAATTCAATTTCTTGGAATTTTATTTTGGATTTCAATCCTTCTTTAAAGAATGTTTGAACCCTGAAGAAAGAGGTGTGCTTTCAAAGAAGGGTAATAATGACACACAAATTGCCTGCTTTGAAGCTTTGTTAGAAATGCTTTGAAGCCTGGGGCTAATCTGGATACAGGCACTGCAGAGACAGGCAGAGTTGATCGGGCAAAATAAAAAAAAAAAAAAAAAAAAAGCTTTCAAGTTCTTCTGCTCATTCCTATGCACCAGTGCACCTAATTCACATTTCTTAAGCAGTCTGTAACCTGTGTCAGTCTCCAAGAACAATGATGCTTCTGTAAGAGCTGATTCAGCAGAATGAGAACTAGCAAGAACAGCCCTGCAATATTTGAAGTCGTGAACAGAAAAAGCAAACGAGGGCTTGAAATAAACTCCCTGCTCTGAACTGCTCCACTGCAGAAATACCTTTGTTTAAGGTATTTAAAAATGAGCTGTATATAAATAGCATCAAATTTAAAACATTATAAATATTACAAACATCTTCAGCACTTCATTTTTATGCACAGCAGCTGTGAGAGTTCACCTCAAAAGAAAATGTAATCTCAATCTCTAAAAGTACATGCTAATGAAAGGAGGAGAGTTCCTCTTTATTTTATTATTTTTAAAAGAAATTGATTTCTGCTTTGTATTGTGAAAGGTTGGTGAAGTGACCTCGTTTACACAAGGGACTTGTCATTAACAGATCTCTTAACAGACGCAGAGTCCCTTTTGATTAGACCGCTGGCTCATTTAGCACAACACACTTTCTGCACCTGGAGCTTATATTTCTAATGTTGCAGCAACAATAACACTCATACTAGAGATCAACCACATCAGCTAGATGTTCTACAGATAACTTTATAATACAATATACTACATATAATAATTATTTTTTGTAGAACATTAAAGGCCTAACCCTAAAGCTTCAGATGTGAACTATGAAGAACTATGAAAAACCAAAAGCATGAAAAAAAATTGGGGCCAGAGAGGTTAAACATGCAGCGGTTTGTGTTCAGGTACCAAAAGTGACAGTAGTGAGAATTTGAATGTAAAAGTGATGTGTCCTGGCTCACACTCAAGCATCTTTATTGTGCCTTGTCACTTCCCTGCAGCTATCAGCTAATGACTGATTGAAAAATGATACATAATTACTCACTATCCCTATCCACACAGGAGAGTTCTTTTTACATCCACAAAACTAGTGGGAGTCTTCTGCCAAATATATCTACAAATGTTCTTGTAAATATAATAAATTTGAAAGGAAAAGAATAAAAATAAGAATATAGACATTCCTTAAAATCCTTTTAGCACGTTAGAGAGGTAGTCAAAGCTGTGAGCAAAAACATGTAACAGTGATTGTGTGCATAATTCATATGATTAGAAGTAGATGCTTACAATACAGATATCTAATGCAAGCCAGTCATCTTACATATATGATTGAGTGTTTAATAGTTAATGACACTTAAAACCTGTAGTGTATATGCAGCACTTCCTGTGTATCTAAGACATACAAAATTTTGGTTTGTATTTGGAATTATCCATTTCTCCCTACAGTTAGTAACAGTTGCTTTTTGAATGTGATATTTGGTGAAACAGGAAGTCTGATAGCTTTTAGGTTTATGGAATAAAGATGAACCTTTCCATATTACAGATTTACAATGTATGTTTTTATACACATGGAAATAAAACATGCCTCTCTCTTAATTTGATTTTGTCTTCTGTTGGCCTAATGAGCTAATCTTTTTCCCTTGGAAACTTCTCCCTCCATAATTTTTACATTTCAAGAACTGTTCATGTGATTAACTGCTAATTTTACATAATCTAATATTAATGACAGAGATATTAACCCCCCAAAAGATGAAAATGACTATAAGTTTAAGTTTTTAAAGCATTGAAAATTTGAAATCAGACATGAGATACACTGAGATAATTTCATATTTAAACTGAGGCAAAAGACTCACAGAGTTTGAGTCCCAGGTAATCTTAATAGGGAAGTAATAAAACTCATAAACATTTCAATTACTACCTAACACAAATGGCATGTTAGATCTGTCTGATTCAAACAGACTAATTATCATTTCAAAGTATTTATAATTTTTGCCAGTATCTGTACTAGATTCTCCATGAGAATCATTACTTTCAGAGCATATGCACTGCAGTTGACTCATGACAGTTTACAAGTAAGATCTTTTAATTTCCCAGCTCTAGTCCTAAATAGTAAGCAAAACATAAATAATCTCCAAACTATAAACTAAGTAGATTTGAATTGAGCTGAAATACCTACTTTAGAACTGTTGCTTGTAGATAAAAGTCTTGATTAAAAGAAGAAATTTCAAACTACATGGCAATTCAGATTAATTTCATTATATAGGTTTCTAGATTTTTTTCCTAGTTTATGCATGGACATTCACTTGCACAGTCAAAAGAATTTCATTTAGCATCAGTTCTACGCCTGCAAAAGGATGGCTCTTGTATTTGATTCTTTTGATGTATTTTTCTCTCTTCTGTCTCTTAAGGCCAGCAAATTGAAAACATTTATATATGAGCTGAGCTTCATTAATTGTGCAGAAATTGCAAATAGTTCTTCAATTAAGACAATTTGTGAGCATTTCTAGGATTGGGGACTTAAATGATTACGCCTTTGGAGATAATTGCTACTTTCAGTGTTTTGGGGCTGCCAAGTGCAATGGAACCTTGGTTTTGATCAAGGTTTAAAGGCAACATGTAATACAGATCAAAATCATTATATTGTAGGTATACCAATCAGCATTCATGTGCTAGGAAAATTTTCCCCTTTTAAGCCTAACGTTATCACAAATTGGATGGACACCAGCCATCTTTACATAGATGTTTCTTGATTCAAGTATTATTAGTCATTTAGATTTGGATTTGTTGAGCATGACTTTATTATCTTTGTTCAGTGAAGACATAAACACGTTTATGCAGCCTTAGCCACTAAAAAATCTGGACTTCAAACTTATCTTAAGAGACTTAACGTAAAAATATAGTCACTGAAGTTAATGTAATTCCACAAAAGCCAAATTCATTTGCATAAGTGGTACCAAACAAAATCAGGGAATTACACACCTGAACAACTTTTGAAGACATAGTTTCCCAACAGGCAGAACAAACTGGAGAATAACATGGCCTTTATAAAATGAAGACTTTTTCATAGCTTCATAGTGGAGGGAAATTATCAGTGATCCTGTATCTACATCAGTGAATCTGTATATTTGTGATTTCTTTAAAAGGTGGTTAATACTGAGACAGCAAAATTTACAGATATTAATTGGTGGAGTGAAACTTATACAGATCATATAGATGTATAGATGATCCAGCAACATGGGGCAATAAAATGAGTTACCAAATCCAAGTGCTAAGTAATCTATATAGGAAGGACTGGAAGCAATTAAACTACAATGAAACTGTAGTACTCTCCTGAATTAGTTATTAATACTCAGAGAAAAAAGAACACTTTGAAGTCTTTAAGGATTACTACCCAACCTTGCTTAAAAGATGTAGACACAATATTATTAATTGTTAGGGAAAACAGTGGAAAGCAAAACAGAAAGTATCATAATGTGTTTTCATCAGTCATCTGATGAACATCAGTCATCTTAGAATCATAGAATTGTCTAGGTTGGAAGGGACCTTTAAGATCATTTAGTCCAACCATCAACCTAACTCTGATAAAAAACAAAAACAAAAATATAAAGAAACCAAAACCAAAACAACAAACAAAAAACCCCCAAAACAAAAAAACCAGCCACATTATTAAACCATGTCTCTAAGCACTATATCAACCCATCTTTTGAATAACTCCAGGGGTGGTGCCTCAACCACTTCCCTAGTGGGAATTCCAATGCTTAATAACCCTTTCAGTGTAAAAATTATTCCGAATATCCAGTCTGAACCTCCCCTGATGCAACTTGAGGCCATTTCCTCTTGTCCTGTAGCCTGTGACTCTGGAGAAGAGACCAATCCCCACCTCTCTACAACCTCCTTTCAGGTAGTTGTAGAGAGCGATAAGGTCTCCCCTCAGCTTCCTTTTCTCGAGGCTAAACAATCCCAGCTCCCTCAGGCTTTCCTCATAAGACTTATTCTCCAGACCCTTCACCAACTTCATTGCCCTTCTCTGGACCCGCTTCAGCAACTCAGTGTCTTTTTTGTAGTAAGGGGCCCAAAACTGAACACAGTACTTGAGGCAGGGCCTCACCAATGCCAAGTACAGGGGGACGATCACCTCTTGAGTCCTACACACCATGCTGTTCCTGATACATGACAGGATGCTGTTGGCCTTCTTGGCCACCTGGACACGCACACATCTTGACTGTGGAATAGTTTTATTATCATGTCATTACAAAGATAATACAAAGAAAATGTGTAAAGAATGAGAAAAAGGACTCAGGAGTATGGAAAATCTTCCATGACCAAGAGAAACAGAGCAGTTCAGAGCTCTTCAGTTTGGAAAACACTCTATGGATAAACTTAAACAGAGGATATTAAATCATGAACTGCATTGAGAAACTACAAAGTAAATATTTTTTTCCTATTTTTGATGGACTAGATTCAGGAACCCCTAACTCACCTAATGGTGAAATTTCCAGGCAATACCAAAATGGTCAAGGAAGTACTTTTGACATATTAAAAAATCATAGTCAAAACTAATTTTGCCAAAGGATAAAATGATAAATATTCAAAAATGTATTACACAAATTCATGAAATATACCTTTTTGGGACAGTAAAAAAAAATAATCAGGCATAACTTCTCATTCTGGAAGTCTTTAAATAGTGAAGAAAGAGCCAGTAATGGTGATATGAGATACCAAGGAAGACTTTCTGGCTTTTGGCCTGTTTTTTTTTTTTTCTTTTTTTTTTTTTTTTAATAGTTGGTTTTGTGTTCCTTGTATCATGCGAAACCCCACATATATATTGAGAGAAAATACTCCTGAAGTTTTATCTATAGTGCACTGAATTAAAAGAAGATGAGAGCTTCATATTCTTTCCTACTATGTGACTATTTCTATAATAAACATCCATTTGTCTTAAGGCATTCCTAACATAGCTATTAACAGATAAATATTCAAAATAGATCAGTACCTTTTAACTGCATGACTCCCATTGAAATCAATTAGTCTCCTTGAAGGATGGTGAAGAGAACTGTTGTAGAAATAAAGAAATAAATCAGAAGGAACAGCTTAGTAATAATTTTTGCTACATTTATTTTTCACCAGAAAATTGTTTGTGCTTCGTAAGTCTTGCTCTCTTCTCAAGCATCTATCTTATGGCTCCAGAGACATAGGAGAACATAAAAGGAAAATATCACTTACTAGCCAAATGCTGCAGATCTAATTAATTACAATAAGAACTGAGATACTCAAAAAACATCTCACAGAGCTAAGGTATTAATCAGAAAAGGTATTTGAACCCTTTAGGAAAAAAAAATAAAAATCATGCAACATTAAACATATCAGGTTCTTGCTCTTCGAAAACACATGCAGTATTTCCCTGAGTCATTGAATTGTTACATTTTGGTTTTCCCTTATATTCAACTCAGTTAAGTGTATGTGATTTCTAATATGTCAGTTTTAAACAAGTGAGTCCCTATTTGGGAAAAAATGAAGGCGTCTTAGGTTTTGTTCATGTATTTCCTGGTGTGCAGAATGGATTTTAGAAGGAAAAAGAGGAAGATAAATCAAGGGTCGGGAAGATATATTACATGTATAACATAAGAAATGAAGGTGCCAGCAGTAGAATAATAGTGGCAACATTCAGATTTTCTAGTGCCAGACCATCGTTGCCTCTGGTAGACAAATTTGAAGAACAACCATATTTTGTTAAAAAAATTAATTACACCTTGATTTATTTTAGGTTTTTTTCCCTAATCGCTTTAATACATTTCTAAAATATTGTTTAGTAAAATGTTTTACAAATAATACAATGTAACACAATTTGAAGAGGTGGTTGGGTTGGGTTTTTTTTGTGCACGGTCTTTTTTGTTTTTTTCTTTAACACTTTAACAGGACCATTTCATTCAGGAGACCCAAGCCCAGGTATTTTTGTACCATTGATACTTTTATTTTTTCAGTTTTTCTCTAGATGAAAAAAAAAAACCCAAATCGTGGTTGAGCAGCACACCTCAATTCTTTTTGGAATTGGATGTTCTTATAGGACAGTAATAAGCTTGTCACCTGTCCAACCAACTTTATTTTTTACCTCCGTTTCACCCAGCAGATTCGACAAATTCTATCAATAGCAGAGTATCCAGGATCCAAAAATCAATAAATGCTTAAAAACAGCTGTTAAGAAGAAAAGATGATCTCTAAGGGAGGTAGTGAAGTCATTCACAGCAATGAAGATGAGGAAAGATACCTTGCACTATTTCCTCAAGCACTGCTAAGTGTAAAAGGGGAAGACCACACTGTCATCTGTGTATAATAATTTCCTGCCTTTTATTGTACATCAACATTCATGGCAGTGAAGAACCCCATCTTCTTATTAACTGTACCCTAAACTAGGCTGTCATAAAAATCATCATCCCTCAAATAGAAATGACTGCTGTTACCTTAAACAAAAAGACATTTTTTTAAGTTGTTTTGTCTATATTGGAATACCTACCCAGTATCTATAAATGTCTTCAGTAAACTGCAAAAAAAGAAATAAGGAGTTTTCAGGAAGTAAGGAACATTGCTTGTGCTGTGTTTCTAGCATTAAAATTCTCCTCAATTATAATGATTAATACATTTTAAGACTTCAAAAATCTCCTTTCTATAAAATGCTATTCATAAAATAAGGTGACTTCTGTGTGTTGGTGAATGCTCATCTTCAAGCTTGTCTTCTGTGGATGATCATACATGCTGAAATTTGCATCTTCAAAAATCACTGTGATGATAATGTCTACTCTAGAAGGAAAATAAATGTTTTCTCTGTTAAGTAGAAAAAAACTTTAATTGGACAGTGTTGTTTCTTTTCTCTGGCTTGGAGAAATTTAAAGATCTGAACTGAATCTAAAAGGATTATTGCTGGTTTAACCTGGAGCAACTATGTTATTTTCTTGCAGTCAATATAGTCCTGGATCTTTGAGTTAGAGCTGCTTTCCAGGCTAGGAAAGATTTCCCTCTAGGGTCTTTTGGAGGGTATTGCTGAAGGAAAAGCTAATGGGAAAACCAGAAGGAAATGTTTGAAGCTAAGACTGTATTTTAGAAGTTCAACCAGTCAGTAACTTTAATACCTAATTTTGTGTAAGATTTTCAATCTAGTTCCTTGTTCTTATCCCTTAATACATCAAGAACTACTTCAACGTCAACATTGTTCAAAATGATATTACACCCAAAGAAGAAAATTAATAAGTAAAAATACCACTTTACTTGACTCTACTTTACATTGCTTAATACTAACACATACTTATTGAAATGACTTACTACATTTCATCATTCCATAAAAGAATTTTAAAGCAGCAAGTCTTCAAGCGCATTCCTGAGAAAATGAATTAATTAGAATGTGTTAGGAATTGCTATAAATTACAGAAAATCATTTCTGAAATGAAAACAATTATTTTACTAGCAGTAGCAACTTAAAACACCAATTTTATATAACCATGAGAGCACTGTACTCTTATATATACATAAAGCTATATCACTGAGAAAACTCAAGTGTTTTTTTTCTTATTTTTTTAAACTTCTGAGCATATATTATTACTGCAGAAGTCATTCAGAGTAAGAGCACTTTTGTTTTCTCCATAAGACATTTTTTCCGTTACCCATACTTGAGCTTCATTCATGAAAAAGCATTGCTTTGTTTTGCTTTTTCTTTTTCTTTTCTTTCTGCTCCAAGAAGGACTGTATGAATCACTCTGAACCTTGGCATTCCAGAACAGCATAAGTCACAGCTGAGGCCTACAATTCAAGTTCAAGTAGCCTACATTGTATTTGAAGAACTGAAGAAGAAAGCATTTCAGCATTTTTTTATTCTCTTTGCACTATAACAAAGAATCTGAGGAGAAAGGAAAGGAAGTCAAGGAAGGGAAGAGAGAAGTGTTCCTTGCCAAAAACAAGCCTTGTTCATCCTTTATGTGTTTTAGAAAATGATCATGTAATTTGTAAATACTCAGTTTCTGAAATAAAAAAGTAAACACAGTCTTACTGGTCAGTGACAGGAAAAGAGATCTCCCATCGTCCGTTTCCTAGAGGTTTGTTCCCAATGAGCCCTAATGCATTCTAAGCAAGAAAAGTTACAAAATAAGTCATGTTTACTCGTGGTAAGATCATTCAAACAAGCTTAAAATACACTTTTATCTTGAGGCCTGACATTATTTCCCAGACAACAGTTTTCCTTAAAGACATAAAAGAAGGATAAAAGAGTCATTAATATTGTTTATGAACTGAACTTCCAGAGCCAAACTTGAATTAGCTTCTTTACTAAAAGGCATTCAAGCAACTTCTGTGATACTCTGCTAAAATGGAATAATTTGTTACAGAATTACACAGTTGGTATACAAAATTATTTCCTGTAAACAAATGTCACAAACCAACTGGGGTCACTGACACTTATTTAGATGAATGATTCTCAGCCATTCCAAGGTGGTGAACTATTAACTGAAGAAAACAACCACTAAATTACACTTAATATGAAAGAAAAAGTATATTGTTAATAAGGTCAGTTAATTTTTCATATATTTCAAGAAGCTGGGAAAGACTGGTTAAACTAGAAGAATAAAAAACAATGAAGGTGTAGGGGTTGGTGTTTTCTTTGCTTGCTTTTTGTTTTAGTTTGCTAAGTACCTTTGAAACCCAACTATCTATTGTGATCAACTGCTGTTGTGTTTTTGACAAAAAAGCTGAGAAACACAGCTCTACAAGTAAATTTTCATTACTAGTTCAGGGTATACACTGCCGAATCTGCAGACAGTAAGAAACCTCTTTCCATGAGAAACGTAAAGATCCATTTCTGCAGTATAAAAATCCCAGAGTTAACTTCAATAAAATAAAGATCAAGTCCTCAGCCAAGGAAGAACACTACAACATGTTTATAAATTTTGTATTAGAGAGAGAAAAAAGGTAAAAATATTGTTAATAGTACAAAGTGTGCGATAAAGTTACAAACAATACAGCCTGGTTATAAATGTAACAGGTAACCTCTAGAGAGATTTCTAAGTTTCCTGAGGAAGCACTCGGTATATTCTAAATCTTACCCACAGGTGTCCCTATGGGGGGGGAAGAAAGGCTCAGCCTGTCGACTGGTCCCAGGAGTCCATTATGGGATCCTCCCTGACTTGTTTACCATGGTATCTTCCCCAGCATCCCCCCTTTCTTGGGCTATTTTTATACTATTTTTTACCTTCAAGGTGGAGTTTGACTCTAGTCGTAAATACTTTTATTATGATTGGTGTAAAATTTTCTTGCCTCGCATTTAAAGGTATAGTTTATGAAAAAAATTCAGGGTGCAGACTCAAGGAGGAGTGGTCACCCCTTGGAGGTGGGTAGCCTTTGGGCTGGAGGTGTGTTTTGGTATTATAATGACATTATAATGAGCAAAGTTCAAACAAAGGACAGCATTTCATCAAAATTTGACAGACCGTTGGCTTAGGGTAGCAAGCATGCTGCTTGTCAGTTCCATAGGATCACCTTGTTCCCAGATCTGCTGTGTAATCACAGAGCTTGGCTGTGGAATCTTCACTCCACTCCATCCTCCGTGTTGTTTTTGCAAGCAATATTGTTCAGGGAGTCATTGATGTAGCAGATTCCTCACATACCAGCCGCTGCTGTGTTTCACTCTGGAAATGCTTCGATTTCACATCTTTTCCTTAATGTGTGAACAATGCTGTATACTTTTAATAAAAATTATATTTTAGGAATTATTCCACAGGAATACAGAATGTCAGGTTGCCAATAAGATGGAGAAAAGATAATGCAGTGGATAGTCTTGAAAATTGTGGTCACACAAGAGATACTATGGTAGACAAAGTAGAGAAAAATACCTACTGGAAGGATGAATAGAATCCATCTAATCATGACTAGAACATGAACTGCAGAAGATAGAATTGGAAGATGTACTGTGTCCACCCAGCAGTGAAATCAACGCAGTTTCCATTTTGCTATATCAGATATGAAAAGGTAATGCCATTATGCACCTTTGAAAAGGAAGTTTTAAAGCACATCTACACTTTGTAGTCATGGTACACATTATACGTTAACTGACATTACGTGGACTCTAAAATTTTCATTTCTTTCACCTGTACATCTGTGCTGCTCCAGCTCTCAGAACACGTCTGCTTCATTCTTTCCAGGTGCTCTGCTTTTCACTCCAGGTTAACTGCCTGCAAAAAGGAAAAGTAATGATGTGCTAATATTGGGAAGCAAGATACAAAGTAGAATGCAGTGGATATAAAAAAGGAGCTGTGACAAGATGAAAGGATGGCATTGTTATAAATTGCATTTCATTTTCAGAAACATGAGTAAACAGAGCCTTGGGCTTGATCTACAGAATGAACTGGAATAATTTGTATTGACTTAATTTAGCAGGACTGTGGGGACTTTATTATATAATGCAGAGATACTTTCAAATCTTAAAGACCCAAAATTCCTATTGAAGCATGATGAAAACTTGCAGTGAAAATGCTGAAAGTAGTCAAAGGGGACCCTGAAAATGTGCATGTTTGCTATTAAATATCCAAGTTTCAGAATTCTTATTTAAATAGTCTCCAAGAAAAAGGAAATGCTTTTATTTGTACGTGGTGGAAATCAGTTATGATTCTAAAAGATGTCTGGTCATTGTCTTTTCAATGAGCTGCCTCTGTCCTCTCTGTAAAGATAGGTGTGCTCTTCTGAAATATTTGTATGATTCATATTTAGAAATTATTTTTAGGCAGGGACCTTTTTTTTCTGAATGTTCATATGGATTAAGATACAGATAGGATTGTAAAAAGTATAATTAATTATGATGCACCTCATTACAGGGCCCAAAACACTTGTGCTTGTGTTGCCTGCAGAGGAGGACATGGCCTTCAGAAAGAGATAGTTGGATTTCCTCATAACAGAAATGAAATGACAGAAGGGTCATAACAGCAAATAATCATATACAGGGAGGTGAGAGAAAGACAGAGGAGCAAGCGCTAACCTGGTGTAACTCTGGCAGTTTATACCAGACAAGAATTAAGTTGACAGTCTTAAGGCACATATTCCATTCCTGAGAAAGAAAAATAGTTTAGCAGAGGTACATTTCAGTCAAAGGGAAAATAAAAATTATGACCATGCTGCACCTGATCTTTGGAGACAGACGGATGGGGAGCAGAAAGAACAATCAGTGGGGGAGATGCAGTTGTGCACATATCAGTTTACATCAGTTTCTGTCTGATTTCTAGGACAAATTACTGCCTGAAGCTGATGTACACATGGCTGCTAACTAGTTTCTGTAATTGGTTGCTTTACATGGAGTCAGATAATATTATTAAGCAACAGAACGTTATAATGAACTGAGGATTGGACTTGAAAAATAAACTATGCTATTTTTTCAGGCTGGTGAAACAGATTGCTTTCAGTCATTTTTCTTGGCAGGACTGTTGTTTCTGTCCATAGCCTGTCAAGCTAGCATAGTACCCAGATGGTTATAAGGCTTTAGGGCACCTGTATAACTCACATTAGAGTTTAACAGAAATGTAGAGAGTAATATTTATATATTTACATTTCGGATCCTCCTCCATTCAGAGCAAAACACAGCTGTTACATTTTCACCCTGACCATTACCCTGTGATACCCATTCAAACAATATCTCTTCTCATTGCCACTCATTATAGCCCAAATAAGAAAGCAGTGTACCAGGAGTTAGTTTTACTATGTAATCGTGTAGCAGAATAATTTTTCAAGGTATTCTTTTTTTCATACCAATCAGAATTACCAATGAGGTTTTATTTCTCTTGTCTTCAAATCTGCTTTCTGCCTACTTTCCTGTTTGCCATGTCTGTCATCTGCACCACCTGGGGTGACCTTTCTACAATGACTGAGAACACAGCACTAAAATGTCTGAATTCCCTTATTGAAAGCTGGCTTCCCAGAGTTGTTAAATAGTTTCTTTTTTATTATTTTGTGAATAGTAGATACTTAACATATCAAAATTATATCTTATGCCATGTGTATAAATAAAGAAAGCACAAATATTTTAGATTTTGGTGCATAAATACTTGGAAGGAAGATTTTTTTTTTATAACTTCTTAGATAAAGAATGAATTTTCAGTAAATAGGTAGTCTCCTCAGAAGGCTGCATTTCATCTATCCTTATCATCACTTAATTGTAACAGAACCTATAATTAACTTTGATAATTTTAGAAGCCTACAGTTTATTATATTCACTGAGACTATATATATTAGTCACACAATTTAAAGACAGAATAATGTGCCTGGGGAAAAAAAAAAAGTTTGTTTCAAGAGTGTAAAGAAAATGTGCATGTAGCTCTAGGCAGTAGGTCATTGAGGAAATGTTCTATGTTGACACGAGAAATATCTGGTGTTCTTAGAAATATACTGAAAAGCAGATTGAAAATATAAGTTAGGAACTGGACAAGCCCACAAAATTAAGGCAACAAGACATGGAAACAATTACGTAATTTCAGGTAAATTGCATTTAATGAGACTACTTTTCAGTGTTCAGTTAGATTTTGGAGGGGATGTTTGAATACAAAACTTAACAAAAATATGTTACCGTTAGGAATTCTTGTTGCTTGAAGGTTTTTACTATTAAATACTATGCTGATTTCTATTACTCTGATAAATTATGTTATTTGTTAAGATTGGATCTCTCTGCTTGGGAGGATGCTGTAGTAGGTAGAAAATGCAGAAACTGGATGGAGGTTTTCTGTAGTAACCATATTTCTTTTAATATATTAGAATATATGCGTTATCATATGCATATGCATTCTTGTCCCTATCTATTCTATTGAATAGATTTACAACTTGAATGAGTCTGAATACTGTACTGTGCGTCTATCTGCCAGTTGCTATTTAATAAGCAAAGTAACTGAGGCAGTTTTACTTGGGGCTTTTTTTTAATTGCTTTGCTAGAAAGACAATAGCTTTGCTAGTAAGTTTTTCAGGTATAAGTTTGGGGTTTTTTCCCATTCAAATGTTACAGTACCACAAAATATGATCAGGAAAGCATTAGGAATTAATCCAGAAAGTACAGAATTAAAAGAGGACTAAAGACAAGGAACTTAAGTTTAAGGTTATTGAACATCAGTCTGTTTTATTTGGTGTAGGGTTATCATAGGTGTAGAGCACAATTACCCACATTGGTGTCTCATGGACTTCTCAGAGATCTTTTCAGAATTTTGCTAGGTCTCTGACCAGTTCTCACTGTTAATGAATGAAAAATAGAAGATGCATTTGTAATTTTAGGGTACAACTTATACTCCTCTGTGTAAGAGTCAGTGATAAAGATTATTTTAAATCAATCACAATTATAGAATTGGAAGCAGTTCTAAGCTTTATGAGAGCAGTCAAAGCTCTATGTTGTCATGCAGATGCACACACACACAATTCATAAATGAAAAAATCGCAAGTGTTGAAGGCTGACATGAAGTTGAGAAAATAACTTTCATTAAGCAGCACATTTGGCACCAGACAGATTATTATTTCTAAAAAATATTAGTCATTCTTAACTAATTTTCTAGTAATCATTTTAAAAATAAAGTTTATAACAATAAAACCTTGCAGGATGCACTCACTGTACAAGACAATGATTGTTTATTATTCAGAGAATAAAATTATTATCTGAAAGTTTGTGCATATAAAATAATATGGTTAAAATAATTCTTATACATACACATATATTTTACAGTGCATATACATATGTACAAAAAATTAGGGTACTGAAATCAGTTGCAATTTTATGATTTACTTTACTTTGATTGTAGCTCTACAGGATATGGGTTTGCATATTTTTTACTTGTTTCTTAAATATTTACTGTTAGCAAGAACTAAATGTTATCTTCCTGTTAAGTTGATCAAATTGCTAAACAAGAAATACTTTTTACTTTAGAAATTCCTCAGGTGCCTCTGACCATAGAAATTCTGGAAAGATATTTTTTCCAGAGAGAGAGGACGGGTCCAGCAGAGGGCCACGAAGATGATCAGAGGGATGGAGCACCTCCCCTATGAGGACAGACTGAGAGCTGGTTGTTCAGCCTGGAGAAGAGAAGGCTCCAGGGAGACCTTATAGCAGCCTTTCAATATCTGAAGGGAGCCTACAGGAGAGCCAGAGGGGGACTCTTTGTCAGGAAGTATAGTGACAAGACAAGGGGTAACGGTTTTAAATTGGAAGAGGGGAGATTTAGATTAGATGCCAGAAAGAAATTCTTTACAGTGTGGGTGCTGAGACACTGGATCACGTTACCCAGGGAAGTTGTGGATGCCCCATCCCTGTAGGTGTTCAAGGCCAGGCTGGATGGGGCTTTGAGCAATCTGCTCTAGTGGGAGGTGTCCCTGCCCATGGCAGGGGGGTTGGAACTGGATGATCTTTAAGGTCCCTTCAAACCCAAACCATGCTATGATTCTATGATTCTATGATTCTATGATCCTATGATTCTATGATTCTTTCATAAATAGGAAGAAATTTGGATTTTATTATATGGATATAGGTGGGAAAAATAGATCAGCTGCAAACACTAAAGTTCCTATCCAGATCTGAAACAAAAGCAGCAAATTAAGCTGATTATGGATTGGAAGTAAGTGTTTCAAGTTAAAATTGTGTTTTAAATTCAAACTTTTAAACAATAAGTGCATTTACTTCAGAATAAAAAGGATGTTGGCTAATATAGTAGCGTTAAGTCATTACAGTCTCGGCTTGTGACAAAAAAAGAAAGCGGAATACCAAGATATTAAGAGGAAATGCAGGTAAAATGGAGTACAGCAATGTCTGTATTAATGGTACAGCTCCGCATGAAGGTCTTTGGGAATAATACTGATTTTAGGGACCAAAGCCTTTTGTTTCCTGCTGGCTGCTTGTTCTTGCCCTTCTAATGCATCCTCCACTTTTTCAACAAAACTTTTTTGTGCAAGCCCATACTGAACTAGATCAGGAAACTGTCAAAGCTGTCAAAATCTGATGGTTTGGGTTTTCTGTTTTGTTTCGGTTTTGCTTTTTTTTCCTTTGGCTGGTTCAGTTTCACAATCCAGTTCAGATGTGGGTACAGAAACAGGTTGGCCAGCTGATGTAGGGGCAGTATCTGGCAGTCAGATGAGATGACAGAAGGAGGTACTAAAACCAAACCCAAAGGTGGAAAAATTCACTGGAGGTTTAGCAAACATAATCTTTCTTAATAGCACATGACTACTTTTCCCACAACCTCTCTCCTTTCATTTGCAGTGTAGGTGTAGCTTTGGTCATGGTTTTTCATCCCCAGTAGAGCTAAAAACTTTAGTTCAGTAGTAATAAAATAATTTAATATGAATTATAAGAGTCAATTTCTTGTGAGAAGGATGACTAGTACTTCATTAATTCAGTTAATAAAACAAATTTGTACTAGCAGAGGGAAACATAGTTGAGAAAGATCATGGAAGCAAAATGCACAAACGATGAGTATGTAAGTAAATAGAAAGATCTACTTGCTCACTGCTAAGGAGAAAATTACTCAGAACCTGCTAGATTTTGCAGATTTTTAGTTTTGTGTTCAATCTTACATAGAGAATAAATTGAATGTAACAGTATCTTTTGACCAGAGTCCAGTACTTTTAACTGAAGTGCCAAATGGGGTCATAGTGAACTTAAATGTCCAAAGAAATCTACAGTGACGAACAAAAGAACTTTTTATCCCATGAAGACAATTTTTCTTTTGTTTTACTTCTGCACACCAGTATTCTGATAAATTTTCTCAGTAATTTCAGTGGCAGCAAGGTGTAATATTTTTAAATTAGGATAGACAATAATTTATTTATGCTAGTAAAAATGTGTTTTGACAAAATAAGACTCCTGAAGGATGTATGAACTGTATGAATAAAACATGACTACTGGATTCTTTGAAAAGTTACAAAGTTGTTTAAATTAGTTCTACTTCTTATAAAATATTGCGTTCCTCTGATAATATAATAAAACTTACTATTCTCTAACCTTTTAAACATAAAAAGGCCTTGAAATTGCATGTAATTATCTAGCCTGAACTTTTAAACTTTTTATTTAACTACTTAATGCAATTTAACATAAGACAACTCACCACATTATTTGGACTACATCTTCAGGGGAAATTTTATTAGCTTGGGACTAAAGGTTGTAATTAAATTGATTTTTTTCTCCTTAGCTAGGGTATGACAAAAAGACTCTGACATCTAAAATTGTCTTTCTTGCACTTAAGACACCTTTGGTAAGATGACATAAATCACAGTAAACAAATCCTATTTAATTTAAGTGACTAAAATCCTAGAGCAATTCACTGCAATAGAGAAAGTCTCCAAATACAGAACTAATAAAGAAGACAAGATGGAAGAGGTAGTCTTCATGCTTACGGATCATATTTCAGCTACTAATAAAAAAGATTCTGACAAAGTGAAAGCGGTATAAAAGAAAACATCATTTCCTGTCTTCTTTATTCTCCGTTTTTGCCTTTCTCTCATAGCTCTTTTTTCCACCTAACGTGTAGCTGGGCAAATTGAATTTCCTAACGAATGAGCTGATGGACTCTAAACTGAGGTCTGCGAACATTATGGCTAACAGAGGAAAAATAGCATAATTCTAGACTAAATGTTGGTATGCTATTTTCTTCATCAAAGATATTTTTACAGCCATTAAATTATTTGACCATTATTAATTAAAATAGTAGTCTTCATCAGAATGTTCTGCTGCTGGGTAAAATGTCCTCATTTCACTTACTTCAATTCTTGGAGTTCAAAGTTGTAGGATGTCAGCTTTTCATCTTGTGGAGCTAGAACTCTTCCTTTATGTTTTGTTTCTTCTAAAATGCCTCAGAAAAATGCTTCTTGTAAGCAGCCACATATGTCAGTGCCCTTGCTCCACTAACATCTCTCAGTCACTATGAGGAATGATGATGCAACAAATTAAACTTGCAGCAGCAGAAAAAGCCACTTTGTTTTTCCTTGATAGTGAAATAACATGATTTTTTATTTGTTGTCTCTTTTGCAAGAATTGTTAGGGAAAGGAAAGCAAACAGCATGGAATCAGATGGAATTAGTTACTATCTATCTCATGCAGCAGCTAGGTCAGAACCGCAGTGTACGGTAACTTCTTCCCCAAAAACTATTGTTTTTTCTCATTTTTACTATTTTTTTCATTGAAGATATCATTTGTTCTTCAACTTAACAAATAAAATGGACAGACTTCAAACAGCTACACATTTCTGACTAATGAAATCTCACCATGGATAATGAGCCAAGTTCTACAAAGAAATTGATCTTTTTCAGTACCTATTTTAAATGAAATTGAACAAAACCAACCAAACAAATTATGTTAGAAATGAAATAATGATGAATAGAAATCCCCATTTAAGCCCGGGTCAAAGTGATAAAGACAAATGAAATAATTCTAGCAATGTTTCCAAACCAAGAAATTTATTTATTTACTTATTTATTTATTTATAGAATGAGTTTTTAATTAACAGTTTCCAGTGTTACCTCGTAATCAGAATGTAACTGTGGAGTAACCAATTGTAACTAATATTTACTCAGTTTTGAAGTCTGTGAAGAAAACAATGAGATAGTAATTTATTTATTTTTTTTCATTTCCTGTTTTCTTTCATTTTCTTCTGCACCTTACATATAAAGCCTTGTTCATTATGTATCACATAATAGCAGATAGAAAGAAAATTACTGGGGAAAGCATCTAATGAGTTTAAGAGTAGTGGACAACGCTGGTGAACATGAAAACCAGCGTCTTACATGAAATTCTGCTTCAGCCTTTTAAAAACTGAAATATTAAGTGTTAACCAATGTGCAGTTCACTCAGGCACTAATGTGAATGGACTAACTTATATTTAACTTTTACAATAATGCAGACAAAATTCCATCCCAAAATTGAAAATTTACCTCCAGAAAAACTGGGACAACAAGTGTTGTAAAATATCTGCATTAACAATACACCTACTTACTTCTGTTATTCTTGACTTCACAACTGTCACACACAGTGTTCATTGGGCTCAGGTGCCCAGGTGTTGGAAGCAGGGAGGCTTTAAGAGTGGCCTCTGTGAGGAGAGGCCCAGGTAGCCTTATGCTGGACACAGCTGCTTCCAGCCGGCTGCAACCAACCCACCCAGAAACTAAGTAGTATTTCAGTAGAGCTTAAACAGAAACATCAATAAATAAAAAGGCAACCGCACTTGTACCACAAATTATCTGTCTTTTTTGTTGTCAGGATCCAGATATCCCTCAAAAATAACAATAGAATCCTTCTGTCTTGAAATTGTGAGAATTACAAAATTCATCAGGAAACCACCTTATAAAAGACATGCTAAGGACTGAAGACAATTTCTCCAACGCCCACCCAGCCATGAGAAAAATATCACATCTTGAAATGCTTTGCTCAAGCTGCAGTATTCATTTAGGGCAGAAACATCACTGACCAGTACCTGGAGACTATTGACAAATTTAGATAGATTCCTAATCATGAATGTCAAGGTTTCATCATGAGTAAGAGATGACTACTAATTCCACTGTGTGATTAAGTAAGAAAGAGATACACAGAGAGAAAGAGATGGGAATTCCTTGGGCAGCCAGTTATTATGCCCAGATTCCTTTTTTATGCCAGTGTTTTCCTCACTAGAGTTTGAAGCTCTCTTCCCAAAAGATGGTGTTTTGGTGGAGATTTTCTAAGTGAGCCAAGTTCTTGCTTCTGCTTCTGGTACACCTTTTTATATGATGGTGCAAGGAGTGAGTTTCTCCACATATGGAATTCTCAGTCTGCCAGGTGTAGACAAGTAGATAGAGCACAAAACCAAAGCTGGTTATTTGGAAGTGTCCCTTATACATGAAAGTTGGCATGATCCATTTTTATTTAAAGTAATTTGAGAACTATTCTCCTGTGTTTCAAGTGATGAATGTAATTTGAAGCATAATTCTATTTAAAATTAAAATATTGATGGCATTCTATTATATCAGTGTCAGTCAATTATTCCTTCATATTACTTCAAGAAAAATGCATAATATAATTTATTCTTAAGGTCTGAATAATTAAAAAGGACCAGAGATTGAGTAGTATTATTCATTTTATAACAGGAAAACTACACTGCAATTACTGAATATGAGCAATGTGATTGATTCTATATGAAATAGAATGTTTTATACCTTAAAAAAAAAAAAATCAATTAGCAATTCACTCAGATAATGATTCTTCTCAACAGACATCATTGGCATATTAAAGGCCTGAACCAGAATTTCTGTAGTCAGAGGAAGAAATATAGCTGGTATAGGAAAGACCTCTGATTTTATCCCAAAGATATATTTACCAAAGTCTGTCTCTTCTGATACTATAGGAAATAGCTATGGTATGTGCAGCCGTTTCATTAGTTTAATTTATTTATTGCTGGAAGAAAGTGATTACTGTGACCAATCTCATAATATCAAACTTCAAGTTATTTTGAACTAGTTTTGTTTGTTTTAACTCCTTTTCCCTTGTAGTCATAGCTACTGCATTCACATGCTTTTTGAGATAGTTTTCACATTACAGTGTTAGTTTGTCTTTAAAAAGCAATATTCTAGCATTCCTGGCTGCAAGTACTTTCAGTTCACAGAAGCTCACAACCCAGAAGACAGAGAGTTTTTTCTTTCTCTGTGTATGTGTGTTTGTTATTACAAGTCATTGGGTTTGTTTGTTTATTTGTTTGAATCTTAAGATTTTGGTTGTCAAACATAAATTCTCTCTTTCCACATTACATTTACTCCACCACAAGAGATTCTGAAAACAGTGCTCACTGAAGTATTTCTAATGTCATCTGTCTAGGAATCAAATGTTCCTGTGTGCATAAATAAATAAAAAACAATATAAATTTGAAGAAAAAGTAGTGCTTATTCAAACCAGAAAGAGGAAGGGAATCTTTAGATTTTATAGCAAATGGAGGACACCTTTGTGCATGCTGATCTTGATTTAAATTCATTTACACTCATGACAAAAAGTACTTTCATGCAATACTTAGAATTCTCCAGCATTTTTCTCACATTGTGGAATTCACGTAGAATTCATCTTACCTAACTTTAGTCATTAAGAAGTGGGAATATTATCTAAGCCATTTGTCTAGGTTACCTTGTACTAAATGGGAAAGATAGGCATGATTTGTTCCTTCAAGGCAATTCATTCCATCCTGAAATATGTGGGATGAATTGTCATCTCAAAGTGACTTTTTATTTCTATCAACTACAATAGGTACATAAACACACTGTGTGGGTAAAATGAATGCCATTTATTTTAAGACTCAAAAATATCCCTGATTATTTTTCCAGTTCCAAGTTAGAACATTTGCACTTCAACTAGTTTTCAGATAGCTGTTTTCTAGTTGCTTTTTGGCATGGGGGAGGGGGGCTGAGTGGAGGAGGGGGGTGGGTGGTTTTTTTGGTTTGGGTTTGGTGGGGGTTTTTGGTTCTGTTTGCCAGGTCTTTTAGAGCTCTAAGTTGCTTCAGCCACACAGTGACTGGTAATTGTAAGGAAGTCTCTACTGTCTGAGTTGTTGCCAATATGGAAATAACTAGTTGGGATAACTGCCAGCTGATAATTTTTGTTGCTGCTGGAGTGGATGTTGTGGTTTAGGCTGGACTGGCCTAAATTACTGAAAAGAAAATTGGTTCTCTTCTACCTCAAACCAGGACATTGGACTATTTTCAAAAGATAGTATTTACTTAAAGGAAATAAAAATAAAAAAAAAAATTGATCAATTGTCTTCCCAGATTCAGGTGATGAACTAAGTAACCCAGTAGACAAAGTGGCATCTTAAATGACTTCAAAAAATATTTTTTTTTAACGTATGTTCTTTTTATCTCTTAAAGCATACTGTCTAAACATTGTGTTTCTATTTAATTAAGACTGAAGTGATTTAATTCTGACTTCGCTTCTGAGAAACCTCAAATTATCAGTTAAAGGAACTTTAAAAGATACTTGAAAAGTAAAAAAGGACAGGAAATCAGTAAAAGAGTCTTGAGAGACATAATTAGCACTTGAGTAGAAACATACATACGACACCCCAGAGCACTTCCAGACCAAGAGGGAAAGCACGGAACAGAATGCTTACTACCAAGGCTAATGTTATAATAAAATACCTTGTTTTCAAGGTAACATTGTCTCTCTAACTCAAATGCCATCTACTGTTGATTTCATATTAGCTGGAAAAATATGCCTGAGATATAGAAGGAAAATATAGAAAGAGTTTCTTGCAAGGACTATTTAGTTCAACAGTTCATAAGAAAAAGTCTTGATGAGACAGTGCCATTAGTTCTTCATATTAAGATTAACAATTATTACTCAGTGAAATATTTTACTGTAAACATTCATAATTTTAAAATTGTATTAAAATTATTTTTATTCCAAAAAGAAAATCAACATATTTTGAAGGTTTATCATTAATTTCACATTATTCCAGGTGTTTATTTGCCTACAAAAGTTCAAAAACAATTAAAAAAAAAAAAAGAGAAACATATCTACTTTGGACAAAATTGCTCTTCTGAAAATTACTTTATTGAAATCTTGAAATCATAAAAACATTCAAGCATATGGCTTTTGAAATACAACTTAGAGGTGGTTTAATGTGGAAAAATGCAGTATTGTTCATTTGAATAATTTTTTATAAAAACAAGACTAAACATCTTATGTGAGAGCTATAAATTGACATTTAATAAAAATTGATTTTTTTCTTATGAAGGACAAATGTTTATGTTATATGGCATAGTGGAATTCTGATAACATAAACATTCAAAACATACTGTGGAATAAACAATAATGACGAAACCAAAAAATATTTTGGTATAAGCAAAAAAAACTAGAAGCAGAAGAAGGATGAATATATGGCCACAAAATAAGACAAGAACATTGTAGGTGTATGTGTGATGATGTAAAATATCTGAGATGACCGGTATGATACACGTCAGGGTGTCATGCTGAGATTTTGCATTCTTTGAGGGAGAGTAACAAACTGATGCAAGATACAATACAATGAAGTTGCAGCAGCAAATCTAACAAGAATGTCAGAAAGTGAAGCAGTAAGTAAAGGGCTTGAGGATGACAAAGAGGATGACAGCCACCTTGCAACCGAACTGTTGCGAACTGTTAAAAGAGCTCCATACTTCAACTAGATTTAGTGATGGATACAAGTATATATTTCTGGATGTTTTTGTTTTCTGTATCTGTCCCTGTGGTTCATTTGCTACCACAAACAAACCTTCATTTTCAAACTGCATTTTGATCTTGTTCACATATTTAAACACTTTGAACGAAGAAGGCTGAAATCTGATGTATTATCTGCATGGGAATAAATTTAAAGGATCTCTTTTATTATTATTTAGGCTGTGAAATAAGCAGTTTCATCATCAGTTCCAGTCTCACAACCTCATAACTACAAATACCTTAACTGTAGACCCACATTTTCATTCATTTTTCAAAAACCTTGGATGTAATGAAAGAGGGAACAGGTTTTGAAGGAAAGACTGCCATATGGAAAGCAAGTGTAAGAAAAGAGCAAACACAGAATAAAGCATATGGAAAAATGTCTGTATGGAATAAATCAAGTTAGCCTTATGGAAGTTATCTTTGGCCTCTTTTGACTTTTATTTATGTCTCTGACTAACAACAGCCTACCGATGCTGAGGAAAGAGAAAAAAAGGAATTAAAATGAGCTTCCACCTACATTGCAGAAGTGCACAAAACTACCACTGGATCACTGTCTTATTTCCCAGCCTTCTGTGGATTTCTTGGACATCTTAAGATACTTCAGACTGCACTAGATATCTATGTCTAGGAAATTCAATTAAATATCTAGTTGGATGCTGGCACATGCATTCAGAAATCTCAGTTTGAACACTTTAATATATGAGCTGATTTCCACCCCAGTGGACCTCAGATGACATTATTAACTTGGAAATAGGTTGCAATAGGTTGAAATAGGTTCTTGAAATGTAAATAGAATTAGCTGATTGCGGACCAATGGCTGGCTCTGCCACAGCACAAAGAAATTTTGTAATCACTGCATTATTCCAGGTTGGCAAAAGTTGATAAATTTCATGTTAGCCAAAGATAGAATTCATTTTCTCCTGATGATTGCCAAACTGTACAGTTACAACACAACTGCTATAGCATTGCAACTACCACTTGTAATGGCAATCTTTGACATCTACTTACCTCAGGAGGAACATACAAGTTGTTGCAATGTTAGCTGATAGTTCGTTCTTCTGCTTAAGTTACATTACATTTATCAACAGAAGTCAACAACTAAGTGTAAAGAACATAAGCAGTTAAACCTACAGGCGTGAGTCTCTTAAATAGCTATATCTTTCCCAAGAAATACTTGGGATAGGATAATGGAGATTATGGATTATGAAGAAATATGGATTGAAAATAATTTTCCCCCAATGGAACATCAGAAATGTAAACTGGCTTACTGAACAGTACAATAGGTAGATATTTAAATGTCAGGTTATTTAATTCAGTATTGTAGGCATTATTCTGTATATCAAGACACCCAGATTGAGTAAAATCACCTTTGAGATCTGAAGGCAAAGGAAAGCAGGACACACAAAAATTGTTTTCAGCTGTTACATAATACATTTAATAATTGGTGTTAATTTTTTTTGAGGGTAACATTCACAAAAATTAATTAGATGTGTAACTCTCCTAAGTAAATAGGCAAAGGGAAAAATAGGAAACATTGAAACTGAGGCACACATCTGAAATTTTGACTATCATGAAGATTTTGGTAGAACAACACAGGCTAAATAACGCATCTTTGAGTGGTTAAGAATCTACATGCTTCCTACATTTAAGTGACTAAGTTGTATCTATAGCAACAGATGACTAGCCCAATCTTTTCTTCCAAAAAAGGCAGCAGAAAATATTCTTTGCATAGTGCAAAAGGTTCAACACTCCATCTAGATGATAAGAAACCTTACATCTAGGCATTTCATAGTTGGAAGTTTTTCAAATCCTAACCTATGAATTAAGTAACACAGTTGAAGACCCCTTTTTTTCTTCTCTCTCCTTTATTTCCAATAAGACAGTCATTCTTGTCTGCCTTCAATGGGAAATGACATTTTCATCCTCCTCCTCCTGACTGCATTCTTTCAAGGTGGTTGTAAAATCTTTCTCTGATTTTCCCCACCCTACCCACCCTTCCCCACCTCCATTTGGTTTGGAGAGAATCCTGGCTTTAGATTTTTTCTGGCTAAGTTCTTTTAAGTACTTTTAAGTAAAAATACCTCTCTGTGTTTTCAGTTAAGCTTAATAAGGCCAGAGGTAGTCTTTGAAATGATCCTCAGTACTGTTTGTGATATGCATACTCTGAAAATTTCTACAGATATGGACTACTTGGTGCATGATTATGTACAGCAGCAATTGTCTCACATAATTTTAGATTTCACCAACATAGGCAACTGTGTATACACTAGACTTCATATAATTATTCAGAGATAAAATTCTAAGGACAAAAATAGACTACTCTAGGCTACAATAAATCTAATTTAATTTAGAATTCTATTTTTGAATAAACTAAATCACTTCCAGAAATGTTCTTTTGTTTTTTCTCTCACACACTATGGTAAAAGTCAAGGAAGAAAATCACTGCCTAAAATATAGGCATCTATTGCCACTGTGGGTGGTTGAGTGCACTGGAGCACTCTGAGGCTGACTTCATGTAGCCAATACATTTCAATATAGTCTTATATAGACATTTACCCAGTGCTGTTTGAGAAAGCCTTGAGAACATGAGTTACACGCCTGGTGGTTATGACGTGACAGTTCTGCCTTTCTAGAGGGAAAGTGAATGGTCAGCTATATAGCCAAAATAGCAATCTCAAGTAGCATTGCACTGAGGCAACAGAAGCTTGCTGCTGCTGACAGGTTATATGAAGACCTCTTTCTCTGTGTGTGTCCATTCTACCCCTATTTTTGAATCGCAAATGCCACTGAACAAGAGAGTCATGCTCACATATAGCATATGCAATAGCCTTATGTGAAAAAACCTTGGTGCTTTTTCTAGTGAGCATTGCATGTCTGTATTTCATAAGAAATATTTTGAATGTTCTGTTAATTATGTATCTAGATTCTACTTAAATTATGTAAAAACATTTAATATCTTAATTGAATTTAATTTATTCAGTGTTTATCCAAATGTGGAAATATTAAATTCTTCTATAATACAGAGCAGCTTTGTAGGTAGAATTAAGTTATACTATACAATAGGGCAGATTTTGTTGCCAAATACCAAATGCGTGCAATAGAAACTATTATTTGGAACTAAAGTTATGTTTTATATTACATAGGTTGGGTTCTGAAGGACTGCTTTTCAATAGTTCTTCTATTGGTACGGGGATATGTACTTGATAAAAAATAAACAAGAAATTGTCATGCTAAGAAAGAGCACCAGTTTATTGTTCTGTTAGGTATTTCAGGAATTTCTGTACAGATTAAAAAATATATATGTAAGCTATAAAAGAAGATTGTCTAATGGATGCCACTGTCCATTACCTACTGGCACGTATACCTAAATCTATTATTATAAAAGAAACTGGGGCACCAGCCATACAAATCAGCTATTCATGCTCTAACCTTATAGCTATTCTGAATTTCTCTAAAGGTATGTTAGTTTATAGATTTACAAGACTAAAAGGCACCACTGTGATCATCTTTTTTGATCAGACATAGAAATTGATCATGGTATAATACCAAATTAATTTCTATTTAACTGGATTCTTCTATTTGTTAACAAATCTTTCCCCTGCTTCTGGGAAAAAGAAAACCCAAGAAAGCACAATCAGGAACACAATCTAAGAGGTTATCCTAATGAACTTATATAATAAGTTGTTTGATGGGAATTGATGTCACTGTTAAGAATATTGAGCATTACGTACAAAGCCTAACTTAGACTCCCAGGTTTTTGCCTAAAGTTATCTACCTAGCAACTTTGACATCACATATTCAATGGGGAGAGAGTTGGGTGACTTTAAAGAGGTCCAAAGGGTTATTCAATCTACTTTGTCTGAATATCTAAACTTAGCTGGCCAGAATCCCTCTGTGAAGACTTTTAATAGCACTATTCTTTCTCCACTAACTAGTTATGGAATCAGAACACTTGGGATTTTTGACAAAGTTCATACAATTCTAGGGCAAGCAAGATAGTCTGAGAATATCTTCTATCTCAGGTTTACTCCTTAATATCTCTGTTTCACTATCAATTAAATATTCAAGACCTCTGTCATTTCTTTCAGAATAGTACAACTTCAGTTTCACAGGGGCATAAATTACTTAATGCTAACATTTTAACTGTTTGTTTTTAAGTGTCTAATGTCATGGTTTCTCTCTTGTATTGTTGATATTGATCTTGATTATATATGTCACTGATTTCCAATTAATTACACGTCATTAATAAATTTATAAACTGCTTTGATCTTTATCGGATTTAAACCACTTGATTTGATCAGCTTTTACCTGCAACTATACAAAATTAGTTTACCAAGCATTACCCCCATGAAATGTTGTGTACATCCTTGTGCATCTCAGCCTACAGTCCATCACAGAACCAGCATATTCAAATACTTCTAGGGAAGCTGAAGATTCCTTAGCTGGTTTCTCTGCCTGAGAAAATGCATTATTTTCTTGACATTATTTCTTGGGTTCTAAAGATATTATGGCTTGTTTACTGGGCAGTTTTTCTGTTTCAAATACCCAGGCCATTCAGTTCATCTTAATGCAGCAGTACCTGAACTAGATATGTCTCATCTCTTTTTTTAGTCATTTGTGTCTATATTGTGACAAAGTAATAACTCATTCCCAAGTAAATTGAGCTCAAAGAATCTCTTTCTACAATGCGTGTAGCAAAATGAAAGTTAATTTTCCTCTCTCGAATATCAAAAGACACTCTTGAAATATGGTAGAGTGTTTCTGAGGTGCTTCCACACCCGAATATAATTCACTATTGATTATGTCAATACAGCCAATGTGAAGTCTGAAACACCTATTACAGAGTATCCAAGAAGTTTTCTGAAATTTTCTGGGAGTGACTGGGATTTCTGATAGTTTGGTTATATCTGGGACACTTCCCAAAGCTCACTGAAAAATTTTCCTGAAGGGATTTTTCATTTTTATTTGTTTCCTTTTGAGAACAGGTAGCATTGAAATGCTATGAATTTGTTAATGAACTTTATAAGTAACAGATGGGATTCATGAGATTGAGAAGTGAATCCTGCAAATATTTCCTAACAATACAGGCTCCACAGTGTTTTTGTTAAATTTGATTTGTTACAGTTCAGCCTCTTTTCTGCTTATGAATCTTGTTTTGGACCATTTTTGTACTTGTTTTTAATTGTTCTAATATAAAGATACAGTGCTGGGAACTAGTGATGTCAGTATAATCAGTGCTTATATTCTCCCACGACTCTGGAAATTAAAAACTTGAATTCAGACTTCTAAACTGAGTAGGGTTGGTTTTCAAAACTTTTGAACACATACTGATTCCATAATACAAAATAGGAACTGTAGATTCTTAACATTACTGTTTAGAAGCAGACTTCTCTAACCTTTTTAATGGATAAAAATAACCATTTTTACTTCCTGCTCTTCAGCCCTGTCGTTATCCGTGTTAATGTTGTTTCTTCCAGTTTCCTCTGTAGCAGACAAAACTAGAAAGTTTAGATTCACAACATACTGTCATATCTTGATGTGTTTTTCCTAGTTGTCTGTAAATGTACATCTACAATGAGCTGTGGTTTTGGGGACAACTAGATGTATGGAATTTAAACAATGGAAAGACAGCAGAAACATAATGATATTTTTTTGTTCCAAATTTTTGGCATTGTGTTATTCTGTACTTTTGGGATAAATCAGAGAGTAGCTAAAGGATTTTGTGGGGAATCTGAAGACTGACCACATAGCCAGCCCTGAAGAGATTCCATTCAATATCCAGAAAGAGCTTTAAATAACAGTGCAAGAAAAGTCCATTTTATTTCACCATTTGAAATCTGCTGTAAAGCCAGAACTCAACACTTTGTTAAACATTAGAAAGGCAGATTAAATAAGTGATATGTGCTCTGCCAATACTTTCTATAGTAGCAGCAGATGAATGAAAAGAAAATATTAACTGAAATCTAAAGCCAAGGATAACTGAGAAACAAATTAAGCAGTGTTTTAATTTATTTTAGCAATCAGTTTCCAGATTACTTAAGCCACTTCAATATTTGATCAAACTTGTACGTGAAGGCAGGTGAAGCTGTAGAACGCTTTTTATGACCCAATGATTATGAATTCTTTGCTGCACCTCTCAAATGCTATATGAGACATTTATGAGGGTGAGCAGCCTCTTGTAGTTAATCTACTAAACATGATAATATTTTGAAATAAAATCACACACCTCCCCAAAAAAACCCTCCCTATGCAAAACCAAAAAAACACCAACAAAACAACCCACAATAACAGAGTTGAAGCTGTGTCACAGGTTAGGTATAGGAATTTACACAATTCTTTATGATACTTTGACACCTTGATTGTTCACAGGCTATTTAGCTCGTACAACAGAGAAATTTAAGTTTGTATAACAGCCATCTGCTGAGGTTACTGTACTTACTGGTTTCACTGTCATTCACTTTTGATGATGGCAATGGAAAAATATTCAGTATTTTTGGACATGTGTTTCCATCCTCTAGATTCAATTAATGTTGGGTTTGGTTTGCTTTTTCCATTTCTCAATGGTTTGATGAATAGTTTGTGTCTCTGCTGCAATTAAGCTGATCCCTCTGATGATGTATTCTGGTCTGATGTGGCCATTATCTCACTGGTGATATGAAGTTGTGTAAAAAACTCCTTCAGTAGTTCCTGTGGCACCCCAAGAATAAATCTGAAGATGAAGGAACTCTCCACCTTGTATGACCAAAAGGCCACCAAGTAGCATAAACTGTAAATGCATCTTGACATCATTAATGGATGAGAGAAAGGCTGTAGATGTTGTCTACCTAGACTTTACTAAGAGCTTTGACGCTGTTTCCCATGGAATTCTGCTGGAGAAACTGGCTATTCATGACTTGGACAGGTGTACTCTTTGCTGGGTGAAAAACTGGATGGATGGATGGATGGATGGATGGATGGATGGATGGGCACAAAGAGTGATTTAACAAAGAGTTAAATCCAGTTGGCGGCCAGTAACAAGTAGTGTTCCCCAGGGCTCAGTATTGTGGCCAGTTCTCTTTAGTATCTCTATCAACAATCTGGATGAGGGGATCAAGGTCATCCTCAGTAAGTTTGCAAATAACACGAAGTTGGTCAGGAGTGTTTATCTACTTGAGGGTAGGAAGGCTTTACAGAGAGATTTGGACAGGCTGGCTGGATGGGCTGAGGCCAATGATATGAGGTTCAACAAGGCCAAATGCCAGGTCCTGCACTTGGATCACAACACCACCATGCAGCACTACAGGCTTGGGGATGAATGGATGGAAAGCTGCCCAGAGGAAAAGAACCTGTGAGCATCAGTCAACTGCCAGCTGAATGTGAGCCAGCAGTGTGCCCAGGTAGCCCAGAAAGCAAATAGCATCCTGGACTGCATCAGAAATAGTGTGGCCAGCAGGACTAGGGAAGTGATTATCCCGCTGTATTCAGCACCGCTGAGGCTGCAGTGAGAATACTGTGTTCAGTTTTGGGTCCCTCACTACAAGAAAGACATTAAGGTGCTGGAACATGTCCAGAAAAGGGCAACAAAGCTGGTAAGGAGTCTAGAGCACGACTCTTATGAGAATCAGCTGAGGAACTGGGGCTGCTTAGCCTATAGAAAAGGAGGCTGAGGGGAGATGTTATCACTCTACAACAACCTGAAAGAAGGTTGTAGAGAAGAGGGGGTCAGTCTCTTCTCCCAGGTAACAACTGATAGAACCAGTGGAAATGAGCTCCAGTAGAACCAGGGGATGTTTAGATTGGATATTAGGAAAAATTTCTTCACTGAAAGGGTTATCAAACATTGGAACGGGCTGCCCAGTGAAGTGCAGGAGTCACCATCCCTGGGGATGTGTGTACGTGGTGTTTAGGGGCACAGTTTATTGGTGGACTTGGCAGCATGTTAATGGTTAGACTCAATGATCTTAAAGGTCTTTCCCAACTTAAATGATTCTATCATTCTATAACTTATTCTCAGAAAACATGAAGGCTTTGTCATCAAGTTTTTTAAGCTTTGAGACCTGGAAACCCCTGCTCTACTCATTACAGAAACCACACTTTTTTGAACTACCAGAAGCACTGCAAAAAAATGTGGTTTCTTTGGAAATACTCTGAGCACTTTGTCGGACTTGTCTTTATGATACTTACCACTCATAAAAGAGCTTTGAGATTTTAAGAGCAATTAGTACCTCTAACCTCTGGACACTGAAATAAAACATTTATTTTAAATTATTGACTGACTTAATATTCAGTATCTCACTGCCATATTAACAGTAAAAGATTTCTTGCTAACAATACTCCCCAAGATTCTTGAATACTTATTCTTGTTTGGGCTAAGTGATTGAACACAGGAAGAAGAAATTTCCCAAATATCTTTCTCACTATTGGTCTGTAATGCATTATAAGAAATGTTAGATAACTTGTTTATTCTTTCTAATAATAACTTTCACAGTATTTGCATTTTACACTAGGCATTTATTTGTGTTTTATTTTTCTGTAGATGACAATTGTGTTTCTCTTCATCAACCTGTGATATCACACAGCATTCAGAAAAGTCACAAAAATAACAATAAAACATAGTAAATAATCTGACTGCAGGATTATAGAAAGAAGGCCACATCAAAGTGAAATATTAAAATTAAAATTGAAGTTGAAATATCCTTCAAAGTGTTCTAGGCCAGGTTGGATGGGGTTTTGAGCAACCTGGTCTAGTGAAAGGTCTCCCCGCCCATGGCAGGTGGGTTGCAACTACGTGACCCCTTCCAAGGTCCCTTCCAACTCAAACTATTCTATGATTCTATGATTAAGTAATAATAGAAGAAAAAAAAAAAAGTGATTCTGTCATTAATCTGTTGTGACAGCTCAGAGTTTCTTTACGTTCACAAAGATTGACAAAGAAGATAGCAGCAGCAAAATACTGATACCTATCCGAGTTACATTTCAGAATGATGAGAGCTAAGGGGATGAGGGAATGTAGGGACTTCAACAGTGTAAATCACATGAGGTGACACACAATGTGACTGAGCCATTATGAATTTTTTTTTTTTGCCTTGTGGGGCAGCCCTGTGCAAGCTGCAGTCTAAATAAACAATAAACCAAATCTTTTGTTCATATTATACTCCAGGTGTCAAGCCTGCTTCCAGGATACGAGGCATTAATGGGATGCTTTGTGTAGCTACAAATGGGTATTTAGATGATTTGATCCAATGGTCAAATTAGGTACTGGTATTGTGATGATAATGCCTGTTTCAGTCTGTGAATGTCAGTGGCTATTCACCACTTCCTACCAGAATTTACCTGTTGAAGTGTTAGGGAAATGTTGCAGATGGAGCAATGCACTTCACTCACATAGAGAAGCAGTGACACATTTATTGGTATAAAACAGGATTTAACAATGTTTGATAGTAAATGCAACAGTACTGTAACAAGATTCGAGATGGCAAGGTACACTTGGTTATTTACTGCATAGAGGACAAGGTCAGACAAAGCTGTCAGGGAAAGCTTCTGAGAGAGGAGTCTAGCTGCAGCTGGATCCAGACCTAGTCCCAGACTTGGTCAATGGTTTATGTTTAAAGGACTATATATGTGCAATAAATCTTTTATATCACTTAGCTAAGATTTCAAAGTTTAGCATGCAATTACCAAGGACCTGCTGCAGCAGGAAATCTCTGAATCTCGAGAAGTAAACTTGAGCAGGCATCCTTGCTCTAGGGGAGATCCTGGCATGCAGCCCATTGCCGTGATGAAGACCTCAAAAGGCTTTGGGCTGTTCCACTATTTATGGGTGTCAGATCGTCATATTTGCATATTGACCACAGTACCAACATTCACCAAGTTAGCTCTTGGTTACTGTGTTGTTATCTGTCTACCTGAAACCATGTAGAGGCAGGTGCAGCCATCATGACTACATGCATCCATTGTGACCACCACAGCTGGTTATTGCTTGGGCAGGGTGACAGGAGATAAATGTCAGGTTGGCACCTGGGGGAAGTGGTGAGCATACCATCACGGGAAAAAGTCCTGTAAGCTTTGTTTGTTATCTAGTATGCTTCCCAATTTGCAGTGACCTAAATTGTTTAGAACTCTTCAGCATGTTTCCAAGATAAATTTTCCCCCTTCAGAAGGCACACCAGAGAATACAAACTACCTCAGTGGTTCATGGTGTGGCCTGGCGCTTTTTTGAAACTGTTATTTTTTTTTGTAATTATCAGCCGCACAATACAAAATGAAGAGTGTTAAATAGTTTTGCATGACAAGACTAATTGTCAGTATTTTGGTAAAGCAAAAATGTATGGTGCTTATTTGCAGAGTAGATGGGAATTAAAGAAAGTTGGAAATGTTTTATACCTTTTTTCTATGCCATCAATGATCAAGCATGACTGAGATACTAATAATGAGAGTTATTTCTTCTTGGCTTTATTCAGACAAAGCTAATAAAGGTATTATTCCCAAACTTTGTGTAATTCCACAACTAATATTAAGCAGAATTTTTTGCTTTATTGTGATTTACTAGTGCTTATATGCAGCACAGCAATCTCAAGTGGGCAGCAAATTATACTTGCATTTTATGAGATTAAAATTTCTACCCCACTGCCTCTCAAAATCCACCAATTAATTTTTACAAATCGGTTTCATTCTATTATTCATTAAAACAGTAACAATATTAAGCATCTTGACACAGATCTCACCTCAATAATTTTCTAAAAAATTTTCAAACTGATGACTGATATGGGAAATTTTTATTCATATTTATGCACATCAAACACTAGAAATTACTCATTAGGGATAAAAAATCACAAACTGGAGTGCCATCAACCAATCAGGTGTTTATGTTTGGGTTTACTTTGGTATTCTCTCTTTTGGATGGAACATACTACAAAAGGAGATTGATGATTTTCTTCAAGATTCAGGGTGTCCTCTTTCTCCTCATTTTGCCTTCACTAGGAAATCTGTCAAACTAACTGTTACATAGATGGTAGATGACCTTTTAGGAGTGTGATGCATCTGTTCATTAGACACAAATAACTATAGACTTTAAAATTCTTAAATGTGCATGATGTGCCAGTTTTAATATTACTCCTCATATTTTACAGGTTTCCCATGACACATATTTCTAACTTTCTTGTTAAGTCCTCAAGGATACTTTCAGTGGCAAAAATCTTTAGCAAATCAGAAGAAACTCTCCGAAGATTTGTCAGCAACTTCCAGTAATAACATCATTCCCACTATTTCCCACAATGTTTAACTATGAGAATCAAAATCTATTTCAGTATATATGACCAGGACTGAACTGTATGAAATTGGAAAAGAATAACTAGCTCCCAAATTTATTTAAAACTTCAGTATAAGACACATGATAGTAAGAAAGAGAGAAGGTATGAAGACAAAAATCATAAAATACTGATCTGCACAATGGCATATGAAGATAGCTTAACCATCAGCATAGTCATCATGGCAATGACGAAGTGGCCTTAACAGCTGCTGAGGCCTTCTGTTAGCTTGCTGCTGGTTGTAAAAATATACTTGTAAGCTTTCACTGAGCCCTGAAGTCAGAAAAGTACAGCACAAAAACCCTAAACACATTAATTTTGTCTGTTTGGAAGATGAAGGTGGTGGAAACTAGTGCAATGGAACAAATAGACCTGCCTGTCAACTTTTCAAAGTGCATAAGAGATCATAGCAGCTTCTGAAGTAGTTTATACTTGATGTGATAGAAAAAGAAGGGCTGGCAAAATGGCATTGGGATGTAGGGTAATGATATATGTTTTGAGGGTTATAAAACTTCAGTTCTGCTTACCACAGACCAAAATGGTAGGCTGAACTCTGGATTTCACTCAAAATTTATTCTACATTCAGATTGAAAAAACCTCAGCCACAGGTTATTATAGTCATTTAACCCATATCCTGCAATCCTAGAAGTAAACCCAAGAAATACAGCTTTCTGGAGCAGTCTGACTGACCTTCATGATCCAAAATAATCCAAGGAGATTTTATTGTTCTCCTAGAGTTTTTAATTTCCTATTCCCTCTCAAGAGTAGTTCTCTCACACCCTTTTTCATTGTCTATTCCTTCAGCTTGCCCACAACAGGAACAGAACAAAATCCACAGATCACATACATATATGTTCTTATTTCATACTTAATTCCATGTGGCAAATGCTTTAATGGAATCTCTGATGTTGAAATCAAACAAATCAAACAGTAGAGAGGACTTTTAAATACATACAGCTAGGAGATCTCACCCTCTACTCTCCAAATCCTGATTCAAAGGTGACAGACACAGTATTCTCAAAAGGCAAGCCTGTAAAGTAAGTTATAGTTCTACTTGATATTAAAAATTGAAAACTCAGTAGAGATAACAGTTTGATAGCATACTGATTTTGCCTAACCCTCATCCTCCTCTTTACTACACCAAAAGTAATAATTAACTGTCTCTCTCTTTCCTTTAGGAGCTAGGAATCTCACCCACATCTCCCTCTGCTCCACCGGTGCTAGATGTCTTTTCTTCAAATTGTCTAAATGATTAACATAATGAAGTTAAACCTAAAGCAATTGCTCTTACCTACCATTTAGCTTGAAGGCTTCTGTTTCTATTTTAAACCTGAAGAAGGGCTTGCATGCTCAAAAGCTTGTCTTTTTTCCCAGTATATTTAGTCTAATGCAAAAGCATTACACATCTCTAAAAATCCTTTCTAATTAGATATAGGAACACTTTCATTTCTATTTTAGAGTTAACCACAATTTAAAAAACAATGCAAAACACAAAAAATGAGTAGTTGACCCCATCTGTTGGGTTTTTGTTTTGGTTTTTTGTTTTTTTTTTTTGCTTAAGTACACACCAGCAACTAGGAAATGCACAGTGTACCTAAAAAAAAATGTCATCAGTATCATATTTTCTATCTAAGAGTTCTCTGTAGCTCTGGAGTAGGGTTAGAGCCACTAATGACATTTCAGTTCATTGTTACATCTGGGAGTTCGTTCTGTGTTTTCTTTTAGAAGTTCAGACTTTGTTCTGGCAACTTAAAATTACATGTGTTCTTAACACAGAAGTGCCTCTAGAGGGTATGAGTTCAAGGTTAGATCTACCAATTAATACTGTAAAAAAATTACATTGCCTACAGGAAACACAAATTTCATTTATGACTTCATTGCCAAATACAGTAATAAGTACTTTACAGTAACTGTGATGAATACAGAATAGGATGAAACAAGAAAGAGACTAGTGTGATATTTTACACGTGTGTTTGTGCATGCTTCATAGCTGTATGAATTTAAGAATGTATTTACCCTGTATCACTTTGAAATAGAAAAATATGAAACAATTTTCTGCAACTTACAAAGTAACAGCAAGCATCAGAGAATATTTGGAAACAAACGCCAATACGTGGGATCCTGAAAACAAACCAAATAAGCAAATTAATTAAACTTAAGAGAGGAAGGCTATCATTTTTCTGTGTTAGAAGTGGAAATCAGTTGGAAATAAATGACCTAAAATTCAGCGGTCAACATGTTGCTGTAAATGCAGTTACTTAAATGGCAAATCTAGTGCCATTTGTAATGTCCCAGGGCCTTCTGCATCATCTTCGCCTGCCACCCCAAAAAGGCAGAGGTCTTTTAATAGCCTCAGGTCACTTCTGTTGGTCTTTGTAGGTGTCAGTAGATAGGACACAGGGTCAAAAAAAGACTTGTGGCCTCTTTAGCAGCATCTTCAGGACAGATAGGGTATCTTAGAGCTGCTTCAACTACTCTGGTGACTTACTTGTTAGCTACTAAATTAAGCTTGCTGTACCTGGAGGTGAGTTGAGATTATTTTTCTGGTCAGTTTAGTGTGTGGAGCCAAATGAGACTCAGGTGACAACCTCCTCTGCATGGCCAAGAACTAGGTCTCTCACCAGCCTCTATGAGCTAACCAGACACAATCTTCAGCAGTTAGACTGGGAAACTGAAAGCCTGCTCACTTGCAGACACCTGTACTTAGACATACGAATGAAGGCATCACAGTCTGAAAAGGAATCTTTCCCTGCCAGACTTGCTCAGTAAATCTTGAGAAGAATGCTGATGCAATATTTGTTCAGTGAACTACTTAACACATACTCATGAGGACTATTCAATAACTTTTAATGCCATTTCTCCCTCTGCTAGATATTTGAAGTCAAGCCTTGCAAATGTTCCAGTTTCAGGCAGTTAATGAAAAAGTGTTTGTTTTCTATAGGTGATATCAGATTCCACAGCATGTGTAAATCCAGTGAGTGATATTCTGAGGATATATTGGAATTACTGTGCTAGCTAGAAGAAAACAGCATACTTTGTGGTTTGTATGGATAAAATTCTTATTTATATCAGATGAAAATTTTACCAGTCCTTCTGTCTCCAAACCTGGACTTTGCTAGGACAGAATCATGCCAAATGATGATATGGAAAACAACACCAGATGAAACAGCTATGACTCCAAGCTTTTCTCTGGCTAAATAGATTTGAGAACAGGTTTCATGAAAATATCTGGGTTTAGGGAACAATTTGCAATCATTACAAACTCAAGCACTTTGCTGAGAAAAAGGACCGTCATGATGGTGAAGTTCACTTTACATTTATGCATTAATACTATCCTGGGGCATATTTATTTAACAGAAAGTAGGTTAGGTTCAAACTTGCATGATCTCTAGCTGATATTAAAAATAGTATAGAGACCTACTGTTCTAGAAGTAACATATAAATCCATTTTACCTTTAGGAAAACTGTTCCATAAGAGTTTCCTACCTTATTTTTTGAGACACTTTGTATCAAAAAAGCTCATTTTAACTTATTTCTTTATTGGTCACCAAGTCACCAATAGGTGTTATATTTAAAGAAAAAAACACCTGGGTACTACTTGTTTAAGATATATTATCAAAAAATCACAGAATCTTCACGGTTAGAAGGGACCTTTGAGATCACCAAGTCCAACCACAAAAAAAAAAACCAAAAACCGCAAAAAAACCAAAAGATGCCAACACCACACCCCCACACCACACCCACCCACAGACAGACAAAGACCAATAATCTTGAGCACTAGACCATGCCCTGAAGTGTCGCACCTAGACAATTCTTAAATATCTCCAGGGATAGTGACTCAACACCCTCCCTGGGCAGGCTGTTCCAGCGCCTGACCACTCTTTCAGTAAAGTAATTCTTCCTAATATCTGATCTAAAACCTTTCCTGCTGCAACTTTAGGCCATTTCCTCTGGTCCTGTCATTATTCCCTTGGGAGAAGAGGCCTCCTTTCAGGTAGTTGTAGAGGGCAATGAGGTCTCCCCTCAGCCTCCTCTTCTCCAAACTAAACATGCCCAGTTCCCTCAGCCTCTCCTCGTATGACTTGTTCTCTAGACCCCCCACCAGCTTGGTGGCTCTCCTCTGGACACGCTCCAGCACTTCTTTGTCCTTCCTGTAGTGAGGGGCCCAGAACTGAACCCGGTACTCAAGGTGAGGCCTCACCAGTGCCAAGTACAGAGGCACGATGACTTCCCTACTCCTGCTGGCCACGCTATTCCTGATACAGGCCAGGATGCCGTTGGCCTTCTTGGCCACCTGGGCACACTGCTGGTTCATGTTAAGCCAGCTGTCCACCAGCACCGCCAGGCCCTTTTCTGCTGGGCAGCTCTCCAGCCACTCTTCCCCAAGCCTGTAGTGTTGCCTGGGGTTGTTGTGACCGAAATGTAGTTCCCAGCACTTGGCCTTATTAAACCTCATCCCATTGGCCTTGGCCCATTGATCTAACCTGTCTAGATCCCTCTGTAGAGCCTTCCGACCCTCAAGCAGATCAACACTCCCACCTAGTTTGGCGTCATCTGCAAACTTATTGAGGGTGCACTCTATCCCCTTATATAGATCATCAATAAATATTTTAAACAAGATTGGCCCCAGAACTGAGCCCTGAGGGACACCACTGGTGACTGGCTGCCAATTGGATTTCACCCCATTAATCACAACTGTCTGGGCATGGCTGTCCAGCCAGTTTTTTACCCAGTGAAGGGTACACTTGTCTATGCCACAATTCGCCAGCTTCTCCAGGAGAACACTGGGGGGGGATGATGTCAAAGGCCTTACCAAAATCCAGATGGATAATGTCCACAGCCTTCCCCACATTGAGAAGGCAGGATACTACCCAGTGAAGGGTACACTTGTCTATGCCACAATTCGCCAGCTTCTCCAGGAGAACACTGGGGGGGGATGATGTCAAAGGCCTTACCAAAATCCAGATGGATAATGTCCACAGCCTTCCCCACATTGAGAAGGCAGGATACATACAGGCTGAGAGAGCTGGGGTTGTTCAGCCTGGAGAAGAGAAGGCTCCAGGGAGACCTTATAGCAGCCTACCAATATCTGAAGGGAGCCTACAGGAGAGCCAGAGAGGGACTCTTTGTCAGGAGGTGTAGTGACAAGACAAGGGGTAACAGTTTTGAATTGGAAGAGGGGAGATTTAGATTAGATGCCAGAAAGAAATTCTTTACAGTGTGGGTGGTGAGACACTGGAACACATTGCCCAGGGAAGTTGTGGATGCCCCATCCCTGGAAGTGTTCAAGGCCAGGCTGGATGGGGCTTTTAGCAACCTGTTCTGGTGGGAGGTGTCCCTGCCCATGGCAGGGGGGTTGGAACTAGATGATCTTTAAGGTCCCTTCCAACCCAAACCATTCTATGATTCTGTGATTGTATGATTCTATGATTCTATATACATATACTTTTATATTTATAACTATATATAATAAGGTTAATATCTCAAAAAGGGGAAATTACAAATTGCAATTTAGAACATGCCTATCTTTATATGTAGCTGGAAGGGGATAGCACAGTTTAATTCATAGTATTTGTAGGACTTAGCCATGCATGTAAAGTAGAAAATTCTAATTAAATATTCATTTATGTATATTATTCTTAGTTTTTTGCTGACTTGAGTAGCCCTATGAGAAGAACATCTACTTTTTAATGAGGTTTCTTGAGTTGTTTCTTACCCAGTGAACACAAAACTCACAGTGTTAGAGGACAACTCTCTCAATACAGTTAAAGAGAAGCCACTCCATGCATGGTTTAAGCAGCTTTCCTGTTTAAGTGAACCAGGAAGAAGTCAGTATTAGCTTCAGCTAGGATGTTACAAAACCTACTGGCTAAAACTTTTATATTGGATATATAATCAGATTAGGTTGTTTTAATTTAAGCACACATTGTATTTTGTGTGCTCATTCATTCTAACCTATAAGACAACAAAAGGATAAATTTTAAATTCCACACTGAAGCCACACAATACCTCCTCCAAGACATGGAAACTTTTCTTTCAGGCTAAAAACTGAACAACTAATTGACTTAATTGTAATGCAGCACCATTGTACACAGAGAATGCAACTGCAACCTAGATTTACACAGAGACATCCTCCAATGTAAGATATATTTTTGGGGGGGATAGCTGTAAGTTATGTATAATTTGGAAAGAAGCAGGTGGAGTCATAGAATAACAAAATAATTCAGGCTGGAAGAGGCATCTGGAAGTCATAAATTCTAGTGCCCTCCTCAAGTCTGGTCAAATTAGACTAAGGTGTTCATAGCCTTGTCCAAGTTGGAATATATCTAGTCATGGAATTTCTATAGTGTCTCTGGGTCACCAGTTCCTGGGCTTGATCGCCCATGTGACAAAGTATTTTCTTCTACACAGTCAGATTTTGAAGTGTTCCAGCTTGCATCCTATAAATGAATCTTTGAGAGGAGTCCCATTTTTTTTTCTTTACACCCTCATATTAAGTAGCTGTAGACAGCAATGAGACCTCCCATGAACTTTCTCTTCTCCAGCCTGCGCAAACCCCGTTACCTTAGCATCTCCTTATATGGCCCCTGACCATCTCGGTGGTCTCTGCTGGACTCAACCTAGTGTGTCCATGTCTTTTTTGTATTAGGAGACCCAGTACTAAGCACAGTACTCCATATGTGGACTCAGTGCTGAAGAGAGAGGAAGGCTCAGTTTTCTTGGCCTGCTGGCTATACTCTTACTAATGCAACCCAGAATGTTGCTGGCCTTTGCTGCAAGGGCACTTTGTGTGAGCAGCTAGAGCTAATAGTCTGAGGACTGGAAAAACCTTAGCAATCTCTCAGCAGCATCCTGTATCTGAGCACCCACCAAACAGCAATACCAAGTCAGGTTAATGGATTGTTACTCCCATCCCCTGCAGGACACAGTCTCTAGTCACTATTACCTGCCACAATGTTTGGGGCAGACACTAATTTCTGTCTCAGCTGGCACTGGTGCTTCCATGCTGAGAGCTGCTCCTCCTCGCCTGTTGCTAGGGCAATATATCTCTTCTGAAGCTGCAGATATGTAAATGGATAAGTCCTCTCTGCTGCCATAAAGTATATACTTTCTGTCTTCCTTTCAATGTGGTCTCTATCTGTGGCTTACTCCTTGCAGCATGGGGCTTACGCTTTTGTCTCTGCAGGGTCTCTGCACAGACATTGTTGACTTATGTGTGCTGTGATTTAACTCTGGTAGACAGCTAAGCCCCATGCAGCCAATCATTCACCCCCCCAAAGAGGGATTAAGAAGGTAATAAGAAAGGCAAAGGCAAGAGAAACTCATGAGTTCAGATGAAGACACTTTAACCTGTAAAGCAAAAGCTGCATGCGTGAGCAAAGCAAAATAAGGAATTTATTCTCTATTTCCAACCAGCAGGCAGGTGTTCAGCCATCTCCAGGAAAGCAGGGCTCCATCACACATAGCAGTTACTTGGGAAGACAAGTGCCACAACCCCAAATATCCCCCCCTTCCTTCTTCTTCATCCACTTTGTATTGATGAGCACAACATCGTATTGCATGGAATATCCCTTTGGTCATTTGGGGTCAGCTTTCCTGGATGTGTCCACTCCCGGTTTCTTGTGAACCCCCAGCCTACTCACTGGTGCAGAGGTGTGACACACAGAAAAGCCTTGATGTTGTGCAAACACTGTTCAGCAATATCTAAAACATTGGCATGTTATCCATGCTGTTTTGGTCACAGATCTCAAACATTACACTGTACAAGCTATTATGAAGAAAATTAACTCTGTCCCAGCCGAAACCAATACAATGTGTTCTGTGAGTCTACCATCACCTCTTCCCCCTTAACTGATGTTAAAAGGGAGAAGAGCAAATGAAAGAGTTAGTTACCTGTTAGATGTGATGCTGTTGACATCGTCATTGTTATCCCTGCAATAAAAAGAGAGGATAAAGAAGAAAATGCATATTCTAGAAATCTAAAAATTTATGGCCCTAGAGCAAATGGAGGTGACTATTAACCCTTAGAAAAATAGATGGGAAATCATTTAAGGCATTGCAAAGGCCGTAGAAATGGCAGACAGTCAAAAATCGTCTAGCTGGCCATAAATTAGAAGAGTACCAACCCCAGAGGGAACAAAAGAAGGGGACAGAAAAATTATAATTGTGAAGAGCTCTCCCTATTTCAATAACATTAAGATCTTCTCTAATGAGTACAATTGGCAAGGGAAGTATTTTGCAATGTATAGTACTACTTAAGACATATTGGGCACTTGCATTTCCTTATGACTATTCCTCTGAGATATTTTGAAGGACAAATGGTCTCCTGTGACAGGGCAGAAAGAATGCTTTAATAAATTTTTTTCTTTGAATGAATGTGAAAGAAGTAGAGAAATCTTCAGATGTAGATGCTTTATCAGTTGTAAGACATACAAAGTTTAAAACTTGCAAAGCTGATCTGTCTTTAGAAGACAGATTATTACAGAAGAAGGATATAGAAATGTGTAGCAGAGCTACACAAGTGAGGGAACACAAGCAAAATCTGGTGTGTCCATTATATATCTAACAGCTTACAATGCATTTTTGTCCTGTACTGCTCTGCAGTTCTTGCAGTTACACAGCGGTTGACTTCAATTCTAACAATATCATTACAGAAATCAGAAACTCAGGCCTTTTCAAAGACCTTCTAGCATGAAAGCAAGATATTATCGCATTGTACTGCCCACTTCCACTAAAGTACTTAAAAAACTATCTTTTCTCTCTGTTGTGTGTAAGTACAAGTGAGAGTTCTACAGTGAATAATTCCTAACAAGACAGGAGGGCATTCTATCACCATAGTCTGTATAACCTTTCTAGATTTTAGGTGAGGGTCACCACTTCTACTTCAGTGTCACTACACTGCCTTACCGAACCCACGCTTAGGACTGATGCGTGGATGGCAGGCTATGCACACTGAAGAAAAGTGAGCCTTCTCTGTATCAGAATAGACAGTGCTGTTATCAGTGCATTCATATGTACCTACACAAATGTAAATTAAGTAAAAAAAGAAGGACCACTGCTATTCCCTTCCCTCTCAAAAATCAGGACAGAGAATTTTATCAGGTGGAAATAAAGCTATAAGCGTCTTTCTTTAGCAGTATCTAGTCTTATTGAATGGGAGAGAGAATTCACCAAAACTCTAAGCACTAGATAATTCACCTGATAGTTAAAAGACCCTTGTCCTTATTTTCTGTCTGAATATCACCCCTTCTTTTTTCCAGCAATGCATATCATTAAGTCTTGCCTTTTAGACATGGATGTAAAACCTTGCACACATTATATTAAAGGAATGGTCCTGGGACTACCTGAAGAAGGGGTTAGAGTATGAACAGAAAGATTTTCAAAGGAATCTAAAGGAAGTAAAACCACTGAGAGTTTTTAAATCAAATATACATACAAGCAATTCACCAAAACTCTAAGCACTAGATAATTCACCTGATAGTTAAAAGACCCTTGTCCTTATTTTCTGTCTGAATATCACCCCTTCTTTTTTCCAGCAATGCATATCATTAAGTCTTGCCTTTGTTGGAACAAGCATGTTAGTTTAATACTCTGTATTCAATAAATCTAGTCCAGTTTCTGTTGAGAAATTTAACTCACAACTGTGTTTCAGGAGACAAGATTCATCCTGGAATGTCTGAATATAGATGTGCGGAAATATGGGGTTCTGCAATTATGGCATTAGAAAGAGACATGAATAACTGCAGACAACAACCGCTAACAGATGACACCTAACTCATGCAAACACAATTGTGAAATGATGTGTCTGCTTTGTTTTGTTTGATCTTAATTTAATGAGGATATTATTTTATTTATTTATTTCACACTTTTAATGACCATCAAGAATGCTGTCAAACTGCTTGTGTGACAGGGTCCTTTGGAGATACAGTCCTGAGAAATTTACAGGGGGTATATTGTTGCTCTCTTTCTATGTTAGTATGTTGAAAAATAATGTTGAGATTCTGAGCAGTCATAATTTTTTATTCCATGCAATCACTAGTTCTGGAAATTTAGCTTTTAAAAGATTGTTTTCATGGACTTATAGTCTGAATAGAAAACAATTTTTTTGTTTCATGAATGTTTTCCAGGCATAACTTTTGTACTGATGAAAAGCTGTCTAAAAATATTATTGTTGAACTTAAAAGTGTGGTGTTTTAATGGAAGAAGATTGAACCTAGAACCTCTTGCTATATTTATCATACATGTCAGTCCAGTTCACTAGACACCCACCCAAAACACTTTTCAATCCTGCCTGTGGGGGGTCCCAACAATACTGTGAGAAAGTGATTTAACCTCAGAGAGGTGCCAAAATGAAGTTTGGCTGCCAGTCAAGCAAGCATTTCAAAAGAAATATGACTGCAAAGGCCCAAAAACATTTTAAAAACTGATTGCAAATTCAAATCTCTCCAGCAGATGGAAAAGTGGGACCACCTGGCAATAGGCCAGAAATCATTTTTGTTTTGCATTTACATTATTTTGGATGCCTGCCACCAAACCAGATGCAGCATCTGCTTCTGCGGCTGCTACAGAGGACAGCAATAATTCCTCAAGCTAAAAGTTGCACAAGTATCAGAGTAACTCAATTGACGAGTGATCAGTAAGGGACAGGAGACTTCCTAATTCTGACTCACGATCTGTGAATTGAAATGCAGGTAATGAATTTAAAGAGACCTGATTTAAGGCAAATCCCATTATCAATACATGCTAGTTTTGCATTCTCAAAGAATATTTTCCAATTTTAATTCAGATATACACAGATGTGTATGTGCAAAGTACTTAGCATGTGAATGGAAAAGAAAAACCATCTTTCATAAGGCATTCCATCTTGCATAGAATTCCTTTTAACTCTTGGTTTAACTTATAGCTTAGCACCCTAGAAATCAAACCTCTGACTGTGAGATGATTCATTTGATTTTCTCTACTGGTTTGATAAGCCTGGTAAGCTACTGATTTCTGTAAACTGATTCAAGAAACCTTGAACTATCGCTACTATAAAGAGGATTAGTGTGAAGAATGGAGTGAGACAAGATCCTTATTGCGTAAATAGGACACATGAGTGATAAGTGGGATAATAGGGAATTAATAGTTCTTATATCTCTATTAGTAAAATTCTCCTTCTTTCCTTGTTACATTCAAAATCTTGTTAAGAGTAAAAAGGAACACACCTTCTATGTGGATCCAATAATTTTTTATTAGTCTAATTAGGCCTTAGGTATCTAATCACAATGCAGCAAGGAGTTATTATTATTATGGTTACACTGAAGCTAACATTTATACTTAGTCATACAATTCAAATACATACATATTATATCCACTGGAGTATTTTTCTCTAGTATTATGTTTATACTTCCAAGGGTCCTCTGAGTCCTACAGTCTGCAGCTTTGGTCTTCAAAAAAATTGGAGCAGGGTGTTATTATGACAAGTCACCAGTATCCTGGGGTTCTCCCTCAGAAGAATATGATGTTGATGGTGGCAATTTTTTCCTCTTTGGTCTCGGACACACTTTAAAAAAAATCTTATTTATTTTAATATGTATATGTTTATATTAGTGATAGTGATATCAAAAGGAAGAGGTCCATAACAGCTTTTAGGAGAACTGAAATTTCTAGAATAAAAATCTAATGGGGTATATTGTGTGAGATATATCTGGGATCTTTAGTCAATGAACTCTAAACAGATTTATACTCATTTTAATTTAATCCAATTTGCTGTCCCTTCAAACTCTTGAGTTTTGCTGACATGTCCCATTCTTTGTGACATTTTGTAGTCATACCTCATTTTCTGTTTTTATTTTGATAACTTTCAAAGCCTTGCTATTAATATTTCAAACTTTTTGGATCTGTTTAGTTTAAAATGGCAGTCATTACAACTTCTAGCTCCCTTTTTTCCAGCTTCCTGCAGTTACTTGCGCAGGCCTAGTATTACTGCTGCTGTCATTGAGTGAGTGAGACACAAATGGGAAGTAAATAAACTTCAGTGCCATCTTGGCTTGGGGATGGCATGTTGACAGCCTCCTGCTCTTGCCTTTAGTTCACTGAACAGTAACTCAGCCACAATCCATGACTGAGAAATACTATTTTTAACCTTCAACATTGTTGTAAACAGACTACAGAGAAACCATGCCCAGACCAGATCATCATAAATCAATACATCATCTTCAACAAATGGCAGACTAGGAAAAAGCATAGCTAACCAGTTGAAGAAATTCTAGTCTATTATTTTCCCTATACTTGACAAAATAAAGATAATACTGTCATAGAAAAACTTTGCATTTTAGTAATTGTGAAAATACTTGGATGATGAAACTATTTCCTCTGTCTAAATTTCTAGATTGACATGAGCAGTTGATCCACTTTCACATAGATATTGAGCAGAAAGCAAAATGGTCAAACTTAATACTTAAAGAGTGGGTGTCAAGAGGACAAGGCCAGTCTCTTTTCAGTGGTGCTCAGTGGCAGGACAAGAAGTAACAGGCACAAACTTGAACATAGGAAGTTACATCTCAACATGAGGAGGAACTTTACTTTGAGGGTAGCAGAACACTGGAATAGGCTGCCCAGAGAGGTGGTGGAATCTCTGTCTCTGGAGGCATTCAAAACCCTCCTGGACATGCTCCTGTGCGACCTGCTCTAGGTGGACCTGCTTTGGTAGGGGACTTGCACTAGATGATTTCCAGAGGTCCCTTCCAACCCCATATCATTCTGTGATTCTATGAAACTGAAATGCCATGGCCTTGAAGGCAAGACTTACGAGGAGTGGCCAAGGTCACTTGGTTTGTTCAGCTTGGAGGACAGAAAGCTGAGGGGTGACCTCATTGCAGTCTACAACTTCCTCAAGAGCAGCAGAGAAGAGGGAGGTGCTGATCTCCTCTCTATTGTGACCAGCGATAGGACACAAGGAAATGAAACAAAGCTCTATCAGGGGAAGTTCAGATTGGACATTAGGAAAAAGTTCTCTGCTGAGAGGGTGGTCAGTCACTGGAATAGGATCTGCAGGGAATGGTCAGGGTATCAAGCATGTCAGAGTTCAAGGAGTGTCTGGATAACATACTTAGTCATATGGCTTAGTTTTAGGTAGTCCTGTGAGGAGCAGCTATTTGGACTTGATGATCCTTATGGGTCTTTTGTGACTTAAGACATTCTATTATTCTATGATTCTTTTCACCAACAGAGAAAAAACCATGGAGAAGAGCTGCAATATGACAGATGCTAGACCTTATCTGGGGTCTGAAATGTGCCGGTTTTGAATTTGGATCTAAATGCCATTTTTTTCCTCTGATCTCTGTCTTGGGTCAGATCTGAAGAAAATGGTCAAGTCTGAAGATTTTTTTTCACAAAAAAAAATGACATCAGGTTCTGTTTTCTGTTTTTTCCTGGAAATCTTGCTCTCAGATTCCTCCCTCCCCAATATTCTGCAAATAATCTGTAAATTATGGAACTATATAACAGGTCTGACATTAAAAACAAAGGCTTAAATGTAGGGCTTTTCATTACAGCCTTGTATAATAAGAGGACTGTCTACGAAAAAGCCATCCTACTAAAAAGTCAGTTGAAACTGTTCTTTTTCCACATGCATAGATGTCTGCATTTCAGCAACTCATCTTTAGTTAACAGCTCCCCAATGAACTGAAATTAATTCCACTATACAGATCTTTTGCTGCTGACTGCTTAAACCTCCAAAAAGTTCACCATCATTCCACCTTGCCCATCCAGAAACACACTTTCTTGATTGTGTAGTTATCAAATAAATCACAGACTATTATTTTTTTTGGGAAGACACATACCATGGACATCATATTTCTTGTAGTATTTCCAGGGAACTACCAAATTTGAAATGTGAACACGATCTTATAAACTAAGCTCACTGGATTTAAAGAAAAGTCAAAATGTTTTTTTAATTTTTTTTATTATTTGTCTCACATTTCATCTGTTCCAAACATTAGCAATTTTAAAAATTACTATTAATATAGAGAATAGTCTTGCTGGAAATCTTTCAAAAATCACAATCAATATTTTCTGTATTAAACGTTTTTTGTGTGGTTTTTTTTTTTTTTTTTTCATAAGTACTTCCGATAGTGCTCTTACCCATACATGAATAGTTCTAGGCAGAGGACAATATTATAGAAAGAAGGATATTAACTGGTGTCCTGGTTTCAGTGGGGATAGAGTTAATTTTCTTTCTAATGACTGCTGTGTTTCAGATTTGATATGAAAGGAATGTCGATAATGCATATTGTTTTAGATACTGCCAGGTGATGCTTATATTAACCAAGGACTTTTTTCAGCTTCCCATAGAAGCTGAGAGGGAGCATAGACAGGACAAACTGGACAAAAGAATATTCCATACCACAGACGTAATGCTCAATATATAAATGGGGGTTACCCTGGGGCAAGGATCCACGATCAGTGCTCGGGACAAGCTGGGCAACAAGTCACTGGGTTGTGAAAGCAACTTGTGTTGCATTACTTTATTGTGTATATTCTTTTACCGTTGTTATTTTTACTATATTTCCCTTTGTTGTTATTGTTATTAATTATCTCAACCCACAAGGTTTTTTTCCCCTTTCCCCTCCTTTTCTCCCCCTTCTTGCTATCCTTTAGGGGAAAGGGCAAGAAGTGAGCAAGTGGCTGCATAGTCCCAGTTACCAGCTGGGGTTCAACCACAACTGGTAATTTCTTCATAAAATCATTGAAGATGCGCTTGATTTCCTAAAAATGAATCACATAATCAAACTTCATTTTAAGATTATAACTTATAAGAAAAATACTTGCATTTTACTTCTCTTATTTCCTAGAAGTTAAAGTAATGAGATATTCAATTTTACATGAATAAGAATTAGTTTGGAGTCATTGTTACAGTAGGAATTTTATGAATGAAATTAAAAGAGCAAGATGGTTAAATTCAAATAAAAAAAAATTACAATGTAAACTAATGAACACTTTCTTTTCATAAACATTAATAAATTCATTATTTCTTAAAAAAGTATTGTTTAAAATACTGTCACCTCAAATATTAGAAAGAAGACTTAATACAGGCATTGAAGCTGAAAAGAAGATGATATCCTTTTCACATTATCAACTTCTTTATCTGGATAAATAGCAAAATATTAGTTTTTGCTTACTCTATTATGCAACCAGCATTCTTCAGCTTGGTTGTAGGCACAAAGAACAGATGTTTGATTTAAAACAAGGATGTAATGCCATGCCATAGCAAAAACAGGGTGGCTTAAGAAAATGACAGCACTAACGTTCTGCTAGCTTACACTAATGAGAGTTGGCAACATAACAGTGTATGTCATTATAAACTGTCATCATGAAAAATTATAAGAGACACCAAGTTGCCAGAGTTGCTACATTTACTGAAGCCCTTACTATTTAAGTTATTCTGCTGCTTGAAGAAGGGAACAAAACAAAGACATATCAGAAAAGCCTTCTAATAGACACTTAAAAAGAAGATTTTTTTCCTATATTTTTCTGGTTTTTATACATTCCTGTATGCTGTATGGCTTATACACTAAGCAAGAACATTAGATTTTTTTTGCATACAGTGGACAAGATGAGCATGTACATTTTTTGCATACAGTGGACAAGATGAGCATGAATGTTTCAATGTTTCAATGTAAGAAAAAATCGTATTAAAAAATGTAAAATTGAATGGAATCTATGGTTTCCTCAACAGTATACAAGGGAGCATTGTTCACAAATGCTCAATTTAGGTCTGTATTTTTTAATTGTAGAACTGGAGGAAAACTAAAAATGTCAAACCACAAATCCACCTGAGCTAATTAATCCTGTTGCAATAATTTCAATGTAAGAAAAAATCGTATTAAAAAATGTAAAATTGAATGGAATCTATGGTTTCCTCAACAGTATACAAGGGAGCATTGTTCACAAATGCTCAATTTAGGTCTGTATTTTTTAATTGTAGAACTGGAAGAAAACTAAAAATGTCAAATCACAAATCCACCTGAACTAATTAATCCTGTTGCAATAGGCTCCTGAAACAAAGCTATTTTCTCTACCATGGCATTATGTCATGTAGACGTCTGCTCACTTGGTAATAATGTGAATATTTCCAGAGAAGTGTTACAAATTTAACACTGATACTCAGAAGAAACAAAGAGAAATTCAGGGTAAAAATGCAGGAATGTGCTCTACTTCCAAATCATCATTGTCCCTCAGGGGTCCGTGTTGCAACTGGTACTATTTGATACCTTTATTAATGATACAGAGAGTGGAACTGAGTGCACTCTCAGCAAGTTTGCAGAGGACACCAAGCTGAGTGGTACAGTTGATTCACTTGAGGGAAGTGATGCCATATAGAGGGATCTTGACAGGCCTGAGGAGTGGGCCCAGATGAATCTCATGAAGTTCTCAAGTGCAAAGTCCTGCACATGGGCTGGGGGCTTTGTGAGTACCAAGACTGGAGGATGAATGGGTTGAAAGCAGATGTGGATGCCCCATCAGAAGAAGATGTGGATGCCCCATCATTGCAATTGTTCAAGTCCTGGTTGAATGGAACCTGATCTAGTGGAAGATGTTCCTGACATGGCAACAGGGTTGGACTAGATGGCTTTTAAGGTCCCTTCCAACCTAAACCATTCTCTGATTCAATGATCCTATGGTCACTGTAGTTTTATCTGAAGTACTGTGGCAATCGTGCTGTGTAATTGTACTTCTACAAGAACAAACTCTGATGTAGCAGCAAAGCATGGCTTTGGCTCCATATTTTATATGTATCAAGTCTTGTACTGATCCATGTTTATTTCTCATGTGTAAACTATTACACTAAAGTACACAGTAAAGGAGAATGATTCTATTCTGTGATTTGTCCAATTAAATCTTTTTACATTTTTAAGTCTGCAGTGTATGTCAGAAGAAACAGCCATCGGAAGTCTTAATGATGTGTTTATCTTAGGGATGAACACACATACTTCATGAGCTGCAAAAATAAAGCTTGATTACTTATTACTGTAAGGAAAAAAACCCACCAAACACCAAAAATAAAAAAAAAAAAGTCACAGTACTGGATAAAAGAAGCTCATTTCTCCCATATTTAAAAAATGTTCTAGGAGAAACATATTTGGAATGATAGCCAGGGCTTAGTGCAATTTATAAATACTTGTGCATCGGGTATTCCAAAGTTATCTTCATGCTTATTATGAACTGTAAAAAGATAACCAAAAATCTTACTATGACATGTACAATACAATACTTATATATGACTGTGGAAATGTTAAGAAAAACAATACAATACTTATATATGACTGTGGAAAATAGTTACCAGAAATGTTAAGAAAAAAAGAAATTAACCTAAACTGAAAATATGACAGGATATAATGTGATGTGTAGGACTTTCCTGTAAGATAATATTCAGTTTACTGCCTCTTACAAAATTACACAGCCACATTCCCCTTGGTATTTTATATGACAACTGGAAAATCTTCAAAATCAAACACAATACTCATCAAAATACTATATCTAATTGACCATCTCTTTACTTTATTAATCTCAGACCAATAGTCCAATGATGGTGACTATTTGCAGATCGTTATTATACAAAGATAAAATAGCAGATATTCATAGATACTCATAGAATATAGTAATAAATATTTTTAATTCCTGGATGATTTCTCTCATAAGCTTCTTAATAAGTTTGAATAATTGAATGAAAGGCAGAAAAAGCATGTTCTGTCGTATGCAGGTAACACTGAAAATTAATTATATAATATACCCATCAATTAATGCATTTTTAAAACATTATCTCAGTGAAGGAATGTGTATGTATGTGTGTGTGTGTATTTAAATCACATAAATAAGTGAATGTCCTGCCTGTAAGTAAAGGAGTAGATTGAGAAATACTTATGTTGACATTTTTCAATTTGTAAAATTTGTGTTTAATTGAAGAAAACACTGTTTTATGCCAATGGCATAATATAAACAACAATACAGTTTCTAAATGAAGCAGAACAGTTTCATCCTTGAACCAATAGTAACGGGAAGCAGCAGGTTTGTTTAAGAATATGGACACTTTGTAGGTTTAGATATTGATGTTTGAGAAAGAGAAAACAAAAAGCAGCAAAGTTAGAGACGAACTGCATTTTGGTCACAACAACCCCAGGCAATGCTACAGGCTTGGGGAAGAGTGGCTGGAAAGCTGCCCAGCAGAAAAAGACCTAGGAGTGTTGGTGGACAGCCAGCTTAACATGAACCAGCAGTGTGCCCAGGTGGCCAAGAAAGCCAACAGCATCCTTGCCTGTATCAGGAATAGTGTGGCCAGCAGGAGTAGGGAAGTCATCGTGCCTCTGTACTTGCCACTGGTGAGGCATCACCTTGAGTACTGTGTTCAGTTTTGGGCCCCTCACTACAGGAAGGACATTGAGCTGCTGGAGCGTGTCCAGAGCAGAGCCACCAAGCTGGTGGGGGGTCTAGAGAACAAGTCATACGAGGAGAGGCTGAGGGAACTGGGCATGTTTAGTTTGGAGAAGAGGAGGCTGAGGGGAGACCTCATTGCCCTCTACAACTACCTGAAAGGAGGTTGTAGAGAAGTGGGGGTTGGCCTCTTCTCCCAAGTGAATAATGACAGGACCAGAGGAAATGGTCTGAAGTTGCAGCAGGGGAGGTTTAGATTAGATATTAGGAAGAATTACTTTACTGAGAGGGTGGTCAGGCACTGGAACAGCCTGCCCAGGAAGGTGGTGGAGTCACTATCCCTGGAGGTATTTAAAAAACATGTAGACATGGTTCTTCAGGGCATGCTCTAGTGACTGAGATTATTGGCCTGCGGGTGGGTGTGATGTGGTTGGGTGTTGTGTTTTGTGGTTTGTTTTTTTTTTGTTGGTGGTTTTTTTTTGTGTGTGTGTTTTTTTTAAGGTTGGACTTGATGATCTCAGAGGTCCCTTCCAACCATGGTGATTCTGTGATTCTGTAACTCATATTAAAATAACTTTCTTTCCCCGCAGATGAGATAAACAGTCCTTGTGAAAATCAGCTTAGTTTTAATGTATCATATAAAGGTCATTGGGGTTTTTATTTTCCTTTTTTTTCTTTTCTCCACTTGATTGCCCCTTTAACTTCTGTCTCAAAAGAAAGATATACCACTCGATCATACTAACAGGATCAGCTAAATGAGTTTCCTCCAGTGAAAAAGAAGTGTAACATCTGGACATGAAACAACACTTCCTTTAACTGACTGAAGACACCAAGCACTTCTGAGACTTCAACTTGACTCACAAACATATCAAGAAGACAGGACAGATGGAAAGGAGTAATGGCTACAGGCACTGCACCTCTGCTAGTGCCCTGTAGACTCACAAAAACATATTTTGACCTTCTGTAGCCTAAGGCATCAGCCATAACTTATCTTTCTGTAACAGAAGACAGTTTCATAAAAACTAGAGTTCAGCCAACCAAAGGGGATTATTGGATGCGCTTGCCTAAAAAAAGGAATCAAGCAACATAGTTGACCTCTGAGACAAAGTAGTACAGTTCTCAAATTAAAACAAAATACTGCACAAAATGTTAGATTATGCGGGTGCAGGGAAAAAAGCCCCTTGTTCTGTCTTCTGGGCTTGGAAGGGCTGAGGTCCTCATGATTCCTGATGTACTGCAGAATCAGCTAGTGAACATGAACAACCATCAGTCTGGAAAGCACAAAATAAGAACCCAAAGTAAGTTAACTGGTAGCCTCTGGAGTTCCAAAACTTGTGTCAGAAGATGGGACAGAACGCAGTGAGGGTGAGATAGTTCCAATTATCTTCTGCAAATTTTCTGTTAACACCAACATCTCAAAATTATTAAACATTTTGGAACTATTGGACACTTCAAGTTCGGGGATCTATGATTAGACACACATTCCTTGTGTTATTTTTTATAAAAATGTTTCTATCAACACTTCATTTAATATATTTTTATTGTCTTGTTTCTCTATAATGATTAACAATAGTGATCACTTTATTACCTAGCTCATTGCATCTCAGAGCCACACCGTTTTTCTAGGCTATGTATTAGAGGCAAAAGAGTCTCCTCGGTCATGAACTCAGCTTTATTCTGCACTCTTTTGAGAGCCTCCTGAGGCTCTGAAGACATTTTCAAACTTTTCCTTATTTGTGTTGGTTCCCTGCACCTTCAGGTTTAGAATCTTTTGCTGAGATGCTATTACAAATCGTTTAATTACACATTTTGATATATTCTAAATATAGTTTATATATGCCTGTAGTGGGGATAAACTTATTCTAAGCAATGTATTTAACCCTTTTACTTTCCTAGATTTATTATTTTTATTTCAATGTTACTACAAAAAATCCTGACAAAGACCAGCTTGTGCATCTGTGTAAAAATAATTAATTAAGATTCCTATTTTCATTCAGAATAATAAACAATTTGTCTTCTGATGTAATGGAGTTCACTACTCCCATGGGAATTTCTGTGCAGCTTCCCCCTTTTCCACAGATTTTGCTTTCTTTTTTATGGTTCTTGCCCTATTTCTAAACTGGAAATGGGTCATTGTTTTATAATGTGTTGTGTATCAGTAATACTACACCTTTACTAGCATTTAAAACAGGCCCAAGACCATTTGACACCCCTTTGGGTTAGTAGAATGGTGTGACTCATGTCCAAAAAGCTACACTGTATGGCAGCATTCAAGTTATCTACTACAAATTAAGTCACCTGTGGAGACTGTTTGTCATGGGCAGTAATGGTATTGATGTTCATGCTAATAATTTGAGAAGATAAACAGCCACGTGCCAGTGCTTAGACTGTGGTCTGGTCTTTTTAATTCACAGATGTAACTGAAATGTATCACCATATATGCCGTTTTGTGAACCCAGTGCCTTTTACTGTCTTAATGCTTTTGATTCTTTAGAGTGCTATAACAGCTAATGCACAATTTTCAGGGTAGTCAAGCTAGCCCTCACCCAGAAAGATTTTCTTAAAAACTAATTTTCTAACTAGCTCTTACTTAGTGTCAAATATATTTAAGATCCTTACAATTTCGATAGTTTTTTCCTAAATCTTAATACTTTTTAATTAATTCTCTTTTTTTTCCAGATTAAAATGCTCTAAATGCTCTCTTGTTTTGTATTCCTCATGTATTATGGATTCATAGTTAAACTCCCCTGTCAGAATTAGCTGAAACTATTAAAAAACATTACTTGTTTCCCAGTGAATGGATGCTTGTCAGAAATTAAGTTACCTTCCAGCTGTCTTCTTTCCTACTGGCCCCCACTCTTTTTAGTAAAGTGCTTTTTCAAATCTTTTGCATTACCCCTGAATTATCTAAAAAGTTGAAATTTGTTGAGTTTTTAAACTACTCTGTTGAACTCCTTTGAGTCTCATATTTATCTGATGGCTGGTTTGTTTGTTCGTTTGTTTGCTGGTTGGTTTATTTTGGTTCTTTTTTCTTTTTTTTTCCTCTGATTCATTTTAGTTCTGGTACTTGATTTTGTTCAATTACCACTAAGACTTCTGAAAGCTGCCAGATCTGCTTTCATTCAGTGTCTGAGATCCAGCTAGTAGGAAGGACTAGTACAGTGAGGTCAAATAAAGCCTGAAAGTAGAAGAGACTTTAAAACACCTGTGAAAGGATGTTTGAATGCAATGTGAAAGAAAATAATACTATTTTATGTGTAAAAATGTAAAGGGGAGGAAATAGAGTTAGAATAAAAAAATCCTACTGTATACAAAATAGCTGCTGGTTCAAGATGAAGACATTTGTGGGAAACAAGAAGAGGAGTCAGGATGCCTTAAAGATTAATGTTACAATGAAATTTGCTGTGAAAGAGAAGGTGCCAATTCTATACTTTTTCTCTCTGAGAAGTGAAGGAGAAAGAGGAATGAGACAAATACATATTGTTTTTTTTCTCAGACAATGATATGTCTTCTATTGTCTATGTACTAATATCCTAGAAACTAGGCAGATATATACCACCTACATACCCTGACTCTTACATGTGTTGTGGTACACCAGTATATCTGCCATACACTTCTGGCAGCTGTAACTGTCCTTTAGCCTAGTTTGATAGGATTTTTCTTATAGTCAGATCCCTTAACAATTTCAAAGGGTTTGTTTATAAAACAGTGCCCACATTGTCAATGGAACTTTTATTCCGTGACAAAAAGCAATCCCTAAACTGTTGTCTTCTCACTCTACATAAACCTGTTTCAAGCTTGGGATAAGTAAAATTAACATCTAGTTTTTCTTGTAGCTATCCTTCCCTTCTTTGCTCTTTTTTGTTTGTTTGTTTCTTTTTTTTTTTTAAAGTAGAAGTTTTATATCTTTTGATTCTGTAAGACCATAGTGAAGCACTTTGTTCCACTGGGAAGAAGATTGTCCCCTTGAGACTTGCACTCACTTTTAGCCTGCAGAGCTATGAGATACTGGAGTGTAAAGCTGTGACATTTTTATGAATAGAAGTACTATTTTAGGTCAGTTAAAGACATTTCTGTGCCTCCCTCTGGGCACTGTACAGTCAAACTAAGATTCAAAAATAGATCCAATTAAATTTTTAAAGACTGGAACATTTGCAATTTCTTTGCTTATGCTAAGATAATCCAATGTCAGGTTGTAAATACATGAGGGAAATGGGCATATCAGCTGAACCAAAATAAAAAGATAAATAAAGAAAATAAATTTTAAAAAGTAACTTACTCTAAAATCTACCTCAAATGTCAGGGTAAATGTAGTTCTTCAATTCCTTTATATTAGAGTAAATATATAGACATGTTTTCTTCTTCCATTAAAGCACATATATAAGCTTCCCCCTAATCTTTTATTCAAAGTCTAAAAATCTGTTTGAGAGAAGATGCAAAAAGATACACCAAAGGAGGCTACTTTTTAAATACCAGCCCAGCTATTATCCACTGAGGATTAGTCCCAAAATATTAATTAAGTTTCAGAAACAAAAACTTTAGGAATACATTCACACCTGTACTGCAAAACAAATAAATAAAAACGGATGCACCTAATTCTTTCATAAAACTCGGTATTTTTCCCTCCTGTTTGGTTTAAATTTGAGTAGCATAGCTATAACATCCACCAAGTTCTGTGCCAGGCATAGTAAAGGTTAATTTGTTTACATGCATTGATACTGCAACAGTCCAAATACTCAAGGTCCAAAATCCAGTTGTAATCATCTAAGCAAAACTAAAGAACTAGTGCAAACTCTCACAAGGCTGGCAGTTATAGCTCTTACTGACAAAGTGGAAAATGAAGACTTGAGGACTTCTAAGATCTGAAAAGATTCACTCGCATATGATAGGAGAGAGATATAATCAGTAAGTTTTGGTCATCTCTGGTTAGGAGCTACTTTTCAACCAGAGATAAGATCGCAGAAAAGGAGGCACCTCATATTAATTTGCTGGAATAAAGAATTCCCTGACTATCCAAAAGTTCATAGCCCTTCAATAATGGAAATTGTAGGTCTGAAATTCTTCAGCTAGAAGAGGATCTAGAATCAATATATCTGTTTCCAATGTATGTTCTCCTGCTCACTGGATTATTTGAAAGATGAATGGTAGGACTACCATACTCACTGGATTATTTGAAAGATGAATGGTAGTCTTTTAAAATCTTTTATCTCCATCTTTTAAAATGGATCCACTTGTGCTTTCCAAACTCATGTACCAGTTCTTTGGGGAAGATTCAAGTTTATGTTTCATGAGTGGATGCAGAAAGCTAATACATCATTCCTGTGTAATCTTTAGCATTTTCTTCACATCTTTGCAGCATTACATCTCCTCTCCTCTTCTTCTCGAGTGGGGAGGGAAATGGCCTGGAAAGAAGTACATCGCTTGCACATAATGTCTACATTCTTAACTCTTGCTTCTATTTATCTTTACGAAAGGAATCTAATATTTAAAGTTTCAGTACTAACCTTGCATGTCTGCACATTTCTTGTTCCTCACATCCTTGTATTCCTGCTTTGTATTGTAGCTCCAGTCAGCTTCCCTGTAATCCTGTTTTCTGTTAAAGTAATAAATTTAATTTGCTTCTGGTCAAACTTTTTTTTAGTCTAATTTCTAACAGATAAATTTTAACAGTCTTTATTTGAGTTATTGGCAAGAATTCACTGTTATACCTCTGGATAAAACAATTCCTAAGCATAGCCAATGAAATAATCTTTTTTTTAATAATGGACATGATTATGATGGCATACAACTGAAAACCTAAAATATATGTAATAATTATTTACTTAGAATGAGCCACCAGTGCAAGTTGTGAAACACAAATGTTATGTATATTAAATATAAGCAATTATAAAAACACATATTATGAAGAGGTGGTAAGATTGGAACTGACAGCCCTAAAAACTATATTCGAATTTATTCTGTAGCTATAATAGTGCCACACAACTGAAACTGGAATAATAGCCTGAACAACCAACCAAACAAAGAAAATTATTTTGATTACTATTTGCTATACAATGCAATGCATGCAAACAATGATACAATTTCTTTTTAGTACTTCTAACAGGTATTCACCAATAGATAGTACACATGTAAAAATCCCATTACAATGCACTGTATTTTAAATAATTGTTCTCCTTTGTTTTTCTATGTGCAGTCCATAAAAGGCTTATTTCACAATGCTCTTTACCTCAGAGGAGAAGAAATAAAACCCAATAAATTAAAGAGACTTAAAAATACCTGACAGTAATGGGAAGTACAGTGTCTCAGGTGATACATTTTTTTCACGTTCATTTCAGAGCTTTGCAACTGCAAACACTCTCAAATGCTTGTAATGTTAACAGTTCATATTTTCTTTTGTCTCTTATTAAAGTCCATAACACACTCAGGAGCAGGACTATGGGTTCACTGATATTGCTACTCACTTCCCAGGGAAGGTGTTCATCTTGTGCTGACCTCCATCAGAGTCACTCTGTTGTTTAGCTTATTCCTTCATGAGATAAGAATTGGTCTTGCAAGTACCAGCAAGCTGCACTGTCATGTGGCATACATCCTGACATTCCCCTCCTCAGGCAGTCTTTATAGTTTTCAGAGCCTCTCACATCATTAATTCAAGATGTCTTTTCAAGAACCAGAAGTGCTGGTTGACACTTCTGTTTACACCTTTCTCTAGTTTTGGAACTTATCAAAGCTACGTGATTTAAAAATGTATATTTAAATGAGGCTGTATCAAGGATTGTAACATGTTCAGAAGGCGGAAAGCAGCAATGGTTCTGCTTTGAATTATCCGCAGACACATTGTTTTCACTACTTTCAGGCCTGTTAACATTCACTGATGCAAAATTGTCTTAGGGTCAGCATATAAGAGACCTGAATTCACTGTGCAGAAAGAACAGAATATAAGATATTTCCTGCAAGAAGTGGATGAGCAAGAGCCTCCACAGTAAGATCCCAGGGGATCCTTGCAAACTATTGAGGCGCATGCACACTATAGACAAGGAGTAACTGGACCTTTGCTCACAAGGTCCACAGTAAAACTGCAATGATAACATGTCCAGCAACTGTATTGCAACCTGTACTTAACACCAAGCTCTCCCGGCTACAGTGACTGAAACATTGCCTGTTGCCCAGGAGCTGTTCCAAGGCTGATGGATAAAGATCCCCCCTCTCTGGAGAGAGATATCATTGCTCTTCAAGGCAAGTCTATTGTTTTACAGCCGGATGAGGAAGGGCACCTCTCACATGTGACTTTTCCCATTGTATACATATACATTAAATATCTTAAATATTATTTGTACTGTGAGTTGCTTCTATTACTTGGCCTGTATATATATATATATGTATAGTATGTATATATTATATATATATGTGTGTATATATATTCCCCATTTAGACCAAAACAGAACCTATCCTTGTAGGACACTGGGGTATGTCCTACTTAGTCAGAAGTGCAGTTGTTCTATCGGTTGCTCATAAACTGTTCATAAATTGATTACTTGGACTCTCTACAGTATTATTTGTACTGTATGAAAGATCACTGGTATTTCTGCTTTATAACATAAAACAAGTAATTAATAGCAAACAGTTTATGGAAAATGAAAAGACAAAACTAGAACAAGGTCGTAAGTTAAATATTTACACGTTTGAAGCATCTGATAATCCTCTGAATATTCATGACTACTCTGATCTAGCAAACACTAACTTGCATGCAGATCAACAGACATATTTGCTTGTATTATTTGGTAGTCTTTAACTTTCATGGGTAGATCTCAATATCTTTGTCTTCCCTATACACTCCCACATTAACTACTTTTTATAGTCACACATAAACATGTACGTATTAATAATTCGCCTCTAATTCTCCTCTTCTTTTTTTTGTCTTTCTCTGCAATGTAAAACATATAGATGTTTTCCTTTCAGTTTTTGGCTTTCCAAGGACTGAAAGTCACAATTTCTTTGTTCAGTGAACATAGAAGGAAACTAGTTTTGGCCCATCCAGAAATTTTGTCTTCAGAAAGAGAATAACTGTCTAGCTGTTGGCCTTCATTTCTTTGTTTTAGCAAGACATCAAGACTAAATATGACTGTCCTTTATTCTGAAATAATCAGATGTTGGTTAAAGAAAGAATAAATACCAGGAAATATCAAGTAGGGAAACCTTTAAAATATATAGAATCTAAGAATCATAGAATTGCTTAGGTTGGAAGGGACCTTTCAGATCATCTCATCCAATCATTAATCTAATGACACTGACAAAAATTGTCACTAAATCATGTCCCTAAGCACTATGTTTACATGTTTTTAAAATACCTTCAGCGATGGTGACTCAACCACTTCCCTGGGCAGCCTGTTACAATGGTTAATGGTTAATAACCCTTTCAGTGTAAAAATTTTGCCTAATAGCCAATCTAAACCTTCCCGGGAACAACTTGAGATTGTTTATTCTTGTCCTATCACTTGTTACTTAGGGCAAGAGACCAATCTCCACCTCTCTACAACCTCCCTTCACGGAGTTGCAGAGAGCGATAAGGTCTCCCCTCAGCCTCCTTTTCTCTAGGCTAACAACCCCAGATCCCTCAGCTGCTCCTGATAAGACTTTTTCTCCAGACCTCTCACCAGCTTTGTTGCCCTTCTCTGGACCTCAATGTCCTTCTTGTAGTGAGGGCCCCAGAACTGGACACAGTATTCAAGGTGGGGCCTCACCAGTACAAGAGGACGATCACTTCTCTAGTCCTACTCACCACACTGTTCCTGAGACAGGCCAGGATGCTGTTGCCCTTCTTGACCTACCTGGGCGCACTGCCAGTTGATGTTCAGCTGGCTCCACCAGGCAGCTTTCCAGTAACTCTTCCCCAAGCTTGTAATGCTGCATGGGGTTGTTGTGACCCAAGTGCAGGACCTGGCATTTGGCCTTGTTGAACCTCATACCATTGGCCTCAGCCCATTGATCCAGTCAGTCTGTCCAGATCCCTCTGCAATGTCTTTCTACCTTCAAGCATGTTGACAGTCCCACCCAGCTTGGTGTCACTTGTAAACTTACTGAGGGTACACTCAATCTCCTCATCCATATCATTGATAAAGGTGTTAAAGAGAACTGGCCCCAGGATCAAGCTCTGGGGAACACTACTTTTGACAGGCTGCCAACTGGATTTAGCTCCATTCACCACCACTCTCTGTGCCCGGCCCTCCAGCCAGTTTTTTTATCCAAAGAGAGCTCCCGACCATATGAGCGTATATACATCACATATTAACTTAAACAAGTGACAGCAAAAAGATTAAGCAACTCTGTCCCTACAGAAATCTAAGACATGAACTTAAAAGCTAATAACTTCCAGACAGGACAAGAAACTTTTTCCTATTGCAAAAGTAATGAATGGTATAAATTTCAGGAAAGTACACCACTGTGACTTTCTATACATAGGGTACAAAAAAAAAACACCTGGGAAGACGTCTGACAGAAAAGAAAAAAAAAAAAAAAAAGACAAACAAACATATCCAGGTCTTCTTACACCTAAAAACATCCAAATAAATCATGCAGGATTGTTTATAACAAAAATAAGGGCTAAACCCAAGCCTTTATGGTTTTCCTTCTCTTTGGGAAGGCTCAGCTTGCATTTCAACCACAAGAAAAAATTGGCATCTCAGTTCCTGGTGATCAATCAGTTGGCCAAGTGCTTTGGAGTTGCTTATCTGTTTCAAAATGGCATAAAGCAAGCCTAGAATGCAAGCAATCACAACATGGATTCCTACTATCAAAAACACCGAAGGACTGCTGAAAATAGAATCAGTCCTATATCCTGATTTGATAATGAATGAGCACAGAAGTACTAACTGTAAATCCTTATTTCTGGGACTTCTCAATATATATATTTTTTTTCATTTTATTTCTTTCGTACCTTCACTATTGGTATGAGAAAGCTATTTTACAGCCCTGGAAAAGATCTACCCACCTTCTGCCAATGTCTCCACCCCACAGACTGCCCTCCAGTATAGGAACATGGACTACCTATCACGCAGCTAGTCTTTCTTTTTCCATCTTTCATTTCCCACTTTGTTTGGCTTCTTAAATGCTTATCATTTGCTGTCCACCTTGATATCTAATGCATTCTCTCAAGTATTTCCCCTTGGGGTGTGGGTGTGTCACAGGGATGTGTTTCAGTAGCAAGGACTGACATGCTTCATGCTTGGTCCCCGCCCCGCCCCCCCCCCTTCCTTTTCAGTTACACCTGGGCAGCAAGCTAGATGGGAGGTTACGGTTTTATTCAGATGCAAAAGTTACTTTATGAACCAAAACCAGATCCTGGAAACAGAGGGCAAAAAAATTCTGAGTCATGGCAACAGGATGGAGGAGCTTTGAAGGACAATCTCAGCAGAAAGACTCATTATCAGACTTGATCCTTCCTAGTCCCACGGGTAGGCACTGTGAAAAGGAAGAAAACCTCTAGCAATAAAGTTGATACATTCCTTGCATACATTAATAAGGACTCCTGTTTCTCACTGTCTGAAGTGTCTCACCCTGAATCCTCATTCAGAGGATACCAAAGTAGATTCCCAGGGAATAAGGACCATGTTGCAGCCCACCGAAGAATTTGGTACTGGTAATCTGAGGGAAGCACAATGTTGGAGCAATATGAACATAAAAAGGAGATCAAAGGAATTGTGCCTTTTTCCATGTTTGAGTATCAATATGATCTTGTGTGACTACCGCTCTCATTTAGCATGCTGACCTAGACAAATTAAGAGGACAAAACTTAAGATTTTACATTAACTTCTCCCTCTCTCATCCTGAGTGACCCAAATCAAGCAGAAAGCTCTACTTCACAGAGAATGACTTGATGACACTACAATTTTTAAAAAGCTAGGCTTAAATGGGTCAGTGATGCATCAGTAACGTTTGTAACAACAATGTAGTCTTAAGATTCAATGGTTATTTCATTGAATTATTTAAATCTTCTGAAGAAACCAGTAATCTCCCACACTCTCCCAGACTAGTAGGTTGTTTTCAGAGTTCCAGGTCAGTAATAAATCTTTCTGAAGAAAAACACAACAAAAAGCCCACACGAAACCAAAACCCCACACTAAATTTCTCTGGAAAAGAAGGAAGATAAAACAATATTTTTATTTTTTTTTTTTTAATCACATCTGTAATGTGGAAGTGTATCTTTGTATGAAGAGATGCTCTAATCACATTAAATGATACTCAGTGATCCCAAGATCAAGATCACTTAAAAGAACTGTCAAGAGGCTACTTCAAGGAACTCTAGTGGGAATTCATAAGAGGGTGAGGAAAGAGGTGAGGAGCAAAAAAAGGGATTTTGCATTCAGTTCTTCCGTCTCAGAGGAATAGAGACAGACTTGCACAGAATGAGCAATAGGCTGATTAACATAAGGAATGGCTTCTCTATCAAGACCATTCACTTTTAAATAAGTGTTAGAAACTATCTCTTCCTTCAGAGGGCAAACCTTCAATGTCCTCTTTTCTAAATTTAGGGTACTTATGCTTCAGGGTAAAAGAATTGTTTCAGGCCATCTCAGCTGCAGAGGGCTTTTTAATCCTCTACATTTTGAGTACACTTACACATAGATTGATTACTGAAAAAGTTATTATTTCCCCCTGACTCTTTCCTAAATGAACCATAAACCCTGTAGTTAGTCTTGCAGAGGTCACTGAAGGGACTCCAAGAGGATCTTATCATAACCCTGTCAGCTTCTGCTGGTTTCATATTTCCCAGTCAGAGAAGTCATCAAAGATGAAATGTCTTTGTGTTTTCTTCCCAGCCACCTTATGATAATAAACAGCTGTCCAACAAATCCCCCAAGCCTTCTTCTCAAGGCTGAATAAACCTTCATATTTTTCATTATAATATTAAAAGTTTTGTTTAATGTTTTAGTTTCTATTCATCACTCAAGTCCATTTGAAAGCCTTTTTTTCATCTTCTAGTAAGAGTTTCTCCCATCTTCCACTCTCTTCCATCCACAGAAATCTCACTTCTATCCGTTTATTACTCTCTAGTCTTTCAAGGATAACGAGTGCCTCCAAATTTCCAGAAGTCCAGACCACAGATACTTGTTGCTTTCTGAAGAAATTATTGCTCTATGGAAGGTAATTCATCCAGACTACTATTCTGTGATTTGCTTGATTTAATGAAAACCTTGTGGTTTAACCCCATAGGCAAATAAGCCTCACACAACTCCTTGCTCACTCCCTTCCTGGTGGGATGGGGGAGAGAATTAACAGGGAAAAAAGAGAAAATGTGCTTTGAGATAAAGACAGTTTAATAGCAAAAGCAAAAGCTTTGTTCACAATCACAGCAAAATAAGGAATTAATTCACTATTTCCCATCATCAGGTAGGTGTTCAGCCATCTCCAGGAAAACAAGACTTCATCACATGTAACAGTTACTTTGGAAGACAAGCTCCATAACCCCAACCACCCTCCTTTCCTCCTTCTTCCCCCTAGTTTTATTGCTCAGCATGAAATCATATGGTATGGGATATCCCTTTGGTCAGTTGGGGTCAGCCGTCCTGGCTGTTACCCCTCTTAACTTCTTGTGCACCCCCAGCCTACCCCCTGGCATGGCCCGGTGAGAAGAAAACGATGCTGCGTAAGCACTGCTCAGCAATTACTAAAACATCCCTCTATTATCAATACTGTTTTGGTCACAAATCCAAGACATAGCGCCATACAAGATACTATGAAAAAAATTTACTCTATCCCAGCCAAAACCAGTACAAACCTCCTTCCTTTCAACTGGTAATTAGGCACTGGGGAGACAGAAAAGGGTCAGCCTTTCCTGCACAGGAATTTGCTGGAATATCAATCTGGCTTATATTTAAAAATAAGGAAGTACTGAGACCTAAATTCCTTGTGTGTTAAATGGGAGAGTAACCATTAACATATATTTTGCTACCTGGCATTTGCAGAATGTTCGAATAACCTGTGGGAATTTAAATAAATTAAAAGCATAGTGATAAATTGGAGTATTTCAGGTATCATAGTTATTTCTCCCACTATGCAACCACACATTTCTCACCTTTCTTTACACCTCTGTGGTAGTGATACGAATGTATCTGTTAATGCATTTTTCTCAATCCCTTTGGCATCAGAGTGCAGGCCACACTTTGCTTCCACTTGGAGAGGCATCCAGTACACCTGTAGTCAATTATCTGAGGGCTGGAAACACAGCTCTACCATTTGCCATAGATTGATTCAGATTGCACTGGAACAGGTGGAGCTCCAGAATAGCTGCAATACAATGACAACATTATTGTATAAGGTAACACAGCATAAGAGGTTTTTAAGAAAGGGATGAAAACAGTTCAAACCCTTCACTGCCATAAAATGAAGTAAGGTCAAGGGACCTGCACAGGAGATCCAGTTCTTAGGAATAAAATGGCAAGATGGGCACTGTCAGATCCCAATGAAAGTGATCAATAAAATAACATCTATGTCCCCACCAACTAGCAAAAGACAACACAAGCTTTCTTAAGCATTGTGGGCTTTGGGAGAATGCATGTTCCAAATTAGTCTTATTGTAAACTCTCTCTATCAAATGACCCAGAAGAAGAATGATTTTAAATGGGGCCCTGAGCAACGACAAGACTTTGAATAAATTAAACAGGAAATAGTTCATGCAATAGCCCTTGGGTCAGTCTGAGCATGACAAGATGTGAAAACTGTGCTTCTGCACTGCATCTGGGGAGAATGGCCCTACCTGGATCTTCTGGCAGAAAGCACCAGGGGACATTCCAGGTTGACCCCTAGAATTTTGGAGCTGGGAATGCAGAGGATCCAAGGCCTGTTATATTCCAACTGAAAAAGAGATATTGGCAACATATGAAGAGGTTTGAGCTGCTTCGGAAGTGGGTGGTACAGAAGCATGCCAACTGCAGGAGCTGGACTGGACATTCAAAGAAAGCATCCCCTCTATGCATCATGCAACTGACTCTATGTGGAGTCTGTGGAGCACTGTTATGCTAGATGGACCCCAAAGTCATGGACTAAATGAACTCAACGGACATTTTAGAGGGATGGCACATAGACTAAAGGAATTATATCTGTGTGTTTATATCAAAAGACAGGAAAGGCGGTGGTGATTAACTGGGATTTATTGGAAAGTGTGTGACCTGGTCAAGGTATAGAGGAAGGGGTGGAAAAGCAGAAGCCATACAGCCAGCAACCCAGCACCCTCAGAAACAGCAACTACCAGCACAGGTGGGTTAAACCACAGCACTGTGCAATTTAGTTGTCATTATACTTGTCATGCAAGATGTTTCTGATCATGAGCTACTGTGCAAGTGACATATTGATGTTCTGAAAATAATTAGCATATTTTAAGTATTATTGACATGAAATTTGAATTGTTTGAACCCTAGTGATGAAGGGACAATTCTCAGCAATTATCAGGTTAAAAAGTGAAATGTGCAAACTCCATACAAAATGTTTATAGAATTTGTTATATCAAAAAAGAAAGAATCACAATATTATGCTTTATTCCATTTCAGATACTTAGTTATTCTTTGGATCTGGTCTTTATGTCCTGACTGTTAATACCCATCTTAACTGTGAAACAACTTTTTTAATTCTTAACATCCTATATTTACTTTTTATGTTCTGTTTAATTTTAATAAGGTTTAGGATATTAATGAAAAATGACTACTTTTCCACTTGCAGAACCTCTTGTCCAAGTGGTTCTCCAAGCCAAATGCTGTTTGGCTGACTATAACTTGTATTATTTTAATAGCTTCAGGTTGCTGTGAGTGATGAAAGAGAAAGAGAGGTTCGCATCTCTCTCAGAAAAGATAATTAAGAAATAATTCAAGAAATATCAGAACACCTAAACTTATTTTTTATAGTCTCCTGCAGGAATAATATATTTCATGAGAGGTGTACCATGAGAGATTAATAAAAATAATGGCAGTGTAAAAGGAATAATATCTTTTTTTTTTTTATATGTGCAACAGAAAACCAGTAGAAAGCAAGAAGAAAACAAAGAAATCGCACTGTAAACTTGAAAAGTTTATAAATTTTTTTCTAAACTAAAACTCATCTACTACTAAGGATTTTATTTTAACTTCCTCTGTTAAGTTGCAGTCTATAGTAATTTTAGAACAGCATTGTTATAATCTTGTAATATATGGATTTTAAAGGAAACACCAATGCGTTCTTCATGTTAATGATGTCAGCGGTGCAACTGTAATACAGTGCATGCTAGATAACAATGATGAAAATAAAATATTTGTAAGCTGTGCTTCTGCTGACAAATAATCTTTATTATGTTGTACTTACATACAGTTTACAAACCTTTTGTGGTTCACTGAATTAAGTGCACTGTGATCAGCTACCACAAACGTCGTCAGTTCTGTAATGTTAAGTAAGTGTTCTTGCAAAAGATTTTACAGTGCTTTCCATGAACTACAATTTCACAAAAATAAAATTCTGTTCTATTTTCATTTGAGCTAGCAATTGTCTATATGAAAAATTCATATGAAATCAGCATTTGTGAGTGCAAATTAAGCATACAGAAATACCTATTTTTACCAAAAAAAAGTCCTTAGTATAATTTATTTTCAAAAATAATGAATTGATCATTGTTTAATCCAATATTTCAACATGCATATCCAGACTGAAACCCAAAAGATAACAAATAAACAAAAACAACCAACGCATGCTCAAAGACACCCAAAAAAGTCCCAACCAACTGTGCACATAGAAGCACACAAACATGTTCAAGTAATGTTCATAACCATGTCCATAGATGAGCATCCCTCCGAAAAAAACACCTATACCCAATGAGGTTCACCACTGACAAATTCAAAGCTTATGATACAAATACATAGCCTTAACAGGACCGAGAAATATGACTATGCTTCTAAGCACAAAGACATGGTAATAAGAAATCACTTTTGTATAATGTTTGCTAAATATTTAACTGCTATAAAATGTAAACTGATATCATACAAGCAGTATCTTCTTAAGAATAGGACCTGTTGATTATAATTTTTAGGAGCATGAAGCTGAACTAATATGTATTACATTAAATTAAAATAAATAAAATTAAATAAAATTACATTCATGATTCTACCTGCCTACATCTTTGCCTGAATGTTGATTCCTCAGCCCACTTTGTTCTGTCTGTACAGAAGTATTTACCAAAGGAAAGGGCATCTGAGTAGATAAATGTTTTGGAAATAGGTAAAATGTAGAACTGAAAGACACCTCTCCAGTGGTGGCACCCAGTATCCTACTCTACAGCTTCTATTGTCTTTATTCATATGTTTACCAACTTTTTTGATATTCATCTTCAATGCAGTTTTTTTTTAAATTATTATTATTTTATTTACTCTAACTTTTCAATCATCACATGTTGTCCAGGGAGGAAACGTACTCTTATGAGGGTTAGGTTTGTGTGTGTATATGGGTAATTTTCCCATCTAAATGTATTTACTATCTATTTATACATGTCCTTTGAAAAAATTGTTCTTTGCTTACATAGCTCATTCCCTTCCTATATCCATAATTCTTGATGTAATTTTGTTAGGCTTCATTTTTCCAAACCACTCAAACTGAATTCTTTGAAATTTTTTTGATTTCCATTCTATTATTCATCATAATCCTTCTCAGCATGTGTTTTGGTTATTTTCCCAATCAAGGAAATTACCAGAATTATATATTATTCAGATGAGGTTTCACAAGTTTTTGTGGCCACACTAACACTTTGTTGACAATTCTGTTCCTAATAAATTGTGGGAAATATTCGCTCTCTTCCCAGCTGCTTTACATTATTTTCTCAGAATCACAATGTGATAGCCTGTTCTTTTTTCCACCTCATCATAAACAAAAAAATTCCATCTCCCATATTGTTTCATTGTTCGTGACCTCCAATTTTCTGAGTAAAGTTCATTCTCCTTCTGTTATTGTGGTCCTCACAGTCATCTAAATCCATCCACTTAATAAACCAGTTTCTCTCCATATTTATGATTCTTCTCAAGTTTCAAACATTAGCAAATCGGTGTTCACTATAGAAAACAGAAGATGAAACTGAAGAGTATTTTCAAAAACAATTGATTGTCAACATAAGTAATTTCTTAACACCATAACCTCCCATTCAAAATTTTCTGATAGTTTGCTTTTGAGCATATTCCTTATTCACTTTGTAACTCCTCCATAACTGAAATTAGGCAATTATCAGTTGTCTCTAGTATAACTAGTCATTTCTTATTTACCAAAATATGCATTAGTAATACTCAGATGACATGAAATGAATTTTAGTAGTCGATAGGCTTGCTATCTTATGAAGAAAATTTTCAGAAAATCTACTTTTGCTTAATTCACAGTGTATTATAGCCCATTGCTCATTTATCTTCAAATATATAATCGTACTTTTATTAAAAAATATTTAAGGCCTTTTAAAACATTGAGGTCAGATATGTAAGTTTAGCCAGGAGTCTTTTTATTTTCTTTCAAATATACTCAATATATTTACTGTTCTTAGGTGATAAACTTGACTTTATAGAGTTATTAAAAATGTTAAATACCATGTTTGAGTTCTTTCAGAACTCAAGGGATGGAGATTACTTGATCCCTCCACCTAATTGCATCAAGATTTTTTTATTATTCTGCCTTTGTCTCTAGGGTCTACACAATTATATTTACTGGAAGTGGAGACAATACATTCATATCCCTTAGAATTTGCCTCATCTTATTTGCACATAAATAAAAAAAGAAAAATGAAGTGACATGTCTTTTTTATTTTTTTCCTACAGGTAGCACTTTAAGCAGGTTTGGAGTTTTGTTTGGGTTTTTTTGTTTGTTTGTTTGTTTGTCTGTTTTTTAATCACTGGCATGTCACATGCTGCCTGTTGATTTAAAGAATTTTTAGATAGAAAATTCCTAAGTAAATGCTTGACATGGCTGACACCCCAGAAGGCTGTGCAGCCATACAACGAGACCTGGACAGGCTGGAGAGTTGGGCCGAGAGAAACCTAATGAAATTTAACAAGGGCAAGTGTAGGGTGCTGCACCCGGGGAGAAATAACCCCAAGCACCAGTACAAGTTGGGGGCTGACTTGCTGGAGAGCAGCTCTGACGAAAAAGACCTAGGAGTCCTTGTGGACAACAGGATGACCATGAGCCAGCAATGTGCCCTTGTGGCCAAGAAAGCCAATAGCATCCTGGGGTGGATCAAGAAGAGTGTGGCCAGCAGGTCGAGGGAGGTTATCCTGGCCCTCTGCTCTGCTCTGGTGAGGCCCAATCTGGAGTACTGTGTCCAGTTCTAGGCTCCCCAGTTCAAGAAGGACAGGCAACTCCTGGAGAGGGTACAGCAAAGGGCCACAAAGATGATTAAGGGCCTGGAGCATCTCTCCTACGAGGAGAGGCTCAGGGACTTGGGTCTTTTTAGTCTTGAGAAGAGAAGGCTTAGGGGATATCTAATTAATGCATATAAACATATAACTGGCCATATAAAGATATAACATTGAAACAGGCTGCCCAGGGAGGTGGTGGAGTCACCATCCCTGGCTGTGTTTAAGGGCCGTTTAGATGCAGTGCTAAGGGACATGGTGTAGGGGAGGACTTTGTAGAGTAGGGTAGATGGTTGGACTCGATGATCCCAAGGGGCTCTTCCAACCTAGACGATTCTATGATTCTATGATGATATACAGGGACTTGTGCTCGTATGTTACTTAGACAATCTTTAAAGTTCCTACACTTCCTAAAATCCAAATAAAAAAAAACAACAACAAAAAAATATCCATGAAGCAAACACAACTGAGAGTAAGTTCTTGTTACTAATGTCATGACAGAGTTCTATTTATCTGTTCATATTTCTACAGAAATCTGAGTTGTAAAGTTCATTCTCAATCCTGTATTTAATGTAAGAAAAAAAAAAATTAAAAGGCCAACCTGGATGGGGCTTTGAGTACCCTGGTCTAGTGCCACGGCAGGGGATTTGCAAGTAGATGATCTTTAAGGCCCTTTCCAAACCAAAACATTCTGATTCTATGGAAAAAAAAATAAAATACAGAAAGCTGGTAAGACAGCTTGAAAAAGAGTGAGCAATGTCCTCTGTCAAAAGACACAGTAAGGAAGGCTTTAGAAAAATAAGTGAATTAGCACCATTTTAAAAGTTCTAAATGCATAGTCTCAGCTCATTTATATAGAGTATGGATGCTCTTAACTTCAGGCAGCAGCGTATGATTTACATCCAAAATTTTGCTAAAACACCCAAAATGGCATATAATACAAAAGGAGTTTGATGCATACACTCTGCAAAATACAGATACTACACAACTCTGATATATTCAGCAAATGATTCCTTGTTAATGAGCCCACTAAGAGGAACTCATTTCTGAGCGTGTATATGCTAGTATGGATACCAGTATACTTTTGTCTTTCTCTTCACTTTCAAGTTTTTTGTCGTTCTGACGTGTTGCTTTACATTTGAAATGATTAGATTTTTTCAAAAGACTAGATTTTTAAAATAATTTAAACATTCAGAGTAAGGGCTTAGTTCCACATATCCTCAAGGATCGGCTATACTATGTGTCCCATCTGTGTCAACTGGGAATGTCCAAGATATGCTAAGAAAACACTCATTTCTGCATCAGGATTCTGGCTTTTCATGGGTAAGCTGTGACTGTGACTTCACTATACAGTGAAGTTACTGAAACAGCAATAATAGGCAATGCAAAAAGAGCATGTAATACAGCCTGCTATTTCAGAAGACATTTCAGACTGATATGTAATATTATATTTTGAAACTTACTAATAAATTATAGATGTCTATTAAGATGATATGGAGAAAAAAGAACCTAAGATATGACAGAAGTATATGTCTATACCAAATATGCAAAAGAATCGTCTTGAAGAGTATTAACTTTGAAAACAGTTTTTTTTTTTCTCAGACTGGCACTGTGCTTGTGGATCAGAGCTTACTTTCTCGAGCACCTTAGTGCCCTCATACAACTATGTGTCTTTGTGATACTAACTTGTCGGTGGTGACAAGTGACAGGACCAGAGGCAATGGCCACAAACAAAAGCACAGGAGGTCCCCTCTGAACATCAGGAAACACTTTTTTACTGTTAGGGTGACTGAGCCCTAGCACAGGTTGCCCAGAGAGGTTGTGGAGTTTTCCTGCTTAGAGATATTCAAAATGCATGTGGACATTGTCCTGGGCAGGCTGCTCTAGGTGGTCCTGCTTCAGCAAAGTGGTTGGAGCAGATGACCTCCAGAGGTTCCTTCCAGTCTCATCCATTCTGTGATTTCAGTCAATAGCAATTTCACTGCTTTCTTCATCATCATTGACTGTAGAAAATAGTCATGGCCCAAAAACCACTTGTTTTGGTAAAACTGAAAACAAAGGTAGAGAGAAAACATGACTGCTGTCTATAGATAAAGTTGCAGAATTAACACCAGGGAAGCAAGACCAGTATAAGCAAACGAACAGTGTTGGTATGAGAATGGAAAAGTATATAATGCCAAGAATAAATTTTCATTCCAAATTAGAAGCAGATTCCAAACAAAATGGATTTATAATTCTATGAAAATTATTAAGTGGTAGCAATCTAGAAATAAGTAGCAGTGCTGTTTGCTGGATAAGCAGGGAAATTGTCTCTAGCTGCTTTTAAAGTGGCACTCAGACATTTGAAAAATGAGAGACTGAAAGTCTCTAGTCTCAGTCTTACAGTCTTAGTCTCTCTTTAGGGGACTGAGAGTAGGTTAGACTCACTGAGTATATCTGTACTATTATATAAAGGCCTGTGAAAAAGTGAGCATAGAAACTGCAGCTTTGTTATGCATGCTTAAAGAATTATACTGCAATCATTTGATTTTAAGATTACACAAGGAAAACAGGATGATTCATAAGAGTATTTCATGCAAAGATACTCTGGCCATAGTATAGTGTTTTATAAAAATAGCAGAGAATTCAAAGGTCTGCATAATTATTGGGAATTTACAGATTTCTTTTCCTAGTGTCTTGCAGAAAAAAAAATTAGACAATTTTAAACTGTCAAATTTGCTTTAAAAAATCTGGGTAGTGTGAGGTGGAAGCAGGAGACGTTGCAACATCCTACACATACTGAAATTTTTTCTGAAAACAAAAAATTATTAAATCTTTAGTATATTACAAGCTGAAGCAATTATCAAGTAAGAGTGCTTGCTAAGGCTTAACTATTATCACTCTTAGATTAGCATAAATCTCATAACAATTTAAAGCTGGCGACACTTCCATGTCTTTCATTCCCCCAGATTGCTTAGACAGTAAAAGATTATAACAGCAGGGATATTAAAAGTCACATTTGGTTTAATCAGTCTTCAGCTTCTTATCAGTGCTTATATATTTCTACCATGTTTCTGCATCTAAATAAAAATAGCTAAAATCAGGATTAGCAGAAGAAGAAGAAAAACAAAAACAAACCAAAAACTTGATTGTGCTAGACAAGGAATATTTGTATAGAAAAGTATCATCTGGATGCTGGAGGAGAGAAAAAAAATATCAGTCAGATGCCTAAAAGTTTAGTAAGAGCTCAGCAGATGTAAGATTATCTAATTTAAATATCTAAGGCCAAAACTGTGACCCTGAAAAATTTACTGTTAACGTAGGATATTAAGCTTTGTAGAAATCTTAAGTTTTTTTGAAATGTTTCAGGCATCAATTTTTCTCTTTTTATACATGCTCCGAAGTGTTTCACCTTGACAGGCAGAAGAATTAAATAATTCTACAATGACTAAATAGACTTCATGTCCAGAAACTGGGTACTCATCCACAAAGAAGCTCATAGTTTTCAGATCCACAAGAATCATAGAAGAAAGGAGAAACTCACAGCTCATAGATCAGCACAGGAAGGACATGGACCTGTTGAAATGGGTCCAGCAGAGGGCCATGAAGGTCATCAGAAGGCTGGACCACCTATCCTATGAGGACAGGCTGAGAGAGTTAGGGTTGTTCAGCCTGGAGAAGAGAAAGCTCAGGGGAGACCAGAGACTAATCATTCTATGTCTAAATGCAAAAGATACTGTATATTTAGTCTTTCTCTAAGCTAATGGTAAAGAATACCATGGTACACACATACTACCATATTTATGATAACATAACAGTCCACACATCACATTCTTATATATCCTAATGTATCCTTCTGATTGTACACTACAGATGCTGCAGCAGCAAGTGGTCCTATAGTCCAGTTCAAACTTGCCAAGCTCTCTACTTTCTCACAGTAAATAATGGAGTGAACAAAATGAATGTTGTGAAACTATAGTAGTTATGATTGTGCACTATGCTTTCCAATTTTCATGCATGTAAAATCTGTAGATATTAATTTTTTAGTTTGGCGGATACTGTGCAAACAACGTATGAAACACAATTTGCCATATGGAAGAGCGTGAGATTGCAGCTTACTGAGGTGTGGATATTAATATGCTTGAGCAGCCCTTGGAACAGTGGTAATCCTTGCACAGTTAAGCAGAAAAGTGTAGTCATTTGTCTTCAGTGAAGGCTTTGAATAGATGCTTTGCGTAGCCTTTTGGTATCATACTAAGAGATTCCTGGAAATAATGGACCTCCAAACTCATTAAATATAGCCAAGCATATGTATGTGAATGATGTCTTCCAAATCAACTAATTCATTTAGTCAGCTCACTTCCAAATTATTTAATTCAGTTCTGAAAATTAGAAGTCAGTCCTGTAAAAGTTTAGCTGTTTAAAATGAAGGTTTCCATCTTAAGCTAGTGTCGCAGACTTTCTTTATGTTCAATAACTAAAAAAATACTCAACTCCTGTAAGATAGGTGGGTAAGACTACGTCTATATCTGCAGACACAGGGCTGCTTTAACATTCCTGGATCCAAGAGTGCATACTGGGGGCCAAGTGACTGTATACAAAAGCCAGAATGAGGTATACATCAGCATTTTTCCCCAACACATTGTTGCTTATACTAACATATACAGTATGTAAACTGAAAAGAACCTTTACCTAAAAGATAAGCTTTCAAAGGTACCACAGGTAAAAATCTTTCTCTTTTGCTGCCTTTTAATGTAAGAGACATACCAGACTTGAACTGGTGTGTCAATTCTGACAGGAAAAGTAGTAAAAGTTATTATTATTTTTCCTCTAAAATGTCCTGATCGATTGATTGAATATTCTCTCAGATCTGGTCAGTATAGAGATACTATTGGTTTATATCCTACTCTGTGTTAGATTCCCAACAAGAATTAATTTATGATGCAAATACATAGATTGAATAAGCTTTATAAATAGCAAAGCATTAAATATTAATATACAGTTTAGCATATTTGCTGCATACTGTGTATATTAAAGTATATTACTAAATTTTACACATAAATATTATAAGACAGTGCTGGGAATAGATATAAGCACAACAACAGCACATGTTGAATGTTTAAGACCACAATTTTAGGCAGGCTGCTTTCTTTCAGAACAGTAAAAGTGGGATTAATTTTACCTTATTTTACATGTCTAAAGCTCAGCTAAAATTCTGGTGAGTGAAGGAAATCATGCACTAATCTTGTCATCCTTTCAGTAGTTGCCTAATGTCAACATCTAAGTATGGTGAGACAAATGCCACAGCAAAGTCTATGGGAAGTGAGTAAACTCAAAAAGACTTTTTTCAATTATATTTACTATTATTTAGTAATAGTAAACTACTGACGGGAATCACATTTCAAAATAGAACTTCCCAACAACTTCACTTTTTAGAAGTAAACTTTCAAGGTAGAGAAATACTTTTATATGTTACATGATATGAAAGCATTGTGAAGCCAAATAGCTAAAAATAATTTCATAATAAGACATTGAGAAACATACACTTTTATATAACTAAAATATATATGCGAAGAATATCTTTATCTTGAGTCATTTGTGTGTGACTAGTTTTACCTAAGTTTAGTCATCTAAAAGATGGACATCTTCCCTGCATGGGTTGCTCAGACTTCTTTTATTGACTAATAGAAATAGCAACCTTTTAAAGGCCATCCTATCAAACATGGGATAAATGTTCAATTTTTAGATAGCAAAAAGAGTGATTTGCTTTCACCTAAAGATTCTACATTTCTATTAACCAAATAATGAAAACATGTTGGTGATGACATTTATTTTAACTTTTCTAAGCATTTAGAAATCCAGAATGGAATTTTACATAATTTATCATCTATAATGAAACTCTTATTAATTTGATTCATTATTTTAGAATGTAAATTAATCTTCCTATGGACAAAATAATAAGGTTAAATACAAATTTGAGCATATATTCTACTTAAATACTCTGTTTTGTTCTCTGGAAGATGAAAGTGTGTACCTTTGTGTATTAAATCTATTATATATCTCATTTTATAGTGTTACTGGATGCCAAATTCTGGCATAGGAACTTGTTTATCTACTTGGAGGGTAGAAAGATGTTGTGTGTTTGTTTGGTTTGGTTTGGTTTTTAAGGCTTCATATGAATGCAAGAATATTCCAGAAATCAAATCTCTAACTAATATAATCTCTAATTCAATCTCATACTCAAAGCAAGTCAAACTTCAGAGTTAGATCAGTTATCCAGTCAGGTTTAAAATACGTGCAGTGATGGACACCACAATGCTTTTTGTCTAAGTGCTTAACTACATTCAGTACAAAGGGCTTTGTCCTCCAGAGCAGCCTCCCATGGCATCCTCTTTACCAGTTCCCAGGGCAAGCCAGAGTCCCCTCTCCTAAAGTCCAGGTTCTTTATTCTCCTACTGCTTTTCCCCACTTCCTTCTCTGTCTTAAACTCTTTTGCCTCATAGTCACTGCAGTCAGGGCTTCCATTGGCAATCACACTTCTGAGCAGTTCCTCATTTTATGTAAATGGCAGGCCTAAGAGAATATCTTCCCTAGCAGTGCCATAAAGAATCCACCTGAAAAAAAAAAATTATCAAAGCACTCCAGGAATCTCCTGGGTTGCTTACACCCCACCATGCTTCCATCTGTTACTGGAATGCTTAAAGTTCCACAAGACAAATAAAACATGCAATTGGAAGACTACACTGAGCTGTTTACAGAGGGCCTCACCCACTTCACCCTTCTCAATCCAGTAGTTTGTATCAGATTCCCACTGTGACCTCCTCCTTGTAGGCCTCTTCTCTGACCATGATCCATGCATGCGAGCTGTTCCTTTGCATTGAGCACAATCTTCAATCTTGTTTCCCCTTCTCATTTTTCCTAAAGGGCCTAAAGCACTGTATCCATTCAGTGCGTCATTCATGCAAATTACTTTACCACATCTCTGTGATCCTTTGTGGTGAGGTCATAGTTATGCAACCACTCACAGGTTCCCAGTTCCTTTCCTTTGTTTCTCATGCTGCCAGAATTCAGGCAGACCTCTAGTCATATGGGGAATTTTCCCCTGTACTTCTGTCCCTGGTGTGCTTCTGGTAATCCCCCTTCCTCCATTTATCTCCAGGTGTTGGTCTCTGATGGTCACACCCTGTAGTTACCACTACTGCCTCACCAACTTTACAGCATTGAGCTCACCTACAGATTGCCTATGTACCACCCTATATGCCAACAGAAATCGTAGGTGCCTTGTACCTCTATGTATGTCCTAGTTATAGTGCTTTTGGTTACTGATGTTCCCTAGATGTTAGTTAAATAAGAAGCTGAACATGAGCCTCCACAGTTCCTGCATAATTTCCCAGCCAACAGGCAACTTCTCACTGTCTCTTCTGGTTCCCAGCTGCTGTGAATGCTACGTTCTTGGCAGTCTCCTTTCTGTGCTGTGCTCCCCTTCCTCCTGCACTGTGCTTATCAGACAATGCATCTGTAAAGTTCCCCTGGTGAAAATAAAAGGGTTCATAGCTTAAGACCTATCTTTTGGTAAAGAAATGTTTTCAAGCCTAAATGATTCAGTCAATGTCTAGGTCTAGAGATTCAGATTAGAAGTCTGGGCTCATCTTTCATCCAGATCTGTGCTGGATGTTGCTGTCATTGAAGTCAAAGTGAAAAAAAAATAATAACATAAATAAATAAATAAAAATTCTCCTTGAATTTAATGGGAGAACATTAAATCATTTGCTGACTCCCAGTCTTCCATATTTACAGCTCTGAAAGAGCATGACCTTAGGGGCAGCTATTTTGTAATTTTTTGTCTTCTTCAAACAAAATGCTTCTGTTGTGCTTTTGAAGGCTCACTAAATCACTAGGTATAGTTTGAATGCCTCTTCTTGTTAGGGGACATTGGTTGGGGCAAAAACCATCCCACCCCAAACAGCCTGAGCTAATTTTCATAGGAACCTTAAAAGTGATGATCATACCAAAGCAGTCTTAATGGAGTTAGCTAGCAATTTAGCCTGCATGGTCATAGAGTTCTAAGCCTTTTTGAAGTCAAGTGGTATGCTAACTAAAGCAGCACTAATTATTTTGATGAGCACTTTCTTTGCGTCTGGTCCTGTCTTCCCTCTATATGTGTCAGACTGGACAAGCCCCAGGAGAGTCACCTATGACAACCTCCAGATTGAGTTCACACACTATAGCCTGTGAACACCACTAGGAAGATTACACAATTCTGGCTCATGGTGTAAGCTATCTTACTTTTTTTTCTGCTTTGTCTTCACATCCTTTAATTCTAACAAACGTGAATATCACTTTAACTTCATTGTAACATGCATGGCAGTGAAAAGCTACTTGGGAAAAACCAAATAAATGTGCAAGCAGCCTAGCATGCCTTCTAAGAGCCGGGGCCTTGTATCATAAAATCATAGGACCATACGAAGATTCAGGTTGGAGGGGACTTTAGGAGCTTCTAGTCCAACCTCCTGCTCAGAGCAGGGCCAACTGTGAGGTCAGACCAAGTTACTCAGGTTGTACCCATTTGGGTCTTGAAAAACTGGAAGGATGGAGGTGGCAGTGGGTCTCTAAGCAGTCTGTTGCACTGAGTGATTGTCCACATGGGGAATATTTTCTCCTTATATCCATTTGAGTCTGTCTGTCTAATTTTAATTTATGCCCCTTTTCTCTCATCCTCCCATAATGCACCACTGTGAAGGGCTGGTCTCTGTCCTTTTAATGACCTCCCTATAGGCACTGGGACATTTTCCTGACATTTATCTTTCATAGGAAATGTAGCAGGTTCAGTACATCCAGCTATTGTATAACAGCGTACAGTATGATTACAACAGTGTGGCACAATAACAAATTGTATATTATATTGTATATGTTTGTGGGTTTCCCTGGAGTTGATTAAGTTTTTCTAGTTCTCTACAACACGAATTTTGTCACAGGTTAAAGATCTGTTGCAAATTATTCGGTCTTCACAATGGTGATCAGCTGCCTCTGTTTTCTGGAGTTCTTCACTGGCTCTGGGCAAGATCCTTTGTATCACAGGAAACAGATCTACATCCAAAATCACTTATTGTGAGAGACTGACTTGCAGCTGCAGTAGTGTGGAAAGCAAATTGGTGGTGATATTCTGAAGAGTCCGACGTATTTTGACTTAGAAACATGTCATTAAACACAAGTATCATGGTAACGTCATCACTGCAAGACCTGTGTACATAAAAGGCAGACTACAATACAACACTTTTTCTTAATTATGCAATTATCTTAATACAGTAAGGGTAAATATAGTAAAAATGTTTTAAGATAACATTGTAGGCAATTGCTTTTAAAATATTACAGCACATTAACAAGTGAAAAAAAATACACAATTTGCAAATTAATATTTTATAGAAGTTTTTTTAGGAATCTTAGACATCATCAAAATTTGATAACTGATGCTATTATAGAATAGTAGCGTATGAAGGCACAGCCCCCTGTCGGTGATGCAACCAGAATCGTTTATTATAACAAACAGGCAGTTTATATAGTACTAATGTATCTTCTTTCCCAACCGACACGCCCCTGCAACCCCCAACTGCCAGGCGGGTGGAATTCCCCTCAAACAGTAGGGCCACCAGGCATTGTTTACACGTTGTTTAGACTTGCTCATGGGCATCCCCTGACAGTGTTCCTGCCTCTTCTATCCCGTCTTCTGGTCTGTGCCTCTTCGGCAATCCTGTTCACCCACAGGCAGATGTCCTTTTATGGTAAGTCCAAAACTTCCTAAGACAGCCAACCTTTTTTGTAGTTCAAGTTCTGTTCATGCTATCCTTTAAGTCCTGCAATTGCAATTAAGTAGTAATTCCCAGAAGTAGTGCCTTTTAAGGAGCACTTTTGAGAATGATTTTATAAAAGCTAGCAGATCAGCATTTTCAGCCTAAAAAATGCCATTTCCTGAATTACTGTATCCTGAAAGCATCACTTACAGGAATTGTTAAAGAAAGTCACAGCTTTGCTCCTTTATGTAGACAAACTCCTGACTAACAAAATTACCAATATACCTAGAGGTCAATATATGCCTGGAAAGTCTAAGGTTATTTAATGCCTTTGGATGAATCAGAATTTTGTATGTAACACTAGCACTGGATTCCCATGAGGGTGGAGGGGTAGTGCTGCTCTCTTAAAAGCAATATACAAGCAATATATCTTGAAATCTATAGCTGTCAAATTAACTATCCAAGTTACCATAAGAGTTTCATAAATCCTTTCTAGTTAGATTTACTCTTGGCTTCAGTCTTGGGTATGTTTGTTTACAGGACGATGATTATCATAAAGGTAAGCTTTTCCTCTTTGTTTTTGAAGTATTTGAAAATACGTAATCATTTCATATATTTATATGCTTTTGTGCATGTATCTGTGTAACTCTCAGGTAGGGATACAATGCTGGTATTAATTAGGGAGCAGTGAGAGAGGCTGCAACTGAACAATCAATCACATTGCCATATAGACTATCTGAAGTATGTCCTGGCTGCAGATTACACAAAAGCACAATTTTTCTGTGTACAATATGGAGCAGGAAGGGAATGAGGCATCATATTATAGGTTTGGAAGACCTATACTGCATAGCCACTGGTGCTGCCTGGCAACCAGAAATCTAAGTTGCATGTTGTCACACAGTGAAACAACCAGGTAGTGGAACAGGAGGCAAAAACTAATGGAAGAGAGACATTAAGTATGGACAGAGACATTAAGTGCAGGGAACCATATGTCTTTGAAAAAGTTGGCCAACAAATATTTCTCCATGTAATATGACTGTTAAATTCAAGCCTTTACCGCAGTTCATGTTCAAGATTACTAGATGACAAGAAAAAAATGCCATGGAGACAGACTATGAAAGCTCAGGGGAAAATAGTTTGAAATGCAATTTATCTTTGAAGCACTTATCTTTGGACTGATCTCTCTGGACCTATTCTTCTCACTAAGCAGGAGTAAAATGGCTAAGCAGCAGCACTCATTAAAGAAGCATGAGATTCCCCGGGGTTGTAGAATCAAGTCCAAAGTTAAAAAATGTCTAATCATCTCTTTTCATCTCTGTATTTCACTCTATCTTTGCTTGCTCTCCTTTCACCTATCACAGCTACATAATTACCAGGTGAGAAATTTTTAAATCCTGGATTCAAAAACTTAACATGCTATATAAACAGTAGAAGCACCACATTTGTAATCTTTTTGATATTTAGTAGGAAGGATGACAGAAACACTAAAAAAGTATGTAGTACTATTTAAATGATAGACCTGTTTCATGCTGATTGTGTCTATACTGCAAAGTAAGGGATGTGATCTCCTATTCCCTAGGTGCTTAACTACATCCCAGCCTCACACTAGGAATACGTCTGTGTTCTTACTCATGTCCCTCTGAAAAAAGTAATCATGATAGCTGGTTAAGAAGGGACCACAACATCTGCAATAGCTGTCCTGGTCTGGAAATCTTAGAGGGGGACATCAGTGTGGGATTCAGAGTATAACTAACCCACAAATAGGACATAGTAAAGGTTGATATTCTTCCTGGCCTCCTGAATGAGACAGATCTGCTATAAGTCATATGCCATTTTCACTCATCCTGGACAGCTGTATTAGGTGACCTAGGGCATTTCAGGGTTATTCGATTCTGTGTAAATAAATCCATCGCTGGATTTCTACTGTTTTAATACAAGTTTAGACACCGTCCCCCTAACACCTAAACACATACCCTGAGATGTATGACCTGAATCCCACCACAGGAAGTAGATTTAGCAGGTTTTATATTTTTAAACATAATTATCTACTGTTGCTTGAGACACTTCAGACTGAGATAGCAATGCAACTGACAGATACAACACAGGACTGTCACACAGCTGGAAGTTTCTTTTTGGAGCAGCTACTGGAGGCAAGACCTATAGAACCTAACATGACTCTAGATACCTAAGCATGGACAGCTGAGTCCTGCTAATTATACTTCCAGGTCACCTCAAAGTCATTGCTCTATTCCACTGTGGGCAGAGTGAGGATCCACTCTACAAGGGAACATTCCTAATATCTTTGCTTTGTCCAAAACGTGAAGACTCAATCTTTAGTCTCATTTCATTCACTTGTCAGATAATTGTACTTGATTGAACCTCTAAAAAAAAAGTATGTTTTTCATTAAAAAAATATAATTTTTACCTGTTTCATACATATACATACACATGTATGTTTACATATATATAAATTTCAAGTAGATAAGACAAATAAATAGAATGCAAGAAATAAAATTTCTGGATGCATCTACACTGATAAAGAAGGATAATGAATGAGTAATGAGTGAGTAAGTAGTGTTAACTTACTACTATACAACTAGAATTATTAACACTTGCTCAACTGATTATTGGGAAGATAAAACTGAAGTGGATTAAGAATATTGAAAAGATGCAAAAAGTTTGTACAGTCAAATTGTGTGAACTTCAGCATTATATAACCACTTTAACAAACAATACTATTTATAACTTTGGGAGAAATCACTTCATCTAAGATGAAAGAAAAGTGAAAATTAAGACTTTATCCAATTAATTTCTTCAAATATATATTGCATAAAAGAGAAATTGAGAAGTTATGCTTCCACTACAAGGTTATAGCACTATTTGTATCCCTCATCCTCATCTTCCAAAGTTAGAGTTGTCTTTTTTTGTCAGTTGCAACAGCAATAAAGGACATTGAGTCACATTGCCATCATTTTGATCAAAAGAAACTCAGGATATTTTTTGGCTATAAGACATTGCTTTTGTACCTAATGTACCTTGTACATTAGGTAAGCAATTTTTAATGATGTAGGATGTGCACCAGTATCCAGAGAGGAGCTCATGACAGCCATCCCTGGAGGTGTTCACAGCCAGGTTGGATGGAGCTTTGAGTAACGTGGTCTGGTGGAATGTGGCCCTGCCCATGAAACAGGGGTTGGAACTAGATGATTTTTAATGCAAGACTTTTTTTTGGTAAAGAGTTTTGCAGATAGAAGCCTATTTCTCAGGAAAACATGTTGAATTACTAAAACCTGAGAAAAATCTACATATAGACTGCATGATGAATAATCTCTCTCTCTGTCTCAAGAGAGATTTAATAAAATATATATGCATGATTTAGATATTGGCAAGAAAATGTTCTACTACAATATGATGAAAACTGAGCTATGTTAATTTCTTAAAATGCACAGAATTTATTATGTGCACTGCTACTCGTAATGCAAAATTAGAAAGTCTATTTGAATATGTAAAAAACTTAGATATATTGCAGAAAACTTAAAAATATCAATTTTGTGAAGTCTGAGTTTCAAGCTAAAGTTAAATCCAGTTCTGGAAATTGAATAACATATGTAGTGATTAAAAAAAAAAGAACTATAAATATATACATAAATACATTAAAATTGTGATCAAATGTAATTTTGTGATAGTTATACTTCTGAAGGACTGAGGAAAGCATTTTGAGAAAGAACCTATGTTATTCTAAAAGAAGTGTTTCCTATTAAAATCTTCTTGACAAAAAAATCTGTGCTTTATTTTCCAAGTGAATATTCTTTGTTCCTCTTCAAAAACTTCTCCTCCAGGAAGTGCAAATCTGTGCTGCCGTATAGATTTAGAACTTCTGGTGAAGCTACTGGTTTCATTTTATTTTTCCACATAAGTTTATTCTTTTTTTATTATTATTATTGTTCTTTAATGTGTGTCTATTTTAACTTCTTACATTGTTTCTTACCTCAGAATAAATCCTCATTTAAATATTAATAAAATTTATAAGGACATTATATTTAACTATCTTTGTTAAAATTGAAGACAACGATGTTAAAATGTTTTGAGATACTCACTAGAAACATCAGAATACTTTAGGGCCGGATATTTAATTTAGAAATGGTGGTTCAAACATAAATCATTACTAAAAGGGTTTGTCCACACATAAGGTCAGGAAATGCAGTTGGGATAGATATAAGAGAGGGCAGAAAATGAGTTCAGTAGTCATTCATCTTCTGCTAAAATTATTTCCCTGTCCTTGAGCAGATGAGATTCTCTGTGTTATAGACAATGAATACAGTTTTAGCTCATCATTCTGTAAATTTTGTTAAACTTTCAGGTCATCATACCTGAAATTCTAATGCACTAAAGATGGTAAAATAATTGGAAGTTCACTAATATATAAATGACAGCAGAATTTTGTGGCAAAAAATTAAAAAAAAAAAAAAGAAAAGAAATTTAGAATCTTCTTTTTATAAAATAGAATTCATTTTGACATTATATTCACTTATTATTATTATATTTTCTGATTGTCTTTGCTCCATATTTCATATGATTTGTATAAAGGAGATGATATTTCAACCCATGCAACAGTGTGTGCTGGGGAACCTACCGTCTGGAAAGCACCTTGGCAGAAAAGGACCTTGAGTCCTGGTGGACTGGTGGACACCAAGTTGAACATCAGCCAGCAATTTGCCCTTGCCATAAAAAAGGCTAATGGTATCCTTGGCTATGTTAAGCAAAGAACTGCCAGTTCTTTGCTTAAGAGGTCAAGAGAGGTGAACCTCCTCATCTACCCATCTTCCTCATCTATCCTGTTGAGGCCACACCTGGAGTCCTCCAGTTCTGGGATCCTCAGTACAAAAAAGATATGGACAGTATACTGGAGACAATCCAGCAAAGGGCCACAAAGATGATAAAAGGACTGGAGAATTTCCTATGAGGAAAGGCTGAGAGAGCTGGTACTGCATAGTCTAGAGAAGAGAAGGATCAGGGGGATCTTATCAATGTGTTGAATACATGAAGACAGGGTAAAAAGAGGATAGAGCCAGGCATATTCAACAGAATTGGTATACCAGAATATTCTGGTATTCAACAGAACAAACAGAACAAGAGGCAGTGAATATAAACAGAAACACAGGAGGTTCCCTCTGAACATCAGTTTTTTACTGTCAGTGTGACTGAGCTGTGGCACAGGTTTTCCAGAGAAGTTGTGGAGTCTCCCTCCTTGAAGCTATTCAAAAGTTGTCTGGACACCATTCTGGGTAGACTGTTTGTGCAGGGTGGTTGGAGCAGATGACCTCCAGAGTTCCATTCCAACCTCAACCATTCTGTGATTTGTGATTGTCATTGCTTCAGGAAATTGTTAAGGTTCATGAACATTTGGACCCAGCACGGAAAGCAGAATGTCTGAATGGAAATATATATAACCTTTCCTATTTTTATAGCAGATGTAATGAAAAAAAAACAACCCATTGATGGGATAAATAAAAGGAAGGAGAAATGGAGTATTGTGTACTTGACTTACTACCTATTTTACATTTGTAAGCAGGTACTTTTTGACGTCCTCGGGTTAAAAAAAAAAAAAGAAAAAGATTCAGTTCTTCAAAGTCAAGTGAATATGTTTACATGAATTCAGTCAAGAATGCTGACCATGTAATAATCAGTTATATTAAAAGCTAAACACCTCTACCAAACTAGATTCTGTTTATCTATACCAATTATCTGAGGATTATTGATCAATGGAGAAAGTTCTTTTTTTAAAAGAAGAGAGTATCCACTGACAAGGAGCTGAGAGGGAGGTCAAGCGTGTTCCTCATCATACATTTTTACAATACTATTGTATGAATATTAAAGTGAAACAAAACTAATTGCCTGAGATTTCTTATGCCTCTTCGCAGCTGTCACTCTCCCAGCTGATTGCCCAAACTGCTAGAACCAGACTCTTCTTTCTCCTCCTTTCTTTCTGCACTCCTGGCTGATCACAATACAGCCTGAGGAGAAGGGCAAGAAAAAAAGTAATATTCAGAAAGATTTGAGTGAATATTTTAAAGTTTTGTTGGGAATGCACTACACTGGTGTCAAGGCAAAAACTGGTCCTGGACGTATAGCTTTCTTTTTTATCTGAATGCCTTAAAACTTAGTCAACAGAGCACTTTCCCAAAATGTGTGAGATGAGAGCTTTATTCTCTCTAGGCTGAGAGTTTTATTTCCTCAGAGTTTATACCAGAAATCAAGTCTTTCATGGGCAAAATAAATGCTTTAATCATAAAATTCAATTCATAAGGCAGATATAATTCTGTTATCACTTGCTTACTTGCCCAGACAGACAATTGAGAGTCTGTGCAGACAGTGTCAGGAGTTAATGTAAGAAAGAAGGGTGGTATCTATCAACTATAGATGTCTGTAAATTAAATAATACTGGACATTAAGCAATAGTTGAATTCCTACATGGGCTTCAAACCAATAGTGAAGGTGGAGATCACCTTATCTAATTTTAGACATCCTCAGAATAGATCTATGTCTGAGCTACTCACCCTCAGTTATCTTTAAAGCCAAGAGAGACATCTAGAAATTTTAGAAAACCTTTCAATTGACCGGTGTTCAATATCTTCTCTTGCTTTATAATTGATTTATCCTTCCACGTACAACAGCTACATCACCACTGCTGATAAAGGCTCAGATGTATATGAATTTAGGTACATTGCATCTCCAGTGCTGCAATATTTTTTACCATTATAAGAGGCAAAAGATTTTTGAGACAGAAGAAGTAGGCAGGTTTAGTAAGTCTTGGAAAAAACCCAGTCTAGTCAGAATCCATAACTGAGAAAAAAAAAATGAAGTTGATAGAGCAAGGTACAGGGACAAAAAAGGAAATGATAGGATTCTTTCAAAATTCTGAAAAGGGTGAAGGAAATGGAAGTGTATGGGATGGGGAGAATGCTTATTTATTTGTTTTGATAATGTCTATGTCTCTTTTGTGAACTGTCAACAGGTGACATAATCTTGTTTCATTAATTCTCTGGGAAATGTGTATAACGTGTTTTACCTAATGCAGTTCTGTGAAAACCTAAGTTATACTAAGAAGAAGCATATGTGTAGTTAAGGTGGGTACATGACATCTTTGCTTGTTAAACTGCAAGTTGTATATTTAAGATTTTTCTAGAAAACAAGCCCAAAACAGAAACACAATTTGGACCTAGATCAAAAGGCCTGAGAACATGTAAAACCTGAACGAAAACCCAACCAAATAATATAGAGAAGTGACCAAAGAAATAAAACCAGTTAGGTCAGAATTTTAACAAGTACAATTTAAACACCCTGGGTTGGGGTTTTTTGCCTTTGGAACTTAAGGAGGACAGCTATTGAAACATCCATAAGCTATATCTTTGTAATGTTATATCCACTCTTGTTCAGAGAGAGGGACAGAAAAGCGTAAGTGAGAGCATGGTTTATAAATTGAGCAATTTCAGCAATCCAAAAATACAAAATCTCAATATGAAATAAAGCCTTCTAGCAGGACCATTCCGCATTGGAGACATTGAAAAAGAAAAAAATTTGCTATGCTAGTAAGGAAAATAGTTATATATTGAGGCTTTATGGGCCCACCTATGCTAGTTATTGTCTGCTAAAGGCTATCTTTTCCTTATGCACTCAATGAATTCTGTCTCCTGAAGTGCTCAGTGATCCAGAAGTCCAGATCCAAAAGTCCAGACATACAAAGGGCAGTTGACATGCTTGAACACTGTATGTGCTTAAGGCACCTTGCCATATTAGATCCTATAAATATACTGCATGGCTATCCTCTGTGTGTTTGTTTTGAAGGGAAATTAGCTTTTGCTTCTGAACATAGTTCCAACTCAGAGGGATAGCCAGAATGTGAATCAAAGCTATAGAAAAATAGTACTTCTTTCATAAGACCAGTCTGGCAGATCCTGAATAAAGGCTGTAGGATTAGTTTATTTTTCTGTTAACTTTATATACATTCACACCATACACCTCTGCCATACATATGGGCATTAACATTTATCCTGAACACAGTGGAATTAAGGGAAGCTTTTTTCTCATCATTCTGAGTCTGGTTAACCCCTGTGACTTTTATCACAGAGCAATCTAAGTTTTGGTTTTTAGTTGTGATTTTGTTTTTGTGCATGTGTTTGCATTGCCCTGAAAACTGGAACCTAAAACCCTTTCTCCCAGTGACACTTGCTGACATTTATCTTCTCTACCTGGATGGTTATTTTCACAAAACATACACAGAGTTAATTTCTCTTTGATTTTTTTACCTTTCTAATTTAATTGATAAAAACCTATTAGTTCACAAGCTACAAAAAAGAAATACACAAAATCACGTAGTAAGAAGCAGTTGAAGAAAAGTGTCCACACAACTAATTAATGGCCTCCACACATTCTAGTGTTTACATCTACCTTCAGAATTGCTCCTTGGGCTTCATCCCACAGAATTCACATGCAAAGCAGAATGTGCATTAACAAGTGTAACTTAAAGCCCTGGAACTGCACAGGAATTGATATTAATGAGAATCCTGCTGAAAGTCACTGCTGAGAGCCTTAGAAATGGTAAGGCCTCTAAGAGGAACAAGAACACAAACATCCTATTAACATGAGAAAGCTTTTTATTTTTTTCTTTTGAATACTTGCAATAAAGGAAAGGAACAGCTACTCAGTTTTAAATGGAGAATCCAGTGCCTAGCATTTAAACTTACCAGAGCCCTTACTTTTGCACCACTCTCAGTAATGTTGAGGTCAGCAACCTTGTACCATCTGTTGTTTCTCATGAAAGAGCATGTAGAATGAAGATTTTTACTACTATAATCAGAATCACCTGGTTCTGAATTTATTAAAAGGTACAGCCTGTCATAGCTCCTCCAGTCTCAACAGAGCTCTAACTGCTGAATGCCTGCTCTGACAGCTGAATACCTGCAACTGAAGTTGCTACACTCAAAATCTTGTTGCAAGCCAAAGGCAATGTAGCATATACACAAAGAAAATATGGCTGGCCTAATTAGTGTTTTAACCACCTTATACCTAAGCTGTTACTGAAGACTTAGAATAATACCAAACTAATTAACGCAGAAAAGTCAAATTTATAATGCAGTTAAAGTTGTTCTATAAAGGTATAACAATATCTTCTGCTTTCTGTGGGTGTTATGCTCATCAAAGTGTTCCTCTTGATCCCAAAGTTGCTGCTTCAGACTTCCTCAAGAACAGGTACAGGAAGTAGAGGTTGTGATGAGTTGTCATCATGTTACTAGATTGGCCATTTTTATCATATGTAGTATCCCCAGACTAAAAGCTGGTGATAGGTCAAGCAACAGTCACTTTATCAGTAAACAAGTGTGGAAACACCAGATCAGACCAGAGTAAGCCCAAACATGTCCCTGAGACACTGTACTCTAAGCCTATATTAAAAAGCATATGGACTTTTACCAGCAATGGCAAAATTCTTATCTACCTGGCTAAAAGCTCTCGTTAGATTTGTAACAGCAGTATTCAGCAACCAAAACCAGGTGTCAGTGTAATCAGTAAGATGAAGTCATTAGGAGACAGTATTGTGTCAAGTGATTTCCTTCATACTGAGCTTCAGAATGGAGTGAGTGGCTTCCTGTCCTCTGCACTTCAGCTGTTTTAAATATTTATGTGCATACAGATGTGTACTACTTTACCTATCTGTCAGCAACATGGACAGTGAGATTGAGTGCACTCTCAGCAAATCTGCTGAAGACATCAAGCTGTGTGGAGCAGTCAACATTCTGGAGGGAAGGGGTGCCATCCAGAGGGACCTTGACAGGCTTCAGAGGTGAGCTTGAAAGCAGACTGAGAGTTGGGGTTGTTCAGCCTGGAGAAGGCTCCAGGGAGACCTCATAGCAGCCTTCCGGTACCTAAACAAGACCTACAGGAAAGATGGGGAGGGACTCTTTTATCAGGGACTGTAGTGATAGGATGAAGAGTAATGGTTTTAAACTGAAAGAAGGTAGATTTAGATTAGATACTAGCAAGGAATTCTTTACTATGAGGGTGATGAGACACTGGAATATGTTGCCCAGAGAATTTGTGGGTGCCCCATCACTGGAAGTGTTAAAGACCAGGCTGGATGGGGCTTTGGGCAACCTGGTCTAGTGGGAGGTGTCCCTGCCCATATCAGGGGGGTTGAAACAAGATGATCTTTAAGGTCCCTTCCAACTCTAACCATTCTATAATTCTATGATTCTGTGATTCATACAATACTATTTAAGGTTACAAAAACATTTAATTACACCATGTTTATTCTTGTAAGAGGTAACATATTAAAAAAATTTTTGTATATGTAACATGTTGAAGTCCTTGCTAGAAATGGTGCATTCTTATCCTTTTCAGAATTCATATATTAACAGAAATAACTTGATTTACAGTTCCAAGAAAATCCATATATAGTAGCTGACACAGAAATAAGAAAAGTCATAATCTGTTTTCCCTTCATGACAAAACTCCAGTAATAATTTCAGTCATTAGATGTGGGGAATCAAACTGTTTAAATTACATTAAAGTACATTTTGGGTTCACAGAAACTTGTGCATTTATACATTGTCATAGAATCATAGAATCATTCAGGTTGGAAAAGACCGTTGGGATTATCGAGTCTAACCATCAACCCTACTCTACAGTAAAGTTCTCTCCTATACTGTATCCCCCAACACCACATCTAAACAACTCTTAAACACATTCAGGGATGGTGACTCAACCACCTCACTGGGCAGCCTATTCTAGTGTCTGACCACTCTTTCTGTGAAGAATTGTTTCCTAATGTCCAGTCTAAATCTACCCTGTTGCATCTTGAAGCTATTCCCTCTTGTTCTATCACTAATTACCTGTGAGAAGAGACCATCGCCTCTGCAGCACCTCTGTGAGAAGAGACCAGCACTACATGTCACAGAAGAAAGCTGCTCATCTTGCACAGCTTAAATCAAATCAGGATCAAACTGGTTTAGTAATTTATTATAACATTAAATTAACCAACAATCAGTGAACTGGATCAATATTAACAACACAACAGATAAACTACATTGCTAGCTTCTCACAAAATGCAAATAAACACCTACAGATTTCAAACACCCTTCTATGACTAATCTCAAATTCTAAACTTGCCTTCCTCCAGCACACATAGTCACATAGTGTTGCACTCCTAATCAAGCAAATGTGGTTTATAATCACAAAAACATTTTCTGGGAGTGCCCTGTTTACACATACCCTCTGTGTTTACAAACAGCTTTCCTGTTGGCTCTTGTTGCTCCCAACAATCCACTAATGAGCAGGTTGGTGAGAAAGAACCCCAGTTGAGTCAATATACACATCCAAGATGTGAGAACCTATTCATGTTGTCCTGCAAGGAAATATACACTGCTTACAGTGGAGGATGTTCTGTGAGGCCTAGATAGAGCACATGGTGTTATGAGAATTCTGGTAGTTCCAAATCGGATGTGGTTGCCACTCTTTTACCACATTCCCACCCCACAATCGTGAATACCCATGCTTTTTTTTTTATACTTCTTTTCAAGTTGACTCCTTGACTTCCCCAAAAGTGTCTCAGTAGTCTTCTGGTTACTCTTTAATTTGATTGGCCATCATCTTAAGCAAACTTTGTGCTTGCTAATTTCTTTGTAATTTTATGAGTTAATAAGCAATCATCGGCTCAATCACTGGGCAGTTTTGCGTATTGTGCCCACACACACTGTTTCTATTTTATAACAGAAAGTCCTATTTCTATTTTATCAGCTATCGTTACCCATGTTATATTACCTAGAGGGAGTTGTGTAGACTCCCCCATAGCACACATTAAACATGCACCTGACAGTTGATAAAAAAAGATACATTCTCCATGCCTTTCAGGCTCATGGCTTATTGGATAGAGGGGCAAACCTTTGTATTCTTATGCAGAATAAATCAATAACAATTATAGCAATTATTAAAAACACACACACATCCTCAATTAAGCTAAGCCTCCCATTCATTGCCAATTTCCATCCGGCTTTACTATAAAATTACTTCTGTCCTTCAATTCACCACAGTACTCTATGAGTTTAAATTAAAAAGACATAGGTAAGGTGATGGTCATAACCAAGCTTTGGTAACTGATTTTTGTTCAAAAGGGAAAAAAAGCAAACACAAAAAACCCCACACACATACAAAAAAAATATCCTAAAAACTCTTCCATTAAAAACAACAGTAACAGCCAGAATGGTGGAGAAGAGCAGGTAATATGCACAACTGGCTAATCATGTGATGGCTTGCATATTCTATCAATAAATTGATTTTGCAAATGCTTTTCTTACATTTGGGAAACTCAGAATTTATACTCCTCAGAATGCCTATTCCTAGTTAAATGAAATGCTCTATTACCAAACCTAAAGTTCATTCAGATGAAACTGAGTTGACAACATTTATCAATAGGTTAAAGAAAAAAAAGAAACCCAGAAAACAACGGTTGCAGTTATTGTATAACACACAAAAATAGATTCTGACATTTCAGGTATATGTATATTTTCAGAAAACATAAACACGCGAAAAGATGAAAATGCACCACAGAAATTATTTTAAGAACACTTTGATTAAAGACTACAAACACTAGGTACTTTGATAATAGTTCTGGTTTACTTTACATTATATCAGCTATTTACTGACATGCTCACAGATTCCTTGGGTCTCAACTAACCCTGGATTTTTAATTAATTGCTTCATCCTTTTAAATTTCTGAGGGTTTTCTTCCTTAAATTAAGTATTTATATATTCAACTTCTGTCATGACCATTGTTTGTAGTTGTAGGCTTTGTTGCTGTTTTATTCTGTCTGAGAATCTAATTATGATTATTAGATATCTTAGTAATTAATAATACCACTTTTTAAAAAATCACAGTTGTTCAGATATAGCTTGGGTATAAGAGCTTAATGAATTCTCAATATGCATAATTTAAAGTATGTGTTCTTTCAAATAAAAAATTATTTTCTTCTTTAGGAGACAGAAGATTGATAATGCAGCTATATTTCATGAAGGATTTATATTTTGAATTCTTTTAACTCATAATCACTTGCAAATTCTCAGAAAGCTCATGTCGTCCTCAAAGGAAAGACCTAGGTTCATCTCTAGGCATTAAGATGTCTAATTTAAGACATTGTCTTATTCAGAACAGACAGTTCATGTAGCAAAATAGCCACCTCAGGCCAGGAATTAACATCTTTGGAACAGTTGAATTGTTCCCTGAAAGAACTTATTCTCCTCCATTATATTGGAAGCTTAGATAAAGTGGCTGTTAGTGAATTGCCTCGAGTTAGATAATATGTGTCTAGTACTAGGGATCATGGAACAAGGTTAAACAGTATATCATTTTTATCACCTTTGTAGAGCTGTTGGTTTAGATGATGATGTGAACTTCATGATCAAATGGGAGAAAAAGTTAAAAACAGGAGCACTTATCTCGTCTGAAAGGTTTAGGCATCTCTGAACTGCTGCTTTCAGCTATAGGGCCAGGGTGAGGCCCAGTGAGGGGAATCAGGGTCAGACACAGCCCTGGGATGGCCATGCAGGGCCACGGGGATGGGGATGTGTAAGGCCAGGCCAGGAGGTTAGCCAACCAGTGGGACCTCACTCAGCAGGGCCAAGAAGTGCAGGGCTATACTGCAACTCAAGCAGGGCCAGGGAGACCCACAGCTGAAGACAGAGCTCAAGGGCTGGGGTTGGATCCCCGTTGCGACCACCCTGTTGCACTGCCTGGGGCTCCACCCTCGGCTGCACTAGCTGTGCTTTGTCTTTGAGCCCCCAAAACCAAAGCTGTGAAGGTTGGGAATTGAATGCTTTCAGAACCCTTCCACCCTTCCACTGATTACCCTTGCAGATACCTAAATGCATCTGTGTATCTCTCATTTGACATTAATTGTTCCTTTTTTTTTTTTTTTCTGGAGATGGTCTTTTTGACAGGTAAATTCATTTTGAAAAAGACTGACATTAAAGTCTTGGACTTCATAGTAGGAAAAATTGTCATTTTCATGATTTACACATCACAAAGCACAACAAGATGCTCAGAAGAGTCTGGTTCAGTATTTCTTAATAATACTGAATAATTCTGAAATCAAGAGCAACTATATGAAAGCACCAACCATAAAATGGCTCACTGTCTATCATACTTTATAAGGTACATCCTGATTCTCTTACAGCTTATGCAAATGACTTCAAAAATTGTAAAGGTAGTTTCTGTATTTGACTGCAACCATTCATGAAGCGAAAAGCAAAGTAGAGATGTTTATTGCAACTTACTCCACATTTCAAAATGAATCTAAATGAAGTGGAACATAAAGGGTTCCACTTGAATATGAGGAAGAACTTTTTCACGGTGAGGGTGATGGAGCCCTGGAACAGGCTGCCCAGGGAGGTTGTGGAGTTCCCTTCTTTGGAGATTTTCAAGACTCGCCTGGATGCCGTCCTGAGTAACATGCTCTGACAAGCTCTGGGTGGTCCTGCTTTGGCAGGGGAGTTGGACTAGATGATCTCTATGGTCCCTTCCAACTCTAAAAATTCAGTGAAATTCAGTGAAAAAATTCAGTGAAAGTGTTCTTCCATTGTTCCCTTGTTGACCGTCAAAATCTTAAAAGCAGTTGCTTGGTTTCTCATATGATTTATCCTTGTCAATGTCTGTACTGGAAAGTTAGAGACAGCATAAACAGTTCTTTCTCATATACTGAACTTTCAGTGTGAAAAATACCTAAAGATTAAATAATTGTTACTTAATTTATTCACAGTCCTGTATTCTCTGTGGTTATATTTCACTCATGTTTCTGAAGGTTTATTCAAAATTAAAATAAGAACTCTCAGCAACAATAACAATATAGTGTGTTACTGCATACTGTGTTTGAATACCAGATCTTTTGTATCTGGTCAACATAGCTTTCTGGCTTCCAAGGCTCCTGTTAATTTGTTAGTGAAATGACTCAGAAGTTTCTTTTTTTTCATCTTTTTTCTTTTCTTTAGCTAAATAATAAGATCACAGTGATAATGCAAGTTTTCTAAGCAGTTCTTAGAAAATCATCTCTTATTGATGAAAAGAGAAAGAATCCCTACTGTGATTGCTATAAATCCTACAATTAATTGACATGTTGATTTAGCCCAGTTGACTTAACTGTATCATAGGAACTCTTTCAAAAAAGATTGTATTGGTCTAATCCAGCATTGCCATGGTTTAACCCTTGCAGGCAGGTAAACAACACACAGTCATTCACTCACTTCCCTCCAGCGGGATGTCAAAGAGACTCAGAATGCTAAAAACGTGAAAACCCATGGGATGAGATAAAAACATTTAAAAGGGTAAGAAAAAGCTGCACATGCAAGGAAAGTAAAATAAGGAATTAATTCACTGCTTCCTCTCATCAGGTAGGTGTTTAGCCACCTTCAGGAAAACAGGGCTTCATCATGCATAGCAGCCACTTGGGAAGAGGAAGGCTGTGTTGATGTTACCCCTTTCCTCCTTCTTCTCCCAGCTTTTATTGCTGAGTACGATGTCATATGGTGTGGAATATTCCTGTGGTCAAGTCCGCTGTCCCAGCTCTGTCCCCTCCCAGCTTCTTGTGTACTCACTGGTGGGGCAGCATGGGAAGAAGCAGTCCTTGATGGGGTGTAAGCATCATTTGTCAATAGCTAAAACATTGGTGTGTCATCAGCACTGTTTTTATCACAAATCCAAAACATAGCACCATAGTAGCTACTATGAAGAAAACTAATTCTATCACAGCCAAAGCTAGTACAGCCAGTTACAATAATGATATGCATTAGTAATATTAAAAGATGAATCTCATTATGTGTCATGCCATCCTGCTTATATTGGTAGAGTAAGAGTGACTGCTTCTCAGATACAAACAGAAGTGTATTTATTAAAAGCTGCAGTCATCCAAAGACAAACAGATGGCTGCTATTCAAGCAGGGCAAGGCAGTGATTATACACATCTGTACAATACTAATAAACTCTAATACATCCGGAAGCAATTAGCTGCTCTTTTAGAATAAAGCAGAGTTACTCAGAACAGCTTTCATTTCATTATTTGGTCAATTTTACATGGAAATTGGAGCTATGCATAAATGGTTTTCATAATAGTGAACACAGTAGTCTTCACTGATGGCATACTGTGTGTGGGAAAATGTATCTATAGCTCACACAGAAGAATCTCATAATTACTTTCTGCCACAGTCTACTTACTTTTTCTGATTTGCTGTTAGCAGGAATTTGCATCAAGATCACTTTGCACAGTTACTGCCCAGTTCTCTCTTAGACCTTTACTGGACTGACCTGCCAAAAAAGGTCAGCCCAAAATCACATCATATGTGAGACTGGAATTATACATAAAAGATGAAAACTGAAAACTCTTGCCTCAAGACTGATGCTCTCTTGTGAGCTCTCATGCACTGGCATCTATATCTACTACTGAACTTGAGTTTCACAGTTTATAGTGCAGATACAAAAATTCAGCCATCTGGACAGATATGTTGATGGGATGTAATATCCAACTACATTCCTGCACAGCTTTTCCAATCAGCCTTTAAACAACTAAACTCTCTTTCTAGAACTAAAATCTACTGACAATTGATTGTTGTTAAAGTAAATTATTATTCTTTGCCTAATTAACCTAATTTTCATTAACATCCAACTGGTATTCTCCTATCCAATGCATCAAGAGGTTGTCTACTCTCAGTTTTTGACTTATATTCAAAAGGAACACCTAAACTTCTGAAGAAATGAGGTCAGGAAACAAGCTAGAAAAGTGGATTCCCACTCCTCACTGTCTTAAACAGTTCTTTTGGCTCTTGTCTCTATTCTGGAACACCAAAATTGTTATGCCAAGAGCAGATTTGCTACACACAGGACTAGTTTTATGCAGTAGGGGAGTAAGCTAGTCAGTCTTGATTGACCTCAGTGCTGGAAGCAAGTTCTTTATCGGTTCTTTACCTTCTTTTTTTTTTTAGTGATATAGTCATGGAAATCCAGGTCAACAGAGACTATCACCTTATTCAATTTGACTTCATGAATATAGTATACTATTATAGTTCATGCACCTGTTTGATACTAAGCCCAGTTCTACTAGGTATCTTGTATTTGAAGATGTCTTCATATGTCTTCAAAAGACCGGATGTCTTTTGCTGGGACATAAACCAACTTGTGGTTTACATGACTGCGTTAACGTAGCCATCTGAGAATATGCTGATTATAAGGAATTCCCCTGTTCCATAGAGCAAGGAATTTCTCTGTTCCATAAAGCCCAGCAAACAATTTCTCAGGGAATCCATAAGAGCAGGTTATTTTCTTATTTTAGCTTGGTTGGATATTTGTTAGCAAGCTGGTTTTATCTGATCTAATATACATACTGTCAATTCTACATAATTTATATTTTTAATGTTATGTAATAGTAAGTCATCTGCTCTGCAGATATAAAGATATATTGAATCTTTAGTTAATTCCATCAATCAGATGTAATCCTATAGAAAATAAAACTACAAGCAGCAGAAAATCCAGGAGGTTTTAAATTTCTCTTTAATGAAGACAAAAAGACACACTTGAGTCGATTAGCATTCTTCATGTTTATATGGCATAAGTGTTTATATATCCAAATTAAGGAGTCCAGTCCTATATTATCTGGCTGAAATATGATAAATATTAATAAAAATTAACTTATAATAATATTATTATTTATAATCTATTGATTATAATTAATAAATTATAACAGTTATTAGTTTATAAGGAAAAATATTGCTAATGCAAAGAAATCCTCAATTGTGTAAGCTGAACATTAAAGCTGGAAAAAAATCTGATCAAATACATTCACAGAGACATGTCAATTTTAAGTACATTACTTTCTTATAGGATATGAGTGGGAGATGCAAGGAGAAACTTCAAAATCAAATTTTAAGAGTTACTGCAGTTTTGAAAGCAAAAAAAAAAAATTAAAATATGAAAAAAAATCCCACCAATTTGTCTTTCTTTGGGCTGGATTGGCCAATGAGAATAACAGATGCTCTCCCCCACCTCTCCCACCAAAGAGAGGAGAGAGAGAGATAAAGAGATTTATAATGTGATTAATAACAAATAAACTCCTCCCAAACCCTTAACCCATCATATTGCAAGAAAGAAGGAATATCCTGTAAAAGGGATTCCTGAAAGCATAAGCTTAGAGAAGGCAACGGAAGCTCCAGGGCTAAAACCAGAGGATTTTAAAAGAGTTCAGTCTTGATAAGTGGATAGAATTGATTTTACAGTATAAAAAAAGAAAGTAAAGAATTTCTCTCAGCATATGTAAAGCTTTTCACATATGGTGAAAATGCAAAGGAGATAAGATGTTATAAAAGAGTCACAGTGTGTATAAGGCAGGGAACACGGGATGGGCAGAGAGAGAAATTCCTTCAACATTAAACATGCTGTGCTTGATCAGTGCAACTACTTCTCCATAGCAGGTCCTCCTTCACCTCCAGCAGAGAAAGCTCTGCTTTTTGATTTGCCACTCAGCACATTTAGCAGAATGTATGTAAATATTCACCCACATAACTCATACTGTCAAGATTGCAGGCACATACAGAGATACCTAGGGCACAAACTAGCTTTCCAGAGGTGTCAAATATACTTCAACTAAAGCTGCAATCAATTCTGAAGCAATATTATTTTCCAGGAAGCCAATTTTTCAGCACTAAGAAGTTCAGAATTACTTTGAATAAGACGTGTGTAGGACACATCAACTTTCCCACACTTCTCACTCTTCTATCACTTTACTGGACTATTATTCAAATAAAGATATGACATGGGGGGTAATATGAAGTGAGAAGACAATAAAATAAAATAAAGAGTTTTGATTGATTGTGAATCTATTAGATTTTGATCTACAAACTCATTAAGAACCAGCAGCATATATTGTCCAAACTGGAAATGCAGTCAATATCCATTTATCAGAATATCTCTGCTCTGTCCTTCAAGGAAATCAAAGAGGATAACAAAGGTTTGTTAGTGCAAGGCCGCCTTGCCCTTTATAGAAACTGTCACTGGATTCACATTAGGAAGAGGATAGGCACAGGCTCCTGGCACCTTTTTGTTTGTATTACAGATACTGTCAAGGACAGTATCTCCCCTTTCGATTCTTCCCAGTAACTGAATGAGCATGTACATGTATATGATCATGAACCTGCTTGGGTATATAGACTCTGCTGAAAGGAATATATTCCCTTCAGATCCTATGTTCTCTGTTTGACATTCACCACAAAATAATGATGTAGCTTCACTAAACTACTTGGAATTAACATACACAAGAGAAACTATTGGCATCAGTAATATTCTGATATATTTCAACTTGCAATCACAGTTGAGGAAACTATTTTATACATGGGTTTATAGACATTTATGCCTTGAATATCACTTCTGCAAGCTACAGCTGCTGAGGAGGGGAGAGAGCCCATAATTTATGGTTTTTCTGCAAGGCTGGAAAATAAAACAAATATAGACTCGTATTTCAGTATTAACCAAACAAGCTCTTACTTTTATATCTATCTGATAAGTTGAAAATAATTCAGAAAGCTCAACATCTAGGGAACAAATGTGATAAAGTGGGTTTATTTCTGGCCAATTGAAACGCATGCCATCCTAATAACAATGCAAGCTAATGTTACCCCAGTATATTGAGTGACAGGTAGGTCACAAAACCATTGTGTTGGCAGGAGCTCAAAGAAAAACATGAGTGATCTGAAGTCAGTGAGGCTGTGCACACATGAGCTTTGCTGTCCCAGGAAAATTCTAGCTTTTTCTTCATATTTTCAGTACTCGAGTCCAACCTTATTTTCCATTTTAACTGCTCTAGTTATTCCTAAATGTAACTAGTAGAATCCCTTCTTACTGACCTTGGCTACTTGTAGGCATGTTTAATTTAACAGATAATGTACATTCAGCTCTTTTTCAAAAGAGCTGAAAAAAGGACGAAAGAAAATTTTGAAAATGTAACTGAAAAGAAAAAAAAAAGTCTTTTTGCTTTGTTTCTGCTTCTAAACACTTTCATCTGAACATAGAAATATTTTACCTGGCATTGGTTACAAGTTTGAACTTCCCTGTTTAGGGAATGAACTGTGGCCATCTGTTGGCAACCTAGACTCATGTCTGGATGGAAATCTGATAGAGTATGCTGCAGCCCTTCTTCAGTCTCTATTAGCAGTCTTGATTTTAAAACAAAACTGTAGCTCAGGTCTTTACCTAGTCTCAGATGTTGTATCCAAGTCTTGACTGTAAGTTTACAGAACTGTACAGGTTAGAATAATAGTAAATGAGAGAAACTCAGAAAAAAAATCTTAAAGATCTCCTCTTCATATAGATGTTTTTCAAAGAACATGAAGGTATTGAATATATTCAAGACTAATTAATCTCTCAGACCTAGCAGAAATTCGAAATTTAAGAGATAAGAAAAAAAGGCAAACGCATTGTCTTTGAAAAATATATGCCTTGCATAAATATTTCTGGAATACATTTTTTACAACATAAATAATACATTCACAATAGATACAGGTGAAAAATAAAAAGAAACAAAAACCTTACATTTTGTTACTTGCTGCTGATACTTTTTTGTTTATAGCAGAAAACATGCTGCTTACACTGACAGTCCCATTAGTTTATTTAATTGTCATTATTTTTTTCCCCTTCATTTGCTAATGTTTCTTTTGTATTTGCTGTAAGCCTAAGTGATTTGGTTTATATTGCAATGTTGTGTGGAATCTCCTAGATGAGCATCCCATCGTTCATAGTAATTGATGTTGGCTTCCATGGAAATGCTAATTTTGTAGCCTTAAGTGTCAATCAGTCCTCATCAGTTACGTTCACATGAAATGTTCACATGAAATACGTGGTGGTCACTGTGAAGTGTCTACCAAGTAATCAAGCCTGCTGACAGAAGGGGAAGCTCTTACATTACAATTGTGCAAGTAGGGTCTTGGTCTTTTTTTCCCCTACCATGCTCATGTAAGCATTATAAATTGGAGTAGTGTAGAGCAGAATATCTTAAACTAAGTGTGAAAATTTCCTTGTCTCTCCTATGCAAAAAGCAAGCAATGCTCTACTTCTTAACTTTAAGAAGTCTATCAGTGTATTAAATACAGTCTTCCACATTAGGATATTATAGGCAAATACTTATTTTTTTTTTTTTTAAATATTTTTCTTCTAACATTGGCATTGCTAGTGCTACAAGCATTCTAAATATTTGTACCTATAGGATTTCCCTTGCAGAAATACTGTCTTTTTAAAGACAATAATCAATGACATGTTGGAAAGATGTAAGGATCACAAAACATATGCACTAAACCACCAAGCAATATTTCTGTGAATTTATTCACTCCAAATTGGATTATCTAGACTTACTACTTTTTTTGGTAGACCAGTGTGTGCCATCTCCATAAATCTTTAAAGAAAAAGATTTCGCCTAAGAAGATGTAGTTCATAATTTTGCACAGCCTTCTAACAAAGTAATATTGGTCTCATTCTAGAATGCCTACTAGCTTTTTCAGTTGCCTCAGGTAAGATATTTAAGATGAAAATATGAAACGTTAGAATTTACAACGGGACTAATTTGCATTATACTGCCAGTGTAAAATACTCAAATCAGATTTAAGTTGTCAGTGGAGCAAAAGAGGTATTAGGGCATATGTGGATGCTTTTCACAGTTTTCTTATGTATTTCAGCCAAATGTTCTTGAACATTTATTTAAAACCATCTGCCTATTTTACTTAGGTTGGAAGGAGTCCCTACACTGAACAAACCCCATAGCTATTAGTGAGGTTTGTCTTGGTTTGTTGAGACTAAAGAAAAGAAAGCTAAGGGGGTTTTAATTACCGTCTTCAGCTACCTGATGTGTGATTATACACATGACAGAGTCAAAGTATTCTTGGAGGAGCACAGCAAAATCCAAAACTGGAACAGGTTTCCCAGACAGACTGTGCAATTTCCACCCTTGGAATTATTCCTAACTTGATTGAATTAAGACTAATCTAACTTTATCGGTCCTGCCTTGAGCAGTAGATTGGACTGTATGATCTCTCCCTGCAATACTAAAACATTAACTTTAAATAAAGGTTTTACAGAAATAGGGAAAAAAAGTTTTAAAGTGAAAACTTTGGTTGACGTTCAGCAGAATGTTCATTTTACATGTGGATACACCTGAAATAAGAAGACAGAAGGAGACACTGAGGCCATGTCTATGCTGTTAAATAAGAGAGGTAGATACACAACTCTTTAAAACCTTTTTGCCTTTAAGAGAAAACTTTCTTGGTTTTGGGTTTGTTTTTCTCTTGCAGACCAACTACTTCAGTATTTGTAAACCACAAACTTTAGATTGTATTTTGCACAGCTGGAAGGAGAGGAGAGCATGTGGATATATGGGCTACTTGAGGGTGCGAGAGTCCAACTTGTCTGGTCAGATTCAGTTGGAGGAATAGGTAAGATACAAGCACTTGAACCTGGTGCAGTCTTGGTCATTTCACTTTTTGGAAACAGTCTATAGAGTGACCAATCTTCATAACTGTTCCTACATTCCGCATTGGACAAACCTAGTTGAGTTTGTCCAAAATAGAAGAAGGGAACATAGTAATACTTAACTAGAAGTAATATGATGGTCAACTTCAGTTCTTTCTTCTATTTTCCATGTCAGTACTGACATGGATGTACCAAGAATTTTCTGAGTTGCAGTTTGCACAGTCCAGAAATTGAGTGAAATAAAAAAGAGAGACTGGCATTCCGGTGCTGAAGATCATTCCCTGCTACCAGTCATTCAAGAACCAGGAAAAATAATCCATACATGAAAATAAAGACACATTAATGGAAAGATTGCAAGAAGTCAATCTGCCATCTCCTTATAGGTTATAGAAAGCCTGCATTTACTCCATCCATTTTAATGTATCTATCTGTTAAGTGCCATGGTTTCTACAGGTAAGGCAGCCCCTAGGACGTTCTCATTGTTCCATCTTTCACTTTACTCCTGAAAGGGTAGTAGTCATAGAAGTATTTAAAACATACTATCATATATAAAGGTATTGACAACAGAGTTGTCACTACTATCCTTAAGATAGGCAGAAATGAAAATTCAGGGAACCACAGCCTCTGCTGGATCCCTTGGACAACAATGGATCAAACCCTGCTGGTAACCATTTCCAACTGCATAAAAAACAAGGTGATTGGGACTAGTCAGCACGGGTTTCCAGAGGAGAAATAATGCATGATCAACGTGATAGTTTTTTATTATTAAATTGTTGGATTGATAGACACAGGGAGACAAGTGGATGTTTGAGTGTAGCAAGAGTTTTAACACTGTTTTTCATAACATCCTCAGAGGCAAAATTATAGGGGAGGGGGGGTTAACATTCTTTATTTCATAGCTATTCATAGCTATTCATAGTGTTCTCAGAATAGGTCAACCTGAGAAGGCTGGTATCTACTGAAGAGATTATGCTTGTACAAAAGCAGCCTAGCTCTGGGGGAGAGGAGAAGCTGGTTCTAGAAATACAGAAAAGTGAAATTATCATGAAATATTTGGAGGCTGATAAATTCATACATTGAAAAAAATCATTGCCAGACATCAGGGAGATGTCTAGAATGGCCAGCACAAGGACAATATAAGTATTGAGAATAAACAGAAGGCGGCTCCCAATACACAATCACCAGCATGCAAATGTTAGAAAAAAATCCTTGCAGCAAAGGTTGTGTTGCTATGTCACAGGAGTCATATACTGCGGGAGGGGGACAGGAACAGATGAAAGTATGTCAGCAAGCGAAGAAAACTCATGCTCCTGGATTCTGATTATCCCAAACTCATGCTTTCAGTTAAGTTTTTTTTCCTGCGGTACATGTTTGATTTTCTCCTCACATAGCAATAACAGGCTGATAAATGAGAACACCTTTGGCAGTGGTAATGATAACTGATAGTGAAGCATGTGAGGAACAGCAGACAAAATGACATTTTCTCTGCCAAGAAATGGCACGTGTGTAAATAAAGAGCTATCCACCTAGGATGCAACCTTAAAAATAAATGTGGAGAAGGTTTGGAAAACCTTTAATTATAGAGACTTTCTAGGAAATGGCAATGCTCTGATGTACCTGTGGAAAAGCAGTCCTATAGTATATGAGGCAGATATAACTAAATAACTAAATCAATCAAGCTTGGAAAAAGTAATACTACTTAATATGAGTTGCAGTTATAGGCTTGGAAAAGTGCTCCAGAAATATAATATCCTAAAGGCCTCAGTAATTCCTTCTAGTTAGCTCTACAGGATGATCCTCTAAAGGGCCACAAATTGAAGATAAGCCTCTAGTAATAGCATTTTTTATTTCAGCAAGTTCCTTTCAAGCAAGAGTGTAAAGATGGAATCCAGGACAATATGCAATGGCTACAAAGTCAGTGACAGAAAGGAAAGTAAAAGGAGAAGAGTAAAATTAGAAACTTAATGTTTTCCATACATAGAATCATAGAATCACAGAATGGTTTAGGTTGGAAGAGACCTTGAAGATCATCTACTTCCAATCCTGCTCCCATGCGCAGGAACACCTCCCACTAGACCAGGTTGCTCAAAGCCCCATCCAACCTGGGGGTTTTGAAAGCTTCAAGGGATGAGGCATCTACAACTTCTCTGGGAAGCTTGTTCCAGTGTCTCAATTTCTTTTTTTCACCCTCATATTGAAAAATTTCTTCCTGGAATATAAATCTACCCTCTTCTAGTTTGAAACCATTACCCCTTGTCTTATCACTACATGCCCTTGAAAAAAAGTCCCCTCCAGCTTTCTTGTAGGCCCCCTTCAGATACTGGAAGGCTGCTATAAGGTATTCCTAGAGCCTTCTCTTCTCCAGGCTGAGCAAAACCAAAACCATCTCTCTCTGCCTGTCATCATAGAAGAGGTGCTCCAGCCCTCTGATCATCTTTGTTGCCCTCTTCTGGGCCTGCTCCAACCAGTCTATGTCCTTTTTGTGCTGAGGACTCCAAAGCTGGACCCACATGGGGTCTCATGAGAGCAGAGAAGAGAAGCAGAATCAGCTCCTCTGGTCAACCTGCTGGCCATGCTTCTTCTGATGCAGCACAAGATACGGTTGGCTTTCTGGGCTGCAATGTTGAGCTTTTCATCAATCGGCATCCTGAAGTCCCTCTCCTTAGGGCTGCTCTCAATCCATTGTCCACCCAACCTGTATTTGTGCTTGGGATTGCTGTGACCCAGGCATAGGCCCACCTCTCAAGCAGTACGGTCAAGGTCAGGAACACCTCCCACTAGACCAGGTTGCTCAAAGCCCCATCCAACCTGGGGGTTTTGAAAGCTTCAAGGGATGAGGCATCTACAACTTCTCTGGGAAGCTTGTTCCAGTGTCTCAATTTCTTTTTTTCACCCTCATATTGAAAAATTTCTTCCTGGAATATAAATCTACCCTCTTCTAGTTTGAAACCATTACCCCTTGTCTTATCACTACATGCCCTTGAAAAAAAGTCCCCTCCAGCTTTCTTGTAGGCCCCCTTCAGATACTGGAAGGCTGCTATAAGGTATTCCTAGAGCCTTCTCTTCTCCAGGCTGAGCAAAACCAAAACCATCTCTCTCTGCCTGTCATCATAGAAGAGGTGCTCCAGCCCTCTGATCATCTTTGTTGCCCTCTTCTGGGCCTGCTCCAACCAGTCTATGTCCTTTTTGTGCTGAGGACTCCAAAGCTGGACCCACATGGGGTCTCATGAGAGCAGAGAAGAGAAGCAGAATCAGCTCCTCTGGTCAACCTGCTGGCCATGCTTCTTCTGATGCAGCACAAGATACGGTTGGCTTTCTGGGCTGCAATGTTGAGCTTTTCATCAATCGGCATCCTGAAGTCCCTCTCCTTAGGGCTGCTCTCAATCCATTGTCCACCCAACCTGTATTTGTGCTTGGGATTGCTGTGACCCAGGCATAGGCCCACCTCTCAAGCAGTACGGTCAAGGTCCTGTCCAGGTCCCTCTGGATGGTATCCCTTCCCTCCAGCATGTTGACCGCACCACACAGCTTGCTGTCATCAGCTGAGGATGCACTCAATCCCACTGTCCATGTCACCAACAAAGATGTTAAACGGCTTTCCACTTGGACCTTGAGCCATTGACCACAGCTTCTAATCCAGCATTGCCATGGTTTAACCCTTGCAGGCAGGTAAACAACACACAGTCATTCACTCACTTCCCTCCAGCGGGATGTCAAAGAGACTCAGAATGCTAAAAATGTGAAAACCCATGGGATGAGATAAAAACATTTAAAAGGGTAAGAAAAAGCTGCACATGCAAGGAAAGTAAAATAAGGAATTAATTCACTGCTTCCTCTCATCAGGTAGGTGTTTAGCCACCTTCAGGAAAACAGGGCTTCATCATGCATAGCAGCCACTTGGGAAGAGGAAGGCTGTGTTGATGTTACCCCTTTCCTCCTTCTTCTCCCAGCTTTTATTGCTGAGTACGATGTCATATGGTGTGGAATATTCCTGTGGTCAAGTCCGCTGTCCCAGCTCTGTCCCCTCCCAGCTTCTTGTGTACTCACTGGTGGGGCAGCATGGGAAGAAGCAGTCCTTGATGGGGTGTAAGCATCATTTGTCAATAGCTAAAACATTGGTGTGTCATCAGCACTGTTTTTATCACAAATCCAAAACATAGCACCATAGTAGCTACTATGAAGAAAACTAATTCTATCACAGCCAAAGCTAGTACAGCCAGTTACAATAATGATATGCATTAGTAATATTAAAAGATGAATCTCATTATGTGTCATGCCATCCTGCTTATATTGGTAGAGTAAGAGTGACTGCTTCTCAGATACAAACAGAAGTGTATTTATTAAAAGCTGCAGTCATCCAAAGACAAACAGATGGCTGCTATTCAAGCAGGGCAAGGCAGTGATTATACACATCTGTACAATACTAATAAACTCTAATACATCCGGAAGCAATTAGCTGCTCTTTTAGAATAAAGCAGAGTTACTCAGAACAGCTTTCATTTCATTATTTGGTCAATTTTACATGGAAATTGGAGCTATGCATAAATGGTTTTCATAATAGTGAACACAGTAGTCTTCACTGATGGCATACTGTGTGTGGGAAAATGTATCTATAGCTCACACAGAAGAATCTCATAATTACTTTCTGCCACAGTCTACTTACTTTTTCTGATTTGCTGTTAGCAGGAATTTGCATCAAGATCACTTTGCACAGTTACTGCCCAGTTCTCTCTTAGACCTTTACTGGACTGACCTGCCAAAAAAGGTCAGCCCAAAATCACATCATATGTGAGACTGGAATTATACATAAAAGATGAAAACTGAAAACTCTTGCCTCAAGACTGATGCTCTCTTGTGAGCTCTCATGCACTGGCATCTATATCTACTACTGAACTTGAGTTTCACAGTTTATAGTGCAGATACAAAAATTCAGCCATCTGGACAGATATGTTGATGGGATGTAATATCCAACTACATTCCTGCACAGCTTTTCCAATCAGCCTTTAAACAACTAAACTCTCTTTCTAGAACTAAAATCTACTGACAATTGATTGTTGTTAAAGTAAATTATTATTCTTTGCCTAATTAACCTAATTTTCATTAACATCCAACTGGTATTCTCCTATCCAATGCATCAAGAGGTTGTCTACTCTCAGTTTTTGACTTATATTCAAAAGGAACACCTAAACTTCTGAAGAAATGAGGTCAGGAAACAAGCTAGAAAAGTGGATTCCCACTCCTCACTGTCTTAAACAGTTCTTTTGGCTCTTGTCTCTATTCTGGAACACCAAAATTGTTATGCCAAGAGCAGATTTGCTACACACAGGACTAGTTTTATGCAGTAGGGGAGTAAGCTAGTCAGTCTTGATTGACCTCAGTGCTGGAAGCAAGTTCTTTATCGGTTCTTTACCTTCTTTTTTTTTTTAGTGATATAGTCATGGAAATCCAGGTCAACAGAGACTATCACCTTATTCAATTTGACTTCATGAATATAGTATACTATTATAGTTCATGCACCTGTTTGATACTAAGCCCAGTTCTACTAGGTATCTTGTATTTGAAGATGTCTTCATATGTCTTCAAAAGACCGGATGTCTTTTGCTGGGACATAAACCAACTTGTGGTTTACATGACTGCGTTAACGTAGCCATCTGAGAATATGCTGATTATAAGGAATTCCCCTGTTCCATAGAGCAAGGAATTTCTCTGTTCCATAAAGCCCAGCAAACAATTTCTCAGGGAATCCATAAGAGCAGGTTATTTTCTTATTTTAGCTTGGTTGGATATTTGTTAGCAAGCTGGTTTTATCTGATCTAATATACATACTGTCAATTCTACATAATTTATATTTTTAATGTTATGTAATAGTAAGTCATCTGCTCTGCAGATATAAAGATATATTGAATCTTTAGTTAATTCCATCAATCAGATGTAATCCTATAGAAAATAAAACTACAAGCAGCAGAAAATCCAGGAGGTTTTAAATTTCTCTTTAATGAAGACAAAAAGACACACTTGAGTCGATTAGCATTCTTCATGTTTATATGGCATAAGTGTTTATATATCCAAATTAAGGAGTCCAGTCCTATATTATCTGGCTGAAATATGATAAATATTAATAAAAATTAACTTATAATAATATTATTATTTATAATCTATTGATTATAATTAATAAATTATAACAGTTATTAGTTTATAAGGAAAAATATTGCTAATGCAAAGAAATCCTCAATTGTGTAAGCTGAACATTAAAGCTGGAAAAAAATCTGATCAAATACATTCACAGAGACATGTCAATTTTAAGTACATTACTTTCTTATAGGATATGAGTGGGAGATGCAAGGAGAAACTTCAAAATCAAATTTTAAGAGTTACTGCAGTTTTGAAAGCAAAAAAAAAAAATTAAAATATGAAAAAAAATCCCACCAATTTGTCTTTCTTTGGGCTGGATTGGCCAATGAGAATAACAGATGCTCTCCCCCACCTCTCCCACCAAAGAGAGGAGAGAGAGAGATAAAGAGATTTATAATGTGATTAATAACAAATAAACTCCTCCCAAACCCTTAACCCATCATATTGCAAGAAAGAAGGAATATCCTGTAAAAGGGATTCCTGAAAGCATAAGCTTAGAGAAGGCAACGGAAGCTCCAGGGCTAAAACCAGAGGATTTTAAAAGAGTTCAGTCTTGATAAGTGGATAGAATTGATTTTACAGTATAAAAAAAGAAAGTAAAGAATTTCTCTCAGCATATGTAAAGCTTTTCACATATGGTGAAAATGCAAAGGAGATAAGATGTTATAAAAGAGTCACAGTGTGTATAAGGCAGGGAACACGGGATGGGCAGAGAGAGAAATTCCTTCAACATTAAACATGCTGTGCTTGATCAGTGCAACTACTTCTCCATAGCAGGTCCTCCTTCACCTCCAGCAGAGAAAGCTCTGCTTTTTGATTTGCCACTCAGCACATTTAGCAGAATGTATGTAAATATTCACCCACATAACTCATACTGTCAAGATTGCAGGCACATACAGAGATACCTAGGGCACAAACTAGCTTTCCAGAGGTGTCAAATATACTTCAACTAAAGCTGCAATCAATTCTGAAGCAATATTATTTTCCAGGAAGCCAATTTTTCAGCACTAAGAAGTTCAGAATTACTTTGAATAAGACGTGTGTAGGACACATCAACTTTCCCACACTTCTCACTCTTCTATCACTTTACTGGACTATTATTCAAATAAAGATATGACATGGGGGGTAATATGAAGTGAGAAGACAATAAAATAAAATAAAGAGTTTTGATTGATTGTGAATCTATTAGATTTTGATCTACAAACTCATTAAGAACCAGCAGCATATATTGTCCAAACTGGAAATGCAGTCAATATCCATTTATCAGAATATCTCTGCTCTGTCCTTCAAGGAAATCAAAGAGGATAACAAAGGTTTGTTAGTGCAAGGCCGCCTTGCCCTTTATAGAAACTGTCACTGGATTCACATTAGGAAGAGGATAGGCACAGGCTCCTGGCACCTTTTTGTTTGTATTACAGATACTGTCAAGGACAGTATCTCCCCTTTCGATTCTTCCCAGTAACTGAATGAGCATGTACATGTATATGATCATGAACCTGCTTGGGTATATAGACTCTGCTGAAAGGAATATATTCCCTTCAGATCCTATGTTCTCTGTTTGACATTCACCACAAAATAATGATGTAGCTTCACTAAACTACTTGGAATTAACATACACAAGAGAAACTATTGGCATCAGTAATATTCTGATATATTTCAACTTGCAATCACAGTTGAGGAAACTATTTTATACATGGGTTTATAGACATTTATGCCTTGAATATCACTTCTGCAAGCTACAGCTGCTGAGGAGGGGAGAGAGCCCATAATTTATGGTTTTTCTGCAAGGCTGGAAAATAAAACAAATATAGACTCGTATTTCAGTATTAACCAAACAAGCTCTTACTTTTATATCTATCTGATAAGTTGAAAATAATTCAGAAAGCTCAACATCTAGGGAACAAATGTGATAAAGTGGGTTTATTTCTGGCCAATTGAAACGCATGCCATCCTAATAACAATGCAAGCTAATGTTACCCCAGTATATTGAGTGACAGGTAGGTCACAAAACCATTGTGTTGGCAGGAGCTCAAAGAAAAACATGAGTGATCTGAAGTCAGTGAGGCTGTGCACACATGAGCTTTGCTGTCCCAGGAAAATTCTAGCTTTTTCTTCATATTTTCAGTACTCGAGTCCAACCTTATTTTCCATTTTAACTGCTCTAGTTATTCCTAAATGTAACTAGTAGAATCCCTTCTTACTGACCTTGGCTACTTGTAGGCATGTTTAATTTAACAGATAATGTACATTCAGCTCTTTTTCAAAAGAGCTGAAAAAAGGACGAAAGAAAATTTTGAAAATGTAACTGAAAAGAAAAAAAAAAGTCTTTTTGCTTTGTTTCTGCTTCTAAACACTTTCATCTGAACATAGAAATATTTTACCTGGCATTGGTTACAAGTTTGAACTTCCCTGTTTAGGGAATGAACTGTGGCCATCTGTTGGCAACCTAGACTCATGTCTGGATGGAAATCTGATAGAGTATGCTGCAGCCCTTCTTCAGTCTCTATTAGCAGTCTTGATTTTAAAACAAAACTGTAGCTCAGGTCTTTACCTAGTCTCAGATGTTGTATCCAAGTCTTGACTGTAAGTTTACAGAACTGTACAGGTTAGAATAATAGTAAATGAGAGAAACTCAGAAAAAAAATCTTAAAGATCTCCTCTTCATATAGATGTTTTTCAAAGAACATGAAGGTATTGAATATATTCAAGACTAATTAATCTCTCAGACCTAGCAGAAATTCGAAATTTAAGAGATAAGAAAAAAAGGCAAACGCATTGTCTTTGAAAAATATATGCCTTGCATAAATATTTCTGGAATACATTTTTTACAACATAAATAATACATTCACAATAGATACAGGTGAAAAATAAAAAGAAACAAAAACCTTACATTTTGTTACTTGCTGCTGATACTTTTTTGTTTATAGCAGAAAACATGCTGCTTACACTGACAGTCCCATTAGTTTATTTAATTGTCATTATTTTTTTCCCCTTCATTTGCTAATGTTTCTTTTGTATTTGCTGTAAGCCTAAGTGATTTGGTTTATATTGCAATGTTGTGTGGAATCTCCTAGATGAGCATCCCATCGTTCATAGTAATTGATGTTGGCTTCCATGGAAATGCTAATTTTGTAGCCTTAAGTGTCAATCAGTCCTCATCAGTTACGTTCACATGAAATGTTCACATGAAATACGTGGTGGTCACTGTGAAGTGTCTACCAAGTAATCAAGCCTGCTGACAGAAGGGGAAGCTCTTACATTACAATTGTGCAAGTAGGGTCTTGGTCTTTTTTTCCCCTACCATGCTCATGTAAGCATTATAAATTGGAGTAGTGTAGAGCAGAATATCTTAAACTAAGTGTGAAAATTTCCTTGTCTCTCCTATGCAAAAAGCAAGCAATGCTCTACTTCTTAACTTTAAGAAGTCTATCAGTGTATTAAATACAGTCTTCCACATTAGGATATTATAGGCAAATACTTATTTTTTTTTTTTTTAAATATTTTTCTTCTAACATTGGCATTGCTAGTGCTACAAGCATTCTAAATATTTGTACCTATAGGATTTCCCTTGCAGAAATACTGTCTTTTTAAAGACAATAATCAATGACATGTTGGAAAGATGTAAGGATCACAAAACATATGCACTAAACCACCAAGCAATATTTCTGTGAATTTATTCACTCCAAATTGGATTATCTAGACTTACTACTTTTTTTGGTAGACCAGTGTGTGCCATCTCCATAAATCTTTAAAGAAAAAGATTTCGCCTAAGAAGATGTAGTTCATAATTTTGCACAGCCTTCTAACAAAGTAATATTGGTCTCATTCTAGAATGCCTACTAGCTTTTTCAGTTGCCTCAGGTAAGATATTTAAGATGAAAATATGAAACGTTAGAATTTACAACGGGACTAATTTGCATTATACTGCCAGTGTAAAATACTCAAATCAGATTTAAGTTGTCAGTGGAGCAAAAGAGGTATTAGGGCATATGTGGATGCTTTTCACAGTTTTCTTATGTATTTCAGCCAAATGTTCTTGAACATTTATTTAAAACCATCTGCCTATTTTACTTAGGTTGGAAGGAGTCCCTACACTGAACAAACCCCATAGCTATTAGTGAGGTTTGTCTTGGTTTGTTGAGACTAAAGAAAAGAAAGCTAAGGGGGTTTTAATTACCGTCTTCAGCTACCTGATGTGTGATTATACACATGACAGAGTCAAAGTATTCTTGGAGGAGCACAGCAAAATCCAAAACTGGAACAGGTTTCCCAGACAGACTGTGCAATTTCCACCCTTGGAATTATTCCTAACTTGATTGAATTAAGACTAATCTAACTTTATCGGTCCTGCCTTGAGCAGTAGATTGGACTGTATGATCTCTCCCTGCAATACTAAAACATTAACTTTAAATAAAGGTTTTACAGAAATAGGGAAAAAAAGTTTTAAAGTGAAAACTTTGGTTGACGTTCAGCAGAATGTTCATTTTACATGTGGATACACCTGAAATAAGAAGACAGAAGGAGACACTGAGGCCATGTCTATGCTGTTAAATAAGAGAGGTAGATACACAACTCTTTAAAACCTTTTTGCCTTTAAGAGAAAACTTTCTTGGTTTTGGGTTTGTTTTTCTCTTGCAGACCAACTACTTCAGTATTTGTAAACCACAAACTTTAGATTGTATTTTGCACAGCTGGAAGGAGAGGAGAGCATGTGGATATATGGGCTACTTGAGGGTGCGAGAGTCCAACTTGTCTGGTCAGATTCAGTTGGAGGAATAGGTAAGATACAAGCACTTGAACCTGGTGCAGTCTTGGTCATTTCACTTTTTGGAAACAGTCTATAGAGTGACCAATCTTCATAACTGTTCCTACATTCCGCATTGGACAAACCTAGTTGAGTTTGTCCAAAATAGAAGAAGGGAACATAGTAATACTTAACTAGAAGTAATATGATGGTCAACTTCAGTTCTTTCTTCTATTTTCCATGTCAGTACTGACATGGATGTACCAAGAATTTTCTGAGTTGCAGTTTGCACAGTCCAGAAATTGAGTGAAATAAAAAAGAGAGACTGGCATTCCGGTGCTGAAGATCATTCCCTGCTACCAGTCATTCAAGAACCAGGAAAAATAATCCATACATGAAAATAAAGACACATTAATGGAAAGATTGCAAGAAGTCAATCTGCCATCTCCTTATAGGTTATAGAAAGCCTGCATTTACTCCATCCATTTTAATGTATCTATCTGTTAAGTGCCATGGTTTCTACAGGTAAGGCAGCCCCTAGGACGTTCTCATTGTTCCATCTTTCACTTTACTCCTGAAAGGGTAGTAGTCATAGAAGTATTTAAAACATACTATCATATATAAAGGTATTGACAACAGAGTTGTCACTACTATCCTTAAGATAGGCAGAAATGAAAATTCAGGGAACCACAGCCTCTGCTGGATCCCTTGGACAACAATGGATCAAACCCTGCTGGTAACCATTTCCAACTGCATAAAAAACAAGGTGATTGGGACTAGTCAGCACGGGTTTCCAGAGGAGAAATAATGCATGATCAACGTGATAGTTTTTTATTATTAAATTGTTGGATTGATAGACACAGGGAGACAAGTGGATGTTTGAGTGTAGCAAGAGTTTTAACACTGTTTTTCATAACATCCTCAGAGGCAAAATTATAGGGGAGGGGGGGTTAACATTCTTTATTTCATAGCTATTCATAGCTATTCATAGTGTTCTCAGAATAGGTCAACCTGAGAAGGCTGGTATCTACTGAAGAGATTATGCTTGTACAAAAGCAGCCTAGCTCTGGGGGAGAGGAGAAGCTGGTTCTAGAAATACAGAAAAGTGAAATTATCATGAAATATTTGGAGGCTGATAAATTCATACATTGAAAAAAATCATTGCCAGACATCAGGGAGATGTCTAGAATGGCCAGCACAAGGACAATATAAGTATTGAGAATAAACAGAAGGCGGCTCCCAATACACAATCACCAGCATGCAAATGTTAGAAAAAAATCCTTGCAGCAAAGGTTGTGTTGCTATGTCACAGGAGTCATATACTGCGGGAGGGGGACAGGAACAGATGAAAGTATGTCAGCAAGCGAAGAAAACTCATGCTCCTGGATTCTGATTATCCCAAACTCATGCTTTCAGTTAAGTTTTTTTTCCTGCGGTACATGTTTGATTTTCTCCTCACATAGCAATAACAGGCTGATAAATGAGAACACCTTTGGCAGTGGTAATGATAACTGATAGTGAAGCATGTGAGGAACAGCAGACAAAATGACATTTTCTCTGCCAAGAAATGGCACGTGTGTAAATAAAGAGCTATCCACCTAGGATGCAACCTTAAAAATAAATGTGGAGAAGGTTTGGAAAACCTTTAATTATAGAGACTTTCTAGGAAATGGCAATGCTCTGATGTACCTGTGGAAAAGCAGTCCTATAGTATATGAGGCAGATATAACTAAATAACTAAATCAATCAAGCTTGGAAAAAGTAATACTACTTAATATGAGTTGCAGTTATAGGCTTGGAAAAGTGCTCCAGAAATATAATATCCTAAAGGCCTCAGTAATTCCTTCTAGTTAGCTCTACAGGATGATCCTCTAAAGGGCCACAAATTGAAGATAAGCCTCTAGTAATAGCATTTTTTATTTCAGCAAGTTCCTTTCAAGCAAGAGTGTAAAGATGGAATCCAGGACAATATGCAATGGCTACAAAGTCAGTGACAGAAAGGAAAGTAAAAGGAGAAGAGTAAAATTAGAAACTTAATGTTTTCCATACATAGAATCATAGAATCACAGAATGGTTTAGGTTGGAAGAGACCTTGAAGATCATCTACTTCCAATCCTGCTCCCATGCGCAGGAACACCTCCCACTAGACCAGGTTGCTCAAAGCCCCATCCAACCTGGGGGTTTTGAAAGCTTCAAGGGATGAGGCATCTACAACTTCTCTGGGAAGCTTGTTCCAGTGTCTCAATTTCTTTTTTTCACCCTCATATTGAAAAATTTCTTCCTGGAATATAAATCTACCCTCTTCTAGTTTGAAACCATTACCCCTTGTCTTATCACTACATGCCCTTGAAAAAAAGTCCCCTCCAGCTTTCTTGTAGGCCCCCTTCAGATACTGGAAGGCTGCTATAAGGTATTCCTAGAGCCTTCTCTTCTCCAGGCTGAGCAAAACCAAAACCATCTCTCTCTGCCTGTCATCATAGAAGAGGTGCTCCAGCCCTCTGATCATCTTTGTTGCCCTCTTCTGGGCCTGCTCCAACCAGTCTATGTCCTTTTTGTGCTGAGGACTCCAAAGCTGGACCCACATGGGGTCTCATGAGAGCAGAGAAGAGAAGCAGAATCAGCTCCTCTGGTCAACCTGCTGGCCATGCTTCTTCTGATGCAGCACAAGATACGGTTGGCTTTCTGGGCTGCAATGTTGAGCTTTTCATCAATCGGCATCCTGAAGTCCCTCTCCTTAGGGCTGCTCTCAATCCATTGTCCACCCAACCTGTATTTGTGCTTGGGATTGCTGTGACCCAGGCATAGGCCCACCTCTCAAGCAGTACGGTCAAGGTCCTGTCCAGGTCCCTCTGGATGGTATCCCTTCCCTCCAGCATGTTGACCGCACCACACAGCTTGCTGTCATCAGCTGAGGATGCACTCAATCCCACTGTCCATGTCACCAACAAAGATGTTAAACGGCTTTCCACTTGGACCTTGAGCCATTGACCACAGCTCTTTGAGTGCTGCCATCCAGCCAGTTCCTTATCCACCGAGTCATCCATCCATCAAATCCATGTCTCTCCAATTTAGAGACCAGAATATCATGTGGGGCAGTGTCAAATACTTTGCAGAAGTCCAGGTAGATTATGTTAATTGCTCAATATTACATAGTAGCATAACTCTCAAAAGCTCAGAGTTTATGGAGTAGAGATGTGCATGTGCAGGATAACGAATAGTAAAGCTTTAGAGCTGAGATAGAATAGAAGTGATACTGAGGAAAAATTAAATACATTAGTATTAGAAGATACCCGTACCTGTCTAGTAACCAAAAATTAATCACTATACAGTCTTTTAAAAATGTAAGATTTAATGTATGATTTCTACTGATGAATTAAACTCAGAATTCCCTTTAAGGTTAAAAGAGGTGAAATGAAATGCAATACTTAACAAGAAGGAATCTGCTGTTCTGCATACGCACTCACAGGAGATCAAGTAGGTAATTATACATACAGAAATTAGCATTTAGTTGTTTTTTAATTAATATTTTGTCCCGGTACTGTAGTATTAATAATCATACACTATGTCATATTGTTATATATGGAGCCATAAGTCTCTCTCATAGTGAAGCCATTTGTTATACTGGTTATTGGGAAACAAGTAACTAAATTCACGTTAAGTAAAAGCTAATCAAGAGGCATGTATTTAATTAGAGAACACATGTGGAAGTAACCATGTTATTTCTGTAGGTTGCCATTGTTCTGTGGTGTGCGTTTGTTATACTTTGTTACTCAAAACTACTAATTTTCTTTGCACAAATTACTGTAATCCCATCATACAGTATTATAATTTACCTGGTAATTTGTATGTAATGTATCACCACCACTGTCAGAGGATGTGTCTTCAACTTTCCCATGCTCTCAGAAGTAACAATAGGATTTTATTGGTTAATATAGTTGGTTTTATTGTATGGTATGTATTAGATGTCAAAATCATACTGGTTCTACAATCAAATTCTGCGCAAACTGAATAATGGCTACATTGGCATACAATAACCGACTATAAGAGCAAAAATTAAGAATTACAGGACACCCACAGACCCATACTGGTTATCATGGAGCAAAGAGCAGATAAAAGAGAGAAAAATGTTCAAGAAAATCTTTCCATTGTTTAGACTTGACTACGAGCCTTGAGCCATAAGAGGGCATGCAGCATTGCTGGGATTGTGAGTTATAACCTACAAATGACAGTTTCCAGACTAGCAAAGGGAGGATTGTCAACCAACATACCAGTAAAAAGCGTGTTCCCATTGTCAGCCACAGGCCACAGTAATTTAGGGTAATTTTGTCCTAGACTAATATTGTACCAGGTCCTGAGGACACTATTTTGGACTTACTGTCTGTAACAGGCCTCACACCTTGAAAACAGGAGGATATAAGCTGAAAACAGATGCCTCAGGAGTATAAACAACTCAGTGATGTTACTGGTCAAGGGAGAGGTACAAACCTGACAGCTGGGAAAAGACTGCTTTAAGCATAAAAATAAAATAAAATAAAATCTAGCATGAAAGAAACAGCCAAGCAATAATAAAAACAAACTCTGTGGCCTAGGAAGGTAATAACCTTCAGTATCATGCAGTACATAGTTCAGGGGGTGAAGGGCAAAGGCTATGAAAAATCTAGAAAAAAAATCTAATAAAAGGACAAGATTACGAAGGACTGTCACCATGGGAATAGGTGTTGCAGAATCACTGTGGGATTGTCAGAGTTGCGTGTCAGAGACTGTCTTGAAGGACCTGCTTTTCTTCTCTACCTGTTTCAGGCAGACCCTTCACTACTCAAGGATTTTTTGATCTGCTAGGCAACTTTCAAGGGCTGTGTGCAGCAGTAGAAGTATGTGTTTTATGTGTTGTATGATATTTGGACAACAGAACCGTTTTACTTCATTCATCTGACTTTTTGTAGCAGGAACCATCTATAGAAGACTTGACTGCAGGCTCTTTAGGAGTCACCCTAAAAAGCCAAGTAACTGCCAGCAAATACAAGGCTTCCTCTGTTCATGACCCCTGCTATCTTTCCATGCATGACAACATAAGCTCTAGAGAAGGAGCAAGTCAAGTCCCATAAGCAAGGACATCTTTGTGGGTGCATTTCTTTTGAAATCATATGAAGTAATAAGATCAGTAAAGGTTTCCTTTATAATCCTGTGCTTTGCTAATGTTAAAGAGAATCATTGCAGACTAATACCCCTCAAAATTAAATAAGATTCTTGTTTTCCCATCTTCAAACTATGAAAAATCTGTTTAATACTGTGCATTTTTCCAACCTCTTTTATCCATAAGAGTTAACTATACATATTGGTAAGGAAAATCGTATCATACAGCTAAATGATCCAAAGTCCTTGGTAAAGAAAAGTTATGACTATGGCCTAGCAATTTTTTAGCTTTGAAAAGAGTTGCGCTTATGCACGAGCACCATAATCACCAAGAATAGGTCTATAAGAGAAGTATTCTCTATTTTCATCAGTATATAGCTTGACAAACTCAGTACTGATTCTCCCTGTCCAGAGACCATGCTCTGAAAGTCAGAAGGAACATAACTACTGGCCACCTCTGAGATTAAATTCTGAAAATTCATTAAAATGGAATATCATTAATGAAATAGTCAGAAGATTGCATCCTGAAAGACATCTTATCCTTGAGACAGAGACTTAGAAAGGAAAAATAATCACGGCTGATTAAAAACATACTTAAAAGACTATTCAAAAATTTAAAAAGAGTACCTTTATATATTATCCACATTTCCTCATTTGCATATACAAAAAAAAATGTGAGTACATCTTAGATGATATATGAATACATCTCAGTATCTTTCATAAGTGTCAGTGCGTGGGGATGTAGGTGTATGTGTGTACATGTGGAGGTGTGCAATTTAGCACATACACTGTTCAGAATTTGTCCTAGAGTCAACTCTTATCCAGAATGATATTACCATTTTATGTTATCATTTTCCTATTTATTTTCCATGTTTAATAGAACCCTCTGGAAAAGAAGAGTACAAAATTATTTCTTTTTGTACCTTGTTTGGCAGCTCTACTACCTCCTATGATTGCCATCTGGCATATTTGCTGTCAGGATATTCTGCAAACTACAACAGCTGTTTGTGGAAGTGGATGGCATGAGAATATTTAGATGGTATTAGTGAGAGGAAAAGATGAGACAAAGATGAGGGCTATGGATACTATAGGATGATTAACTCAATTCCAAGAATTAATTTCCTTAAGTCTTCTGAAACTTTGGTGATCAATTTTGAATGATACAAGTTCAAGGATCAAGTTGTGCATGAGAGGGAAGGTTGTGGGGAGGAAAGAAGAACTATCCTTTGTATGTAAGAGGAGTATAGTTGAAAATTGACAGTCCATAGTATAAGCCAGTTGGAAAGGTTATGTTTGCAGAGCTGCTTCCTGTCATATGTTGGGGATATTGTGGATGGGATTTTTTTAACACTTTATTTGCCGAATCCATAGAATATAGTTCCATATTAATTGTGTGTGCATTCTTGGATGACACCAGTGATTACAGATCTTGGTTCAGTTAATTTGCCTACACAATACAGGATATGATGACCCAGGTAGGTAGAACCTGTCCCAGACATGCAATAGATTATGTGTATTTGCTACACTGAAAATTTCAAACGGGCAAAAAATAAACAGAAAGGCAAGGCAACAATTTTCTTCCCCATCCCACTTGGGAGAGAGTGAGCAAGCAGCTATCTGTTGTTTACCTGCCTACTGGGGTTAAACCAAAACACACTTGGTTTTTATTTCATTTGTTACCTCCTGCTCTCAAGTCTGCATTTCTGTAAATGACCACTGATGAATTATTTGTAACCCTGGAGAGTTCTTTGCCAGTTTATATGCCCTTGTTAAGACCCCATTCCTTCAGATCTTGTATATCCTCCCTACTATATCCCGTGTTCCTTACTTGTAAGGCCTCTGCTATCATACCGTGCCCCACCATGTACACTAAATTGCTCTACTAGTCATAAATATGCCATTCCGCATCACATAACTACTTGTTGCTACTAACTATATTAAAAATATGGCAATGCTATTTAAAGATATGCAAAAGTGTAAAAATAAGGAAAAAAAAAAAAAAAGAACAGTCATGAAAAGAATGACGGCTGTACTTAGACAAGCCAAAACAAAGCTCCAGACAGGTCAAGATTGCTCAGAGAAAACTTAGTAAACCTTGGTTCTAAGGCCTTGCAAAGTCAATGCAAAGCTGGTGACCTGTGATGGTCACCATGGCAATAATAATGTTTAGGGGGCTATAAGGCTACATACTCTGTGTGTCTTCAATCAGTCATTCATCCCCTTTTATCAGTGTTATGCTGAGTGCTATCTTGCCATCTGTCTTTTCATACCAATAAATAAAAAAAAAATGTAAAAAAAAAAAAAAGAACAGTCATGAAAAGAATGACGGCTGTACTTAGACAAGCCAAAACAAAGCTCCAGACAGGTCAAGATTGCTCAGAGAAAACTTAGTAAACCTTGGTTCTAAGGCCTTGCAAAGTCAATGCAAAGCTGGTGACCTGTGATGGTCACCATGGCAATAATAATGTTTAGGGGGCTATAAGGCTACATACTCTGTGTGTCTTCAATCAGTCATTCATCCCCTTTTATCAGTGTTATGCTGAGTGCTATCTTGCCATCTGTCTTTTCATACCAATAAATAAAAAAAAAATGAAGTTTGTGTTACTCTTTTTGTAAGATTTCAAGCACATGGGAGCGTTGGCTCTACCAGAACACTTTATGCTCATCTTCCACTATTTGTAAAAGGAGATGCAAGAGCCTTACATGACACTAAACTGAAGACACAGGGTGCAGCTGGCATCTTCATGGGTTTGAGTGAAGCTGGCATGACAGTATTACATTGCTACAGGCTGTTCATACAGCTGTTCAGACAAATTTTACCACATCACCATCTTCTGTTTCGTCTAGTGCCAAAGACAATTCTGTACCTGGGACACCTAGAAATACACCAGCTTGAATACGGGAAACTTCCTGGTAGGTCATTTCAAACATTCTGTTTGAAGCAGCCACAGTGTGTTTGAAAAAAAAAAAAACCACCAGCCACATCATCTTCCTGGTTTGAACAATAGGTGAATGAAGGAAAGAAGAAGAGAGATCTCTAAATTGAATATAATATAATCCAAATACAATATAGCATAATAAAATGTGCTTCATCAAAACTCAAAGCGCAGGTTTCTGAGGGATTTTGTTTGTTAGTGTTCTAAGATAACATTCTTTACTTTATTAGTATATATATTATTTATTGAAATTTAAACATGTTCATGAAAGTTTTTACAGTTCTTAAAATAAGAAAAGCTTTTTGTTTTGCAATAACCTGATTTATTTATGCCTCATGTACATGCATATTCTTCTGTGACAGACCATGCAATTTATACCCTTGAACACAGAATAGTCCATTTGGAACTGGACTTCAATAGCAACAGAACCAGCACTTTGGTGTTTCATCTGTGCTTTGGTGGGGGGTATTCTTAGTGAACTGGTACCAAATTAAGGGAATGGTGCTTTTCATTCAGCTTCAGAATGTAATCTACAATGAAAAGAATCAATGTGCTGCATATTATCTAAGGATCTAGAAAAAGTCTCATTGGATTCATTAGGCAAGTCATCTTAAGATTTTTCTACTCAACTACAAGACATAGAACTTCTAAGAAAATCACTTTATGCTTGAAAAAATATCCAGTACTACAATTTTGAGATGGAACAACTCTAGGACCAGTGAGGATCTCCTCTGTTCTTTCTGTTAAAAGATAAAGAAGCAGAAGTAGCCATGTCCTGGATGGATAGATTACACGGAAATTTTAAGGTTCAAAGCTGTATCTGACACACCAAGTAGTATTCTATTTCATGATGATATTGTATGATAGTTCACTGGGAATGAAACCAAACCTCTGTGGTGCCAACGAAACTCTGCAATTTTATTATATCTGAATTGCTTTCTTACCTAAAAAGTTTTATTTCAACTAATATTGTATACAAATGTCTAAAAAAAGCTCTGCATTCTGAGTATTCCTATTGTGTTTGTTAAGTGATCATCCATTTCAGTTTTGATAACATGGCATACAGCGTGAACATCTTTTATCCTACTGCAATATTTCATCACACAAACAACTATTACACTTTTAAAGGAGTCAGCAGCTAGACTTCAGATCTGCATAAGGCTCAAACACGAAATGTCAACTTGATTAGTTATGAAAGTAGGAATGACTGTATAGATTTAACAGCAATGAACAGTCAGAGTTTAAAATGACTCAGTCACACATCTGCACTGTCAAGATAGTTACCCTAAACTTAGATCTCTAATTAGAATATTTATACATTCTGTTGCTTTCAGTTGCAAAAGATTCTTTCTGCTATAAGCCTAATATAGAAATATCATATGGAGTCCCTGATTTCCCACATAGAAATTCAGGAGAGGTACTTTCTTAGCTTATGAATCTACATGCACTAGAAAATTATGCAGATAAACTGCTGACAATTATTGGATAACACATTAGTTTCTGTTTTTATTTTCCAGGATGTAAGACAGCTCCCTGAGATGTTTATTAGTTAGAAAAACAGCTAGGATTTTGTCTGTCAGCATCTGCACTAAACATTCAAAAATGCTCTGATAAAGTATTTATAGTGCTTGTGGATCAAATGAGACCCAGTATATTAAGGTGTGCATGCCTTAAGAGATATTTTTCTCTTGAGTAACAAGTTATCCGCTAGTAGTCCTCTCCCACCTGGCACAAATATCAATATGAACACATTGGGGTCGTTAAGGTCAGAGTATTACAAACTATGATAGTGCATGGGAAACCAAGAAGGTGGAAGGGATATCCCAGGGCTGTATCTGTGAATGCTTGCAATCCCACTTACCCACTGAGAGGATCAATGACAGAGGCACCTTACGGCTACAGCAGAGACGAAGTCTTCAGCGTCAAAAGGAAAGGGTCAGAGGACAAGGTTTCCAGTGCTAGAAAAGGGGTTAAGGTACACAGTAATAGTTATTTAACTCTTCCACTATGCATAGATCTAATAGGGTGATCTGTAGGAGTTATGATCCTAGCTAACTCAATTGAAAAAATTGTTCAGGAGGAAAGAGACAACCTCTGAAATGAAGTGAGTTCATCTGAAACCCTATGTATTAATTTGGCGTTTTTGTGAGAATTTCTCCTCGTAGTCCTGCAAGACGATTCAAATACAGTACAAACAAGTGGATCTGCAGAGACACAGATTCAATTCTGTCATGCAACTGAGACAGTACCTGAAATGTCAGGCAGGACAGCTGTGAGGCTTCAACTCATCTTACCTCCTATCTACCTTTCCACAGTACTCACTCCTCCTTCTCTAATACTTTCCTATTCAGTTAGTTACGTAGGCTCAGCATTGAACCTTAACAATAGAAAGGCTAATAATAATGTTAAGCAGCCAATTTTATTAAAAGTAAAAAAGAAGTTTGAAAAATAAGGAAAAGGAAATATTCATGCCAATATTCTTAGTGACACAGAAATAAATTTTGAAAAAAAATCTGTTAAAATAAAATGGAATCAGAAGTGTCTCAAAAATTACTTTTGTAAAGTGTTCTAGCATGAAGCTACAGACATTATTGAAAACATTATCCTTGAAGTATTTGTGTTATTTTACATCTGAAAGACAACCACTGAAATAAAAAGAATAAAGCAGAAGCAAATAAAAAAATAATAAAAAGCGAAAACAAAACCAAAAGAACCCAACCGGTTCCCCTTCCCACCCTAAAAGACCCCATCAACAGCCACTTGACAACAGTCAACAGAATGCTAAGGAAACAACATAAATTTTTAGAGGAATGTTTAACCTTGATCTGTAATACAGTGAATGTCAATAAGGTTAAAACTGTGATTAACATTTGGATGATGAGAAGGTTTTCATACAAACGCTTTGAAATCAAAAACATTCTATTTAGTTAATTGTTTTGCTTTTTTTAGTGGTAAGCAGTAATTCATAAACAACAGAAGAATATTATAAAGAAGCTACCAGTATGAAACACAGTAAACTAATATTGGCTTGGTACAAATTTTCTTATTAATTCTGTTTGGTACACAATTACAGAGAGGTAAAACCTGGGAGATAAAAATGGAGGATATGTCATAATTTCCACAGCTAGGTATCAGATAAGGATCACGGAGGTTGCAGATTCCTGATCTAACTTAAACTCATTAAGAAAAGACCTTGTTAATGCTGTTCATACACCTGAAGTGATCATTCTGGTATCTGAAAAATATGAATTTTCTAAATAAGGTTTCTTTGATATTTCATTTCACTCTCTCTAAGGTTTAAGAATATGTGGAAACAAATACAGGAATTATGGCATCTGTATGCCAATTTAGGATTTTGTCCAGGGAATTCACTTTACTGACTATTTACAGCACTAGTCTGTACAAAGCATCCAGAGCAGTACTGCAGACTCAAGTCTTTTTGTGCAAACACAATTCTTTCCTCCACTGGCTATTGAGCTCTATAGTGCCAAGTACCACTGGAAATCAAGACATTTATGTGAAATCTATAAAGATATCTGCCCAAAGCAAGATTTTTAATTTTTTTTTTCCTCAGTATGAGAAGTAGGTAACATGCTTTAAATTTTGAGTAGACAGTAAGCAGTTAAAAATTCCTTAAGTAAACAATCAGCTTATTTCAGGTATTACATAAATAAAAGCAATTTGCTAGCTAACTTTTTGATTTAAGATTACATTTGTTTTTCATGTTTTAAGAGCCTAAACTTCACATACGGTGTCAGTCTAAGGACATGATCAATTTACCTGCTTTGAAATGCAGTATAGTAAGGTACTTAAAGCCCTAAACCCAAGTTGTTCTTCTGTGCCTTCATATGGTCAATGAACGCATCTTTTAGAGTGAGTCATCTAATCAAATTTAGAGGTTAGTTTTAGAATGATGTGATTGCGTCTTGGAAGTGCCTGTCTATTTTTCTCAGTTACAGTCCATTTATCTCAGTTGACTGTCTCTGACAATAGCCTGTTACAAAACTGGGCCTAAAAAAAATATCCTGTCATACTCTAGCAATTAGTATAGACTGTATTTTTCCAGCAATTAGTTGACTCGGGGGTTTTTCCCAGAAATTAGTAGAGACTCTATTTTTCATCAGACTTCTTACTTTCTTTCTTTTTGAAATTTTTACAGATCCTTTGAATGAGGAAGATGGTGACTTATTTTTTGTTCTCTGGCTCATAAAAATTACATTCTTTTTACATATAAATTCATCTTTTAAAACTACAAAATCTCTTGAGTTTTATAGCTTCCTCCAGTTTCCTTTGTATTAATGTGACAAAGGATAAATTATTTCTGACTGGTCATTTAATCAGAAAACCTTATTCTGATGCATTAGTGTCAAAACTGCCATTTGCTCAAGGCATTTTTGCTAAAGAAAAATAAATTCTATTATGAAAGAAATGAGGCTGGAAAAATAACTCACAATGTAAGAGTGAATTTTGGTATATATTAAAAAAACCTGCTCGCAATTTTAGCCATAGCCACAGTTTTAACCATAGCCACAATTTTAGCCCTGGTCAGCGTGGGAACCCCCAGTCACAGGATCTGACAGAAACCAGGTTGTTTATTGCTACACTTCAGTAGTACATGACTCCAGATATACACTTAAGAAGATCAATTTGAGCTGTTATAAATATCTACAGCAATCTACCCACAGCAGCCAGATTTTCAGTAAGGGCTAGTTTATTCCTACTTCTGTGAGTCTGACAGATGCATCCTTAGGGTAGAATCATCTCACATAATTTGAGATGTCTTAAAAGTAGAATTTAAGTCTCATTCCTGACTCCATTGTCAAAAAGAGACAAATAGTGTTTTGTTTTGATTAACTTAGATGCCTATGTTGATATATGATGAATCATCATCTGGAGACAAATGTCTTGAAATTTTGAGGCCGTCATCCTCCATAATTTAGAATCCAACAAAACAGTTTGATGTATATGTGTCTTTATTAGATAATGCCAAAATGTAAATGTAGCCAGTACTCAAAAATATCACAATTAGTATTAAAATTAGAGGGTAAGGCAACATTCTTGATCAGATAAGAAATACAGAAGAGCTACAAAACATCTGTAGTATGGCATAAGGCTGTTTTAAATGTATTTATGTGAAATAACACGTTTAAATAGGTTTAATTATCATATTTAAACTACTTAATTACTGAAACTGAATAGAAGGGAAATGCAACTTCCATCTAAATCTGCAAGAAAAAGGCTTTGTGACCATATGACACTTTTGTATTCCCCTACGTACCAGTATATTTCTATCTTATATCCATTACTCTATGAGCAAAAAATCCAGTCTTCAGGGTATTTTACTAAGAAATGGGTTGGCTAGCCACTCTAACTTTGAGGAATTTAAAAGAGGTTTACCATCTGAAAATAAACAAACACACACACCCCCAAAAAACCCAAACAAAAAACCAACCAAAAACCAAAAACAAACAACAACAGCAACAACGAAAAAAAAAAACCCACAAAAAAAACCAAGCAAAAAATTGTAGGTAATCTTAAATGGCGTTACAGTGTACTGCCTGAAAAGGGCTCAGACATGTAGGCTGGTAGACTGGAAGCAGATAGTTGTAAAAAAATAGTTTTAAAGAGATTATGGAGGAGAGTTCTGATTTACTGAGTTCATTACCTAGTGAAAAGCAAACTTTGATTCCTATATTTTATTGTTTCATTTTCTAGTTTCAAACTATTATATGAAATAACTTCCCAAAGTGCAATGGAAATTCCTCCTACATATACACAAAATAGATTTTTGTTGCACTGTTGCTTTTTCAACATGAGTACAGAAATTATACTCACAAACCTGGCCAAAATGAAAACCCAAACAAAACAGTAATACAAGAAAATAAGGAGCTTAAATTGTTTACATTCCAATCTCATCCTGAAGCAAAATACACTTTTGTCACTGGAATCTTTTGCCTCTGAGAAAGTGCAGCATTTGGTATTTTTATACCAATTAAAGCATAGATCTACTTACATAATGAATGGATTTTAGATTAGAATTCTCTATTCAAAAGCATATAACTGTATAGTTTAGAGAGAAGTCATGACTGATATTCCACTTTTGTCAGAAAGTAAGTCCTATTTTCCACCCCACAGGTACTAAACTTAATTCTCCAAAGAAGATGATTCATAAAGTGTACCCCCCCAAGTTACACAACTAACACAATAAATAAACAGAAAAGGAATGCATGAAGAAAGGTTACACATGTTGATTTTTTTGTATTTCCATTCTCATTAATTGGTAGATTCTAACCATCCATCAAATTATGAATTTGCACTAAATAAACCCTTACTACTAAAATGAAATTGTTCCTGTACAAATGAAAAGTACAGTCAGCAGGGTTTGGAAAAGCAGGACCTGCGTAAAATAATTCATAGCAAAATAGCAATTGATCTTGCTTTTTACATCCCATGATTCCACTTTACAAAAGAAGGCTATTATCTATGAAGATAGGTAGACTGTCTATAAATGTATCTTTTCTACATTAAGGTTGAGAAGTTTTTAATAATCATTAAGAGTATTTGAAAGGTAGCTCCTGGAACACTTCTAAAATCAATGGCCTATTGTACCTGTTATTGTACTATTATACAGAACAAAATACAATGCAAAAACTAAGTGCAGCAAATTCTGCAAAAGATATCTCAAGTCCCCTATGAAGAATCTGCTTTTTTAGCAATCAGTTTTGAAGTGTAGGTGAGGGCATAAAGGTTTTTTTGCTATGTTCTCTTGGGAGGAGAATGCTTTTGCCACATCTCACTTATAGTAGAAATATTTGCCTGTTTAACATTTAATCAAAATACTATAATTAATTTCTGTAAAAGGCTTTTGGTCGCATTCAGTATTAAAATTGTAATGAATTCTATATGTGGGGGGAATGAGGAATTGTGGAGACGCGCTGCTGAGTGAGAGCTCGGCAGGTGTTCTTGCAGTGATGGAAAGGAAGCCTTGAGAACAGTAAACAACGTCCTTGTATGGTAATGTGAAGACAACAATATAGATACCAAGCTAACAAAATAGATAATACCAAAACAAGTAATAATGACTAATTAGCATAGGCTCATGAACACTTAGATGTAGCCAGTTGTATTGCTCATAACGGCGTGTGAACAGGCGCCACAACCTCTCTGTGTAGAGAGCACAGCGAGTGATCAAAAGAAAGAAACTATATATGCTGTAAAAATAAAACATTAAATGTCGAGTCCATGCCCTTTGTTGCCGCATATATGCACCTTTTAATATATTATTATGATGTATGAAATAATATTGAAGTAAAATGTACTGTACATTTATCACCATGCAAATATCAAGCAATATATTATCATGCAAAAGGGATGTGTTTTCATTGAGTTGTGAAATATTTAACAAAAACATTGACTTAAAGTTGTCTCTGATTAATCTTCAACAACAATAAGAGCTTAGCAACAAGATGCATTTTGATACTTTTTTATTTTTATACTTAGGATAAAAGAAAAATCTCTTAAGGCATAGCATGATATGCAGACTTCCAAAATAAAGCAAGGAAGGTGAGGGTATAATTTACTAAGTATGCTCTGATTAAGAAAAAAAATGCGGGAGGGGGCAGGGAGGGAGAGAAAAAGGAAAAAAAGGAGGAGTCAGCCTGAGAATTTGAATTTTTAACTTATTTTCTTTTATTAAACAGTATCATATAGATGTGCTACATTTGGGTCTCTGCTTCACTAAGGAATTAATACATGACTTTTGGAATATTATAAAACTTATTTCTGAAACTGGTAATTAGACAGTAATATTCTGTCTAATCTATAGATTAATTTCTATAATTATGTATACACAATGTATACATTTTTATAATATTCTATAAAAACTGTTTAATTTGAGATAACATCTGAAATGAAAGGATTAAAGTGCTGGATGCGCTACCCTCACCGAACCTATATTTTACCTATACTGAACATGTGTCTGTTGAGAGGACTATCCCTTATACTTTTATTTTGTTGCTGATTTTTGTGTCTTGTTTTAAGTACAAATTATATTTCCAATGATAAGTGCTAAAGAGAGAGCAGCATTCTGGAATTGTTAGGCATGTAAATAATTTAGAATAAGTACAGTATGATGTAGTAATGTACGTATGAACATCATATGCAACATACATACATACAGCATGTACGCAAAAATATTCTGAAACAGATTGGGCAAATACTTTCCTCTTATGCCTTTTGAAAAATAACCTCTTGATGAAAGTTATTTATTCTTCTGAAATAAGAAATAAGAACTTGCTGCCTCTTCTAGACTTACATAACCTGTCTACCTACTTCCATCATCATCATTACTGTGCTAAGCAAAATACCTTGTTTTCAAATGCATAAAAATTACCAATTTCTGATGCAGTCTGTGTCTACAGTAGCTATTACTTTGGATTTTGCTCTAACTATGAGGTTCTGTTTGCATACAAATATATCTGTGTCCCTAAAACATTGTGCATGGCTTCTCCTTTTCTTGGAAGGTTTTCTACAGATTAAAGATTATATTTTACTTAAGTATGTTACCCATACTTTTGGGTTTGTTATTTGGAAATTAAATATTCTGACTTGTTAAAAATTAAAGATAAGGGAGAGGAAAGGCATGGAGAGAGGGAGGGAGAAAGGGAGGGAGGGAAAAAGAAAAGAAGAGGGAGAGGAAAAGTGTAGGGAAGGGGAGGGGGAGGGGCAGGCGAGGGAAGTAAAACCAAAACCAAAGAAAAAAGTGAGAAGAGAAAAAACCCCAAGAAATCTGAGCTTCGATGATGTATAAATTGAGTAGGAAGCTGTGAGATATTTTTCCAGGAACGTAAGCTGCTCAATGCAATAAGTGGAGTTCTTCAATCAGTAACAATGCCAGCTGCACTACTAAATATTCACTTAGAACAGACATTCAGAAGTGGGCAAGTCGGCTTGGAATTCTAAGCAATCCTGCAGCTGCTCTCTGACTTTCTTTTGCATTAAAAATCATGCTTTGGGAGGCAGAGAAAATTCATATTGCATATGCCAGTGTTTTTCTATCATCAAGTAATCAAGTAATTTTTATTTTCTGTGGTCAACTGAAGGATTAAAAATCTTTAGGTATGTTTCCCTTCTCCACTAATAGAATCAGTTGTGACTGGGAAATGTACTACAGGTAATCTTTGTCAGATGCTGAGAGTTTCATTTTTATTTATATCAAGTATTACTTTTCTCCCAATTCAAATGCTTCATCTGACTTCCAACACTATCTCCAAAAGAGAGATTTGTCAATTTGGTAGCTGGTAGAAAGAAGAGACTGGTCTTTATTATGCTTGTCTTCTCTCTTGCTCAGAGGTCCCATAAGGCCCATGCAGTATCTTCCAACTTTGTGAAGATCTTTGGATGCTTGAATACTACTTTGCACTTGGATGTGCTTTTATGCACAGCTCTTAATAACTTACTGGTGTTTAGGAAATGAACTGCGCCCTGGAAATCTAAATAATATGATCAGTGACCCCTAAACAGCCATGTCACTTACCAACCACCTACGGATCTGATTCCGTCATGTAAACAGTTTCCCTGGCCCATCTGAGATGCCCTAAAGCTCTTCAGAAGGACACAGCTCTCCTATAGAAACTGTGCCCTATCTGCACAAGTGCCTTGGATACTGCAGAGACAGAACATTTTTTAATATTCAACATGTTGCTCTAACAGGAATACTTACAAATAAACATTTTTTTTTTTTTTTTTTAATTTCAGTGGATCCTCTGGTTGTATAAAATCAACATTCTTCTTCCAATAAATTATCTTGATGAAAAGAAAGGAACACATCCTAATGGTATACCTCTGTAGGAATACATACAGAGGAATATCAATACTGAGCTAACAGGGTTGGTAGAAGATATTATCCCATTTGAGTAATGCTGCAAAAATAAAGACCTTCTGTGCTGTTATGGAAAATCAGGTACTGATGTCAGCAAGCCCCAGAAGTGTGACTATACCAGCAATAGCAGAAATAAAAACCTAGCCAGTTGCAATTTGTAAATGTAGGGTGTACTGCAGTAAAAACAATTCTATGATTCTATGAATGAAAGTCAAATCTAGACCTAAATTTTATTTTTAAGAAGGGGCACTTATGAAGATGCAGTATAATACATTGGAACTGAAATCTGTCAGTACTGTTTCTGATTTTTTTCCTTAATATTAAATAGACAGCAAATATCAGTGTTGCTATTAATTTCTTTTAGAATCTTTGCTTTTTGAGTATCTTGAATTTGCGGGAAGCTATCTAGGGCCACTTCACTCAAACAGTGCCATCTAGGGTCAGGGAGATGTCAGTATTACGCCTAATGAGATGTATACATTAAAGCGTGTTACACTTCACAATAGTACTTTTGATTGTAGTCAAAGTTTTATAGATTTGATAAATATTTGTATTTATAGGAGAACTTTATATCTACCACATTTTCACTCCTAGTGTCACTGCTGGTCTTCGTCATTTATAAGATATACAACATTTAAAATTGGAAATGCCTATATAGCTCTATTTCTGGAATATAGTTTTATTGTTAAAAACACTAAATATTCCCCTTTGATGCATACAGTAATTTTAACAGAGATTCAGTGCTTGGAATTCCTCTGGGTCAGATTTTGCCTGTGAGGGAAATCTTACTTTCACAGTTGACAGATTTTTTTTTTCCTTATATTTGGATTGCTGCTGCTTCTGTTTTAATAACAATAAGAAAGAGAAAAAAATAATAATAGAACTGTCTTTTTACAGAAAAGTCAGAGAAAATATGCCTTCAATGATGCACCTTCAGAGCTGAGATACTGACAAGGTGACAGAAGAAAGCAAACACTGCTACAGGCTGCTCTGTACCTGCTTTTTAGCTGAACAGAAAACTACAGCATAGCAGAATATATCTGACTCAATTACCTTTAAATTAACTTAAAACAATTACAGTAAATAATCATACAAAAAGCTATGTAGACAGCTTTAGAGACATACATTGCCACAATTTACTTATTGTTTTAGACTTCTTGCATCATTTCTATGAGCACGGATGCTGGAAAAAGAGTATGTCAAAATGATCACACAGATTGCTACTTGCCTTTCGACTGAAGCTAAGAATGATGTAAACAGCATGCATGTAGCCTTAGTTGAGTCTCTTGTAGAGACTAGCCAGAGAAAATTGTTTGCATTTTCTTCTCCTGAAACCTTTTACCTTTGTACACTTAAGGCCACAAGACCTTTTATCAAGCCAAATACACTTTATTAATTTTGAAGGCTACTGTGCTTTAGCCGCTGCTGCCTGACAAGGGTTTTCTTTGCAGGAACAAGTAATGCAGGCCAACAGGAGTTATTTTGTTAAGCAAAACAGGTGAAATTGAGGACCAAGCATTCGCGTCACAGATATTCTAGTATTTTTGTTTCTTTGGGACAGCTGTAGGCTGGTTCTAAGCAGTGCAACATTCCCAAAAACCAACCATGACCCCCCAGATCTTGTTCTGGGCCCAAGGAACACACCATATAGATAGAGCTGCAAATCTGCTGTGAATCCAGTTAATGTTTTAACAGCCTAAGACCCCAAAATATCTAAATGATACAGAAAATCCTCATTAAATTTAGAATCTAAACGGGCATGCAAATAACCCCAGCCCTTCACTGGCATTGTGCTCACCAGGAGGAGCAGGGTGGCCCCGGCAGGTGAGGACCTCTCAGCCAGGGGTCCTGCTCATGGCTCTAGGGGTACATCTCTCCCCTGCCCCTGCAGATGGATGCTCCCTAGGGCCTCATGGGGGAGATGGCACGTGCCTCCCCACCTCATGAAACAAAGGGCTGTTGTTCCCCCCACCCCAAGGAGTGTCAGGCTCTTTCCTCTGGCTAGCAGCACAAGCAGAGGCAGCAGCAGCTTCTGTCTGAGCTACATGCAAACTTGTACCACAAATCTTACTATCCCTTTTGTTGATGTAATTCAAAGAACAGGTCCCATTCAAGCTATTAGTACTCTGTTTCTCACAACTTTTGTGGTCCACAGTTGAGCTATAATATACTGTATAACCTTGGAAAATAAAAGAAAAATTAAAACAAAACAAAAACCCAAGCCTACAACCCTCCTTCCATTTTCAAACAGTTCTAAGACAGATACTTCACTGAGTAATAGTCTCCAATGGGTTAAAAAACAAGGCTGCTTTCAAACAAGAGATGTACATACAAATAAATGTTGCAGATCAGTAAACCTGTTAGGGGAAAAACACAAGCCTTATGTATGAAGTAGCAATGCAAGGAAGAGCAGGGCTCAGATAATAACCAGACAAATCGATTTACTGTGCTCCTGCTGGTGGATCCATCTAGTTTGATACCTTTGGCACTTAGCAGCATTCCTCTCTAACCTGCATACCCAACTGTGTTAACAAGATAGAAACCTGTTGGTGTTTCTTCCTGTTACTTATTAGGGCAGTAAAGGTGTCAGCTGATGTATGTTGTGGTTGAAAGACCATCTGTTCAGGAGTAAACAAGTCACTTGAATAAGCATCGAGAAACTTCTCTGTGTTACTGCTTCTGCAATAATCCCCACCACACAAAAATCCAGTTACAGTTTCAGACCTTTCAGAGTAATGGGTTGGCAACAGCTTCAGATATCCTGAATTTACCTGCATAGAATCACATCCCAAAGCAATTGGGTGTTTTGTAAGAGAAATGCTGCTGATTTTGTTGGACAAACTCCTCTGCAGATGGTACATGTTTAGCTACATTTATGCAGTTGATTGCCCCAGGATAGATTTTATGCCAGCAGTGTTGCTCCCTGAGGATGTGTTTATATTTTAGTGTTTTTATTTTGCTGGGTAGCTCTTGGAGACTGGTGTTACTTATTCTCTGACCAAAGGCTTGGACAACTGACTATTCTCAATGGTTTTCCTTGAACACTGGAAAGTGTAAGAGCTGTAAATAATTGATCTGGGTTATTATGATAGTGTTTTTTATAAATTTGAAACAAACAGAAAACAGCTTTCATTGTTTTATAGAATCCTGTCATTTCAAATTCTTTCCCTCTGTAAAATATTTAAAAAAGAAACAAAACAGGCAAAGTGTCTTGGAAATTCCCAAATGTATGTGAAATAATTATTGCTAATAAGAAAACATGCTTTTAGGTAAAAGATGATCAATTATGTTTAATTCTGATCTTTTGTATTATGTGAACTACATTTCATAGAAGAAAATAATTTCAAATTGAGCAATCAAAATGTTTCATTCCATTTCAAAAGGGAAGACATTGACATTGAAATGCTCCAGTTAAAGAAGTGATGAAAATAGTCATTTATCCCAAGACACAAGTTAATGTTTTCAAACTCCTTTTGTAACTTTCCTAGACTTGCATTTTAGTCATGAACCACTTATTTTAAATGTAAAGCCTATCTTTACTTTGAGTATGCCGAACACACAATTTTTTCACCTAGGTAAAGAGTATCTGTTTTCATAGTCTATGGTTTGGCTCAGTGCCATTATTTTTCCTGACAGGCAAAAATCTTTGCATCTAGTCTGGATTCAAATGGGATATGTATTATTCACGAGAGTATAACATTTCTGGGATTCATGATAGGGCAGAATTACGGTTTGACTTGCCCATATTGTATATTTCCTAATTTTCCTCTGCCAAACTCATTGTTACCTCTGAAACTCTTGGGCCATGACTGCAAATGAAGACCTTTATAGCCACAGAGGACATAATGGGACAACTAGTAACTTGAGTACAATCTGCAATCAACTTTAGTGATTTCTGCAATAAAGTTTTTTTCATGTGTACATGTTTGTAAAACATACTCATTCTTAGCTTCCTATTAAAGTAGCTTTCTTTGAAAGAGGATAGAGTTTATTTTATTTTATTTAAACAAAGTATAAAAATAGGCAAGGAAATTATGATACATAAGTAAAAGGAAATTATGATACATAAGTACGGTTCTTAAATTATTACTATAAAGACATGAACGAACTCAGTCATAATCTTTGTATAAACCAATCACTGTTATGTTTTTTCCTTATTGTTTTCCTTGCTTTTTCCCATCTGAATACAGGGGCATTAGTTTATCCGTTTGACAGATGGTCCCACTCTATACATAGGCCATAAGGATAATGTGTGTCATTTCCAGTCACACTGAGATACTGGGGGGAAATGCAGCTGTGGTCTATATATTTTGTTTTACTAACTGCCAAAAAAAAATATTAAAAATTAATGTTTGCAGATATAGGGGGCTAAGATTTCTCTAATCAGTTGGGAGACTTAGTCACATGCCTTACTTTGAAAATCTCAGTCCTATGGGCCATATTCTAATTAATGAGAAAGCATGTTGTTTTGATGCCTGGAACATGTTCCCTCTGTATCATTTATTTCCTTTCCAATTCCCTGTCCCAGCTTCACCATCTCTTCACTTCATACTGTGCCCCCACACTCACAGTCCTTGTACATTCCTCTAATTCCTGAAGGCTGCTGATGCATCTGGAAAGTCAAAAGGAAGCTGCAGCTTGTAGTGACACCACTGGTCACCTCCAGCCAGTGGTCACAGTGAGTTCTTTTAGCCAGCATTCTACCTGCAAGCACCACAATCTCCTGTTTCACTATGTGGTGTCACAGCTTGCTTTGTCTCCCTTAACAAGTCAATATTTTCCTTTCACCAAGACTTCTCACAGCTTTTAATTTAATACCCTGTGTTAATGGCAGCCTGTAGCTGCCAGAGGTGCAGGACAGGAGGGGGAAGAAGCTATGGTAAGCTGAGAGCTTTATTTTCACAGAAGCAGAGACATCAAGAGGTAAAATATACTCATCCATGTTGCATTTCCATCTAAACTCTTGTTTAGATATCTCTTTCTTCTCTTTGCTAATTCTGTTGCCTTATGTACACTGTTGGAAATGATAAAGAAGTAATTACAGAATCATCTGTCTTCACGGGTAAAAACTGAAATATGACTGCTCCCTGCCTTCTTTTCCCACTACTGATATGGTCTACGGAAAAAGAAAAGGAAAAAAAAGCAAAAGTCTTTTCCGTCAGTTGAATTTTTCCTGTCTTTTTTTCTCTCTTTTCAGAAGCCTAGAGACTCCTGTTCAGAAGTTATGAGGTTCACAGAACAGGAATACCTGAATTCCGACTTTAATTCTAAAAATAATTTTTTTAATGATGAAAAATATGCATTTGGTTTCTAACTCAGTTTCTCTATCTTTTAAGAAAGGATAACTTATTTTTCAAATATAATCTCCATTTGTAACTCCTCCTTTTTTTCCTAGCGTTTCTCTCCTGTGCTCCCTGTAGCAGTTTTTGTTTGCCCCAGCATTACTGAGTAGATAAAAGAAGCAAGGGTGGGAATAGATGACAACTCTCGGGTTCATATTTAGAAACAGAAATTGTAAATTTCATGTCTGCTGCTTCTGAAACACACAGTGTCAAAGCACCTTTATTTCCAAATAATCTTTTTAGTGACTTAATGCATACTGAAGCAGGACACCTAGGCACACTAGGTTCAATGCATCCTAAAACACTATAGACGTACAAAATGTCAAATAGTAACACTTTATGATAAAGTGCGTTTAAGCATTTCTAAAGGATACAGGATCTTCCATTAACTTAATGGCTGTTCTAAGCTTGCAGTGGCAGAAATATGATCAAAACTGAGCTAAATCCTTGTCATTGTAAATCTATGTCACCCTACTGATATGGTTGTAACATTACACTTTACTACAGCAGTTGCAGTGATCGTCCAGTCTGAAATGTCAAGGGTGCATTGAAAATGAAGTCAAATAGGGAATAAACCAATGTAGAGCAAGTACCTTATTTCAGTTTTGTTTATTTACTTGTTTACTTGGTTGTTTTTTACATCTGTTTAAAGGCTAACATTCTTTTAGAGATAGAGTCTTACCTCTAGTATTGAACAAAAAGCAAAAGGCAACATTAGCCACCACAACTGGAAATTACAGACTGCAACGAAGAGACATTGCATTGCAGATAACATAAATTATAGGTGTTGCTAATTCTCTGTGACATTCACTCAGTGCTATGATAAATAGTGAACAACTCCACATTTGCCAGAATTGGTATGTTCTGAACCACTTAAGAACTTTGGATTTCATATCCAGTTCCAAATGTTTTAGGTCATTTACAGCATTCAAAATGGTACTCATTAAAATGTATGCTACCAGGCTAATATACTTAGTTTTTCAATGAGGGTGTTAGAATAGCAGTTAAAACTGAATATTTAGACATGGTTCCTGCACAACAGCTATGAATTAGAAATTATTTCTACTTGAATAATGGTCCCTGTGTCTCTCCTGAGCTGAATACGATGGGCCTGCTTCAAGGGTCTCCTACAGCGCTGAACCCAAACCTGACCATGAGGTCCACCAGTGACATCCTGCACCTCCATCGCAGCCACAATTCCAGTTTCCCCAGTTGCAGCCTGAGTCCCTGTGTTGGCTCTCACTGACATTTAAGTTGTGATAACTATTTTTAACACAGGGATATTTGTTTATAATTCCTTCACATCATTTTTACTCTTACATACAGCCTACTTCTTAAAAAAACTGCCCAAATGCATGACTGAAATATGTATGTATTCTTGCTCCTTTTCTGTAAGAAGTTGATGACATATTATTCTGAATTCTCAGACATTTACTAAAATTATGAGACTATACTTGCCAACATGTTAAAAGGGGTATGAAAATAGATTGACTTGTCATGCAGTTTGGTCATTAGCCATTGGTGTGATTAAGACAGGTCTTTATGAGTTGTAAGTCAGAGAAGTAAAAAAATTTCCACTTAGCCTTTTACGAACTGATTTACAGTAGGTGAAGATCTGGTTCAGCACATGAAATTGCAAACTGTCAGGTATAGTTCTCATGTATTCTTATACCTTCACTCTTTCTTGGAACATGCACTCTCAGTATTTGCATATGCACAGTCATGATTTATCTAATGATAGTTCATCCAAGAATATATAAAAAAAAAAAAAAAACAACTATGAGGTAGATTAACTAAGACAACAATGGTGTGATTTTATTTTAAATAGTGAAAAATAAGAACAAAACCAGAACCACATTCTCCCCACCCCCTTCTTCCCAGGATCAAAAAAAAAAAAAAAGCAACTATGAGGTAGATTAACTAAGACAACAATGGTGTGATTTTATTTTAAATAGTGAAAAATAAGAACAAAACCAGAACCACATTCTCCCCACCCCCTTCTTCCCAGGATCAACTTCACTCCTGACTCATCTACCTCCTCTCCCTCCCCTGAGCAGTGTTGGGGGGGTGGGGAATGGGATTGTAATCAATTCATCATACATTGGCACTGCTCCCCAGATCCAGCACAGGATCCTTTCCACAGGATACAGTCCTTCATGAACTTCTCTAATGGGTGTCCTTCCCATGGGCTGCAGTTTTTCAAGAACTGTTCCAACATGGGTAAGTTCCATGGGGTAAAGTCCTTCAGAAACAGACCTCCAGCCCTCATCCTTTCATCACAATCAAATAAATAATAATGATTACCCACAATTATTCTGCTCTCTGGCAATGTTCCGTCCACATTTCGCATGTTATCTCTCCCAATTTCTATCCTTATCTCAAATACTTCAGGTGCCCCCCCGGGCACTGAAAAGGACTGTGATGGTCTGACCTTCACTGACCACCAAGCTGCTCTATCAATCCCCTCCACAGCCAGACATGGGAAGAAAATAAGATGAAAAACTTATGTGTGTCAAGATAAAGGAAGTTTAATGAAGAAAAACAAAGGCCAGAAGCAGGAACAAAGGAAACCAAAAAGATCTATTCTCTACTTCCCAACAGCAGGTGATGTCCAGCCACTTCCTGGGAAGCAGGGCCGCAGTACGTGTAGCATTTGCTTCTGGAGACAAACAGCTTAACAACAAATACCTCCCTCCTCCACCTTTCTCTTACGTTTTATTGCTGAACTTGATACTGTGTGATATGGAATATCTCTTTAGTGAGTTTGGGTCAGCAATCACGGCTATGTCCCCTCCCAATCTCTTGCCCACCCTGAGTCTACTGGCCTTTGTAGCAGGGGTGGGCAGTTTTTGGATAGAAAGTCTTGATGCTGTGGGAGCACTGCTCAGGACTAGCCAAAACACTGTTGTGATATCAACACCTTTCTGGCTGCAAATACAAAGCACAGCACTATGAGGGAAAGTTAATTACATCCCAGCTACACACGATACAGCAGCACTCCGCTTACAGTGAAGACAATGCTTGATTTAAACCATTGTCTAGTTTTCCTATTCAGACAATACACTATGTTGAAAAGGAGTTGAAGTTGGGCTGAAAGAAAATAAACAAAAGAAAAATTAGTTGTTTTGCTTACTGTTGTAACATTTGACATAGAGAAGGTAATCCTTGTCTTTATTTCTAGGAATCCTTATGAATTTTCTTGTATAGGACATTGAACAAATTACACAGAAAATATTAAGTAAAACCACCAGAGTTTTCTGTAGGTCTTGTGCCAAGAATGTATGGATATCAGGCTAGGTACATCTTTACCACGTTGCCAAAAGAATAAGAGGGCCTCATATTAACAAAATAGCACAGTGATATTGAACTCTTTCTGGCTAAAGTCCCTAGAAGCACTTAATAACTTTAAATACTTGTTGAAAATATTTAAAATATTTAAATCTTGTGTGAGAGGGAGTATATTTTCATGAGGTACAATTAAGGGAACTGGGATTGTTTAGTCCAGAGAAAAGGCAGCTGAGGGGAGACCTTATTGCTCTCTACAACTACCTGAAAGGAGGTTGTAGTGAGGTGGGGGTCAGTATCTTTTCCCAAGTAACAGGAGATAGGACAAGAGGAAATGGCCTCAAGTTGCACAAGGAGAGGTTTAGGGTGGGTATTAGGAAGAATTCCTGCACTGAAGGGGTTATCAAGCATTGGAACCGGCTACCCAGGGAAGTGGTTGAATCACCATCCCTGGACATATTTAAAAGTCGGGTAGATTTAGTGCTTAGTGACATGGCTTAGTGATGGTTTTGTCAATGTTAGGTTAATGGTTGGACTGGATGATCTTAAAGGTCCCCCCCAACCTAGATGATTCTATGATTTTATCAAATCTACTTTTAATATTGAGATGTTCCCCCTCCACATTTGTATTTCAATTACAAACACCACTTGCAATTAAAACAAAAAGTTAATAGTATGCACTCATGAAATCACAGGCTTTGATTTCTTCTTCTAGCAGACAAGACACTTCAGCTTTAAGCCTGGTACATCTCAGTGGTAGTTCTAATATTACAATCAAGCTCTGTAATGAGCCTTCTTGAGTAAAGGGAATCAATGACAGTTCCTTCCCCTGATTAATGTTTGAAATACTGATTAGGTATGCAGTACTGGATTTTTTAAAGCACCTACAAGTATTATACAGATACCTAGCCATTTGTATGGTAATAATCTCATCATTCATCCATTCCATCTTTCTAATAATCTTTCATGCTTGTTCCTGCTTTTCCTCCTGCTTTTGGAATTTTGAGTAGTCTGTACACAGATGCTCCAAATATATGTCACAGTTTTCTTTCCGAGTCTTTACCACCTCCAAAGACATCAACGAGTCATAAAAGATTTCTGCACAGTCTTTTTTTTTTTTTTTTTATTCAATATCTGTGTTTCCAGAAATATATCTTATATTGTACTAGGTGTCTTTCATTTCTGAGTTTCTATTCTTCCACTATCTATTCAGTGCCCATGTCATAACTGAGTCTCTTCTCTGGCAAGCTGTTTGATGTGATAATCATGTCTTCATGGAGCAAAAATTAGCATTAAACTTCCATGGAATCATGGCAGAGGTATTAATCAGTAACCTTATTTATCACTTAATTAATTATAAATATTGGGCTACTCATGTCTCCTTACTGTCTACCCTCAATTAGCCCTCTGCACAAATTCATGACCATTTTTAAATTTATTTCTTGGTTCCTTTTGATTTATCACTATGATTTTTTTAAATAACATTCATAGAATTCACAACAGTGAATTTCCAGCAAGTTGTCACCTCTTATTCTCCTTTAGTATTCATCGCCTCCAATTTTTCTCTTTAAATTGAATACCAGTGCTTCAAATAAAGTTTCGATATCGTTCAGGACTTCTTCTCTTCAGTGTAATAAGTAATTCTTTCTAATATGCATTTTGGTATTATATTTCTCTTTCTTAGTGTTTTCACTGTCTCTCAACATAGAAAAAAAACCCCACTTTGTTTTCCTAATTTACTTTCCTAAAAGATAAAGAAGATAAATAGTCCTAAATAAAATATACATTCCTTGACTGTCCACCCAGACAATTCTTTTAGTTAAATACATTTACATTTATCCTTTCTTTAAAACCATTTTTTGAGATTTTTTGACAGAACAATATGCAAATAAATCAGCTTGTCTTTTAAGATTAATATTTCAAGGTAGCATCAAATAATTTACTGGGAATGATATCTTTTTCAAACATACTTTGCACAAATTTGTAATTATATTCAAAATGCTACACGGTATTTGAAATTGTGCTTTATTTAAACAAGCTGCATAAAACCGGGGGGCTTTACCATATCCATGGCAAAGCAAGCCATTTACACTCACGTTGACTAGAAATGCAAAGAAATCTTCCTTTCTCAAATTTGAAGTCTTTTAGCTTCCATTTTAAAAAGAACAGTTCACAGTTTATATCATAAGATCTGAATCAACTACAATTCTTGTTTTGCTTCTCTCACTTTGAGAAATAATCAGCAACAATCTTTCAAGTCTAATTTAAAATGTGCAGGTCATAAATTTAAGTCTAACTTCTTTTTTTTATAGCTTTACATATGTAAACATTAATATTATCTTAGGAGGAAAAGACCTCAGTAAATTTTCCTGTTCATTTAGACACTGTTAAGGAAGAATTTTATCATCATTTTATCTTCCTACTATTTTTAAACCAGACAAACTGTTAATGCTTTTAGCAGTAAGATTGGTTGAGTTGTAAGTTCCAGAAACAGCTTAGATTAAAAACTAGGCTTTATATTTTGGTTTTGTTAATTTCTGCTTTATTGACTGCTTTTCAGTTCACAACCTATAATAAATTCAGTAATGCCTTTCAAGTGCAAAAGAAAAGATACAAAAATTGTAAGTGGTTACAATATTTAGCATTTTTCATGACATACAGGCATTGTACTGCTCACTGTCAGACAGCGGACAATAACAAGAGAAATGCCTGAGGCAAATATTCCTTGAAGGCAACCTAAAGCTCTTCTCTTTCTGGAAAATCAATGTATGCCTGAGAGGCAGAAAATGCTTCACTGTTTTTACAACATGAAGGTATTTCATGTTTTCATATTGTGTAATACTGTTTGACAGAAGGAAACATGCTTTTACTGTAAAATCTCTGCTTCCCAAATAATCTCAAAATATTGCACATTACTTTAAGCTCCAAATCCTCTACAGTAATGTATAATGCTGAAATACAACAAATTAAACTAGAATGAAACATAGCATAGTAAATGTTAGCTAGTTTCACATTTGCAAGACAACCCAGGTCTCCAAGTGTTGAAATTACCAGTGAGGCACATCCAGTGAAATTCTGATTGCTTCTTTAGTCAAAGGCACACTGGCTTCATAATACTTGCTGTTTTTCCTTGAACTACAGGAGGTGGCTATCTAAGCGATATTTATGAGTTAAAAAAGCAAACTGACCTAATTCCTTCCTTTCTTTGAGGGAAAGAAAGTTTAAAAGGTCACTATAAAGCAAGTGCAACTCAAACTTTAGCTTCCCTGAGAAATCATTTCGATTCTTGAGAGGGTGCTTGGCAGCCTATAAATGCTCTTTGTAAAATAGAACAACAAATCCACTACCACTTGAATGAAGACTACCAGAAGGAGTAGTGGGAAGCATTTTACCTCAAAAAGCAAGGGATCTATGGCTTGGCTTAAGGTTTATGCATGATGTGAAAATAAGAAGGATCCTAGGCCAGCTCATATATTTAATAATGATGAGGGTAGTCTGCAGAGCACCTATAAAAGATGGAAACAGCCCAAATTTACCAGCAGATTACTTGCCTTGCACTGGAGATACTATTTTTCTCTGCCAAACTTCCCACCAAATGAAGAATGTCGATCACAAATAATGTGGGTCATAAATTGCTCTCTGTTATTTTAGATGACATTGCAAAAAAAACCTTTAGTTGAATAATTATGAAATAACATTACCAAAGACAGAAAGGACCTCTGAGTCCCATCCGTTTCAGAGTAAACCCACTTCTAACTAACCGTTAATAAGGGTACGTCACTGCTGTGAGAGGGTAAAAAGGGAAAGGCATTGTCTTAATCACTGTCAGGTGGAGACCAGTTTACTGTTGAAGAAAAGGAGGGCTTTGTCTTTTGTACAATCCACGAGTCTTACCAAATTCAAGATTAGTTATTTCTGATTAAACATCAGATTTCTTTCAAGTTCATGAAAATATATATGTTCAGTTCAGGTTTTTTGGGGAGAAATGAATAAATTACTTATTTAGCTTTACTTAGTAGAAAGCAGCATACTGGCTCAGAAACAGTGGACTAATGTAATTTCATGAAACACATGATAATAAAAAGATACATCACAAAGAAGCCACAGCACTAAGAAAACCGTGCCATTGCAGTTCCAAGCTAGGTTGGTGAGAATACCAGTTTCCCCACTTCTAAACCATTTCCTGTTTGAAAAAGAAAATAACGAGGATGAGAAACAAGGAGTATTATAACACTTCTTCTGTGCATCATGATTTTGAAACCAACACACCAGAAGGGTTTTTAAAATTCACACTAATTTGAACTTTTCATTCAAAGTGCATACTAGTGAGAGTTGGTCTAAAATCCAGTTTAACATCTTGAAAACAGGAAAAAATACCCCAAAAACCAAAACCATAAAATCAGCTCCAGTCACCATTTTCAAATAACACTTCAAAATTATGAAATCTTCAGTTAGTTGCAAGAAAATTTCAGTCTGCCAGCTGAGAGCAAGGAGCTTGCTATTAAGGAAACAAGACATAAATAGGGAATCTGTTTCAGTTCAGAAGAGAAAGATAAATAGAGTATTAGTAAATTGTGGTAATTAATCACAAGGTTAATTTTGTAAGGAAGACTTTAAAAAACATTTTTTTGCTTGTAATAAGTGTTATTCCTTGACCATTTAAGTTTAACACTAATTTGTGGACATGTTCATCTTTCTCCATTTTTATAGATGGAATTTAAAGTTGTAGCTTAAGTATAGCACAGAAATGAAGAAAGCCAAAGTCTGGACTCTCATATGTATGCTATTTGGAAGCTAATTCAAATCTATAGCAATAAGTATATCTTTTTTTATGTTTATATATGAATGTATATATTTAAAATGTCAGGAGCAGTAGTTGAATGATTCATAAACTAGAAAAAAGCTAAAAATACTGTCAAAGTAATAAACTTTGGACATTATGAACTGAGACAGGAAAAAAACAACAACAAGAACTAATATTACAATAAGTAAAACATCAAAATAAAAGAAAAAAAAAATCCACCAGGCTAATGTTCTCAGATCTGCTAACAAAAATGTTGAAGGATATAAAGGAATTGAGTGCAGGTAAAAAACTCTTTGAAATTTACGAAGTGAAAATGTCCATCAGTGAATCCAGAAGTGATAATATCTTTTCCACTTTTCTGTATGTTTCAAATGAGATAGTAAGGTTGTTCTTTAAGATAATGAATTTACTGATCTTTTATTTTGGGGGATAAAGTACTGAGAGTAGCTATTGCATTATTAAAAGTGACAAGCATTTTGGATGTCTTACTAAGTATTATATTATAAATTAGACCTTAGATTCATTGTGGCAAGTATATTTTGCCATTTCAGTCCTGTTAAGTTCCCGCATAATGCAAAAGAATACATAAAATGATCCTATTCCTTATGTGGCAAGATTTGCTAGCCTTGCTTTCCTGGGCCTGAGCAGTAACTGGGCACCTGTCTCATTCTCTCAGACACGAGGTTTGTTACTGCTCATTTCAGTCATAGACATAATGTCACGTACCTTAAGGTTACTTCTATTTGTGCTTGTGCTCACAACCCGTAGGTTTATTCTGGCAGCAAGACATCTTTGACTAACCCCATTTTATGAGGGAACCTTCTCTGGGCAAAAAACCAAAATATATACCATTACAGTAGCTCTATAGGGAATCCTCAGGAACTTCATGATTCAGCTTTATGACTTCTTTGCACTGAACCATGACAAATTTGCTGTGGAGAATCAGTGAATCTGATCCAAGAATTAATGTTATTGACTGGCTTTGTATGATTATTGAAGAGGTGAACTTCAATCTAGAATGAAAAGAAAGGTGTTTTTTTCACTAGAATCAGATCTAGGCTGGCAATTTTAAATTAAGATTTATAATTCATTCAAACTGTAAGACAAAAGTAGGTGGAGCTTGCATGAAATTCTGTGACTATAAGTATAAAAATATTTAATCTATTTCTTTGGGTTCATGCTGCAACATGTGTATTGGAAATGGAATCTGTAAATATTTTGAATGTCATTATCTCCTCCTGACTTCAGTAAGAAATGAGTTTACTCAGCATATCACAAGTATGGGACTTTTATTATTTTTTTATGTTATTAAAGTTTGCTGTAGTTTAACCCCAGCCAGCGACTAGGACTACACAGTCACTTGCTCACTCCCCACCTTCACTCAGTAGGATAGGGAGAAGCGACAGAAAAGGAGAGGAGGGGAAATCTTGTGGGTTGAGATAAAGACAGTTTATTAGAACAGCAATGGAAGAGCATAATAATAACAATAATGGTAAAAGAATATACAAAAGAAAATGATACAACACAAGGTGCTCTCAGCATCCAATGATCTATTGCCCATCCCATCCCAAGCAGCAAGCGCAGATTCCTGTCCCCCGATCAACCCCCATTTGTATGCTAAGAATGATGTTTATGGTAAGGAATATTCCTTTGGCTTGTCTATGCTCCCTCTCAGCTTCTATGGGAAGATGAAAACGTACTTGACTAATGTAAACATTACTTAGCAACTACTGAAACAATATGTATTATCAACATTATTCTTATACTAAATCCAAACCACAGCAGCTACTAGAAAGGAAATTAACTCTATCCCAGCTGAAACCAGGAAAAAGTTGCTGACTCAGCTTAAAATATCCGTTAAAGTTATAAAGCTGTTAACTAGTGTATTTGTTGGATTTAACTTTGGATGCAAGGAATCCTTTTGTAGTTTACTCCAGTATAAATATTTTTTCTACTCTAATCTACATTGAGTAGATGATTGTTGACTTCAATTTCCTATTTGAGTGAGAAGATTGTTCTTTTATTTACTAAGCTGAAGTGTCCTTACCATTTGTACTCAAAGCCAGTATTTCTGAAAGTGTACTGTATTAGCTGTTTTATTAGTTTCCCTAACAGCTTGGAGACAGGGCCTCCTAATGTGGCATCAACACATAAAGTAAGCTTTTTCTGCAGTTCATTCTTATTTGGAAGATATCACATTATGATAAATAGCATCCGCAGTATTACAGGTAAACATTTCTAAAAGGATACATACTGTTCAAGTGTTGTTGAAAGAGATGGGGAGAGCAAGCGTTTTTTTTTCCAATGTCACAGTTTTTGTTTGAATACATTTTGAGATTTGTATTCTATTGTGAAATTCTAACACTTTATTTTTTTTTAAAAAGTTTATTTATTTTCATCTTGTTTTCAAACTTATTTCGTAAAAGATTACATTCATTAAAAAGAAAATACTTGAATACAAAGAGATCATATTGACCTTTGACTCTAAAACAGTAAAGAAATTGCTTTTCAAAGTAGGACTATTAACCTTCTAATTCTTCTTTTTAATATACTATAATATACTGATTAATACTATTGTTCAAAATTTAAATAGTGTATCCCTTGTAGTTCTTGGGCTTTGTAGGGGTCCAATTGCTTTTTGTGTTTGAGTTAACGCCAGTTTGTTAAACTAGTTCACAGTAATTTGGAGAAAAGGGAGACATAGCTTTATGCAAGAATTTATACTAGCTGCTCTGTTGAAATGATGAATATAGCACTGAAAAACAAGGAAAATTCATCCACTCTTTAACTCTTGTTGGTAGCTTGGTTAATAATAATAGCAGACAATAAGTGCTCACAGATGCACAGATCAAGTAGTCATGTTGGTATATTGCCCTTCATGAGCATAACCATGCATCCAATCAGTGAATGGAGGGAAGTCAATATTCCCCTCTGCCAGGGACTTAAGCTTTCAGATCTGAAACACTGTGATCACTTTTGCTTTCCCCCATACAAGAGAGAGTCTAAGGGACCTGGGCAGATGGCCATTAAGATGGTTAAGGCAGGTGCAAAAGAGATTAATATAGGTGGGTTTATTTAGCTAGGGAAGGGAAGGGAAGGGAAGGGAAGGGAAGGGAAGGGAAGGGAAGGGAAGGGGGAGCAATTCTTCACAATTAGAGTGGCTGAGTACTGAAACAAGTTGACCATAAAGGATGTGAAATCTCCATACTAATAAAATTCATTGGATAAAGTCCTGAACAATCCGATGTTATCTTGAGGGTAGACCTACAATGGAGCAGAGGGTTGGACTAGGTGATCTATGGAGATCTCTTTCAGCCTACACTTATGTGAAGTGATTATGCGAACTGTTGTGTTACAGTGTTTCAAGGACATAAAAAAAGTCAAATTTACAAAACTGCAGCCTTCTGGGGCAGAAAAAGAATTAAACTAATTTGCATCAACCATTAAATCTGAATGTGGAGTTCATACACTAAAATACCCTTGTGGCTGACATTCTGTGAAAAATATAGAAAATTACTAATTAACTTAGTGGGAAAAGCTGCAAAGCAGCCCCTTCTTGTATGTAGTATAGCATTTTCACTGTCTTTCCATCGCACCCCTCATGTCAAATAAAATAGATTTGAAGATTTTGTTTGGCTATCTGTCAACAAGCTTAGTAAGTGAACATTCAGAAGAAAAAGAATTGTTCTTTCAAGTCAAGCTAAAAGTATGTTTTGTGAAACCTTAATTAGCTTCATTTTTTTCATGAACAGATTAAAGCATCTATTCCAATACAATGGCTTTTAGTCAATTTTATTTCTTTGATGGAAAGGTATTTGTGGAATAGGAAAATAATATCTGAATTGAATAAAGTAAACTTGCTACTAAGAGATAAATTTCTCAGTAATTTTATCAAGTGGTAGTCTTAGCACTTGTTTTACCACTTTATATCACTACAGAATCAAAATATCTGTCAATATTAAGTTTATTTTAAATTTTATTTACCTGGAGGAGGAAAAGAATTTAAATATCGAAGGTGTTTTTTTGAACTTGTCTGAGCTATTTTTTACTACCTTAGAGGCATCTCAATCAGCTTGAGGAATAACTGGAGCTGGAGATATTTAATTGTTTTATTATAGTTTTACAGAACATTTGCATTTTGAATTCTATATGTCTCACATATAGAGATGTCTGTACGTCTCACAGTGAAAAATGTATCTGTATATGCAGGCCTACTTTTAACTGAAATTCTTACAATAAGGCTAGCAATTTGTTTTCAGAACTTGTGGATGTGTAAGAGACTATCTATCTCAGATATAGTGAAAGGCTCTTCTCCACTGAACTTCACGACTATGCCACAGGTTGTAATTTGCACCCAGTGGCTGCACACCAGCAGCCACTACAATCATACCATGCTCTGCCACATCTCGCTGAAATGTATTTTGTATGGCTAAGAAGCATTGATGAGAATAAAAGATCGAAGACCTTTGTCATGAAGCAGCTGGCAGCAGTTGTATACCATTTACCTTCTATTCCTGCTTAACATCCAAAGCACTCCATGCTATTGCCTGTAGGAAGCCACTGCTGAGACATAATGTCAGAGCATCATATACTGTATAAACAGCTTTTCTAGTACATTGGTAGTTACACTTTAGCAAGAAAAATATTCTCTGGAAGAAAAAGAGGCTGTTCTGATAAGACTTATATAGTAAAGATGGATTTATTTTTTGGATAATAGGAATATTTGTATCAATTTAGGTTTGGATATTTTTGTTGTTTCACCAATATGTGCCTAAAATTCTATTATTATTTTTCTCTTGCATTCAGGAAGAGTTTTTTGCTAGCTGTAGAGTAACAAGAGGTTGGGTGTCAAGGACATGAAGCAAAATACAGGGTTCAGATCCAATTGACCTATACAGTAATGTAACCTGCTACTGATATTGTAGCAATCTTATTGGGAAAAAGGGAGGAATGGAGAACAAGCAGGAAACAGTCAAACAGAGGATAGACAGGCGGAACTTCTCTTTGTCACTAGGAAAAGTTCTCCTCTATTGCCAGTCTGAATTGCACTACTGATTTAAGAGGCAGCAACAAACTGAAGTGGGCATTTTAGACCAGCAGTAGGGTGCCATCTTTATTTGTGGTAGGGTTGTTTTCTGGAAGGTTGCCTTCCAGACAGATACAGAAGAAACATCTGTGTTCAAATTGAAATGATTTAGTGTTTGCAGGCTGCTGATGTTGCTTTAGGATAACCTGAATTTCTTCTTTCATGAAAAATTTGGCAATGTGACCTCCTCTAAATAGTACCTACCAAATTGTGACGCTGTTTGGATTGGCTGAGAGTTTTGGTAATCCACAGAGAGGTTGCTGGAGTGTTTCACAGGGACAGACTCTTCGTTGCACATGTTTTAAAACAAATCAGGCCCGAAGTAGTTTATTGATTTACTAATGATACTCAGCTGCCAATCAGTCAACTATACATTCAGGATCAATATCAGCAATACGGCAAATACCAGACACTTGAAAAATGTCAGTAAACTCCTATACATTTCTAAACACCTTTTTTAACTAATGCCAAAGCATTCTAATTCCCACACACATCCACAGGTACATGCACGCACACCCCCTCCACAGAGCATTTGGATGCACATCCCCCTTACCTGTGAGTGTGAGTTCCCCTACTTACACCTTCTCTGGGAGACAGTGGTGCTCTTGTTCTATATCCATCCAGCTCCATAAAACCTGCTAATGCACATGATGGGGGAGAAAGTCCCCCATGAGTTACCCAAGGTGGGATCTCTACTTGTTACATCTTTCATTTTGAGACTACTAGCTGAAAGCAGACTACTTACACAGTCTGACTGAGAGGCAGCTCTGACTGTTTTTGTTGGAGGTCCTGCTGCTGTGGGGCAACTGATGTCAGTGTCAAGTCACATGTAGAGTACTGTTGTGTTTCTTTCTTCTCTATCCCCCATCACAAACTTTTGTGCTTTCTTTGTATTAAGTTTCAAGCTGACTCCTCTGTTGCAAAAAATCTCTATGTAATTACCTGGTTACTCTTTAATTTCTTTTATGGCTGCTTTCCTCTTTAGTATTAACAATTTTGGGAAAATGCCTTCTCAGACAGGTCACTGTGGTGTTTCATATAGAGCACTGAAACTAAGTGCCTGTCACTTCATTTAGCAAGTTGTTGCGAAGCTCTTTACCTCAGCTGAAGGTGGTAGTATAAACAAATTAATTATTTGTACAGTTCTTTATTTGCCATGGAAGAAACCTAATGATCAGCTTTTAATAAGTAGAAGAAAGGTTTGATCAGTTCTGACTACAAACCTATTGGAAAAATACCCCAACACAACCAAAACAACAACAACAAAAACCCTCAGAGTATAAATAATGTGGATCAAACCCAAATGTTGTGGGAATATTTTTCATCTCACTTCTCTGTTGAGGCAGCAATTAAACTGAATAAAACAGACCTTCCTGTGAATCTTTTACAAAGCTCTGACAAATTAAGGTAGTTTTTCATAATGTTGGTAAAGGTTGTGGCCACATCACTGTAAAATAGACATAGAAAATCCTATGAAATACTGTAAGGACTGGAATCAGCTTTGTCAGATGCTGGCTGTTAGAGGAAAATAGATACTTCGGATCTGGCAGCCCAAAAGAGACGAGGTTGCTGCACTTCTGTGCATTTCTCAATGCCAGTCAAGCCAGTAGCAAGGCTGAAGATGTAGCCCAGGTAAGGCACAGGCACACAGAGAACACATATATACCATGTGTACACACAATCAGCCACACAGATCACAGGGAGACACACAGGGCACTCACAAGAACAAGCAGCACCAACAGCCTCATCCTGCTCCCTTCTGGCTGAGCTGGATAGAGGTCCATTTGCTTGAACTTATGTTTATGCACATACACACACGCACATCCAGAACTCTCTGGGATTCCCTGTGGCCCCAGTAGCAAGCCTTCTGTGATCCTGTTTCTAGAGACACTCCCAGCTCCCAGACCATTTCATCTACTCATAGGCTAGTTTGGGTTGGTTTTTTGCTAGCGATCACACACTCATTCATTCACCCACACCTTCTACTGGTGCTGGCACCATGGACACACAGGATTCTGACCCCTGGTTCCACCCTAGTGGCTAGCACTTTGTTTTACTCTGGTCTCTCCCGGATCTGTCACCTAGGCATATGGGCCTTCCAGCCCACAGTTCCAGCTCATCTATTGGCACCCAGACCTACATTTGTTTCAGTTCCTTGCACCACATACATGTGGGCCCTCCAACCCATGGTTTGACTCCAGTTGCTTGTGCTCAGACCCCTATACATGTGTGCACACACACACATAGTGAACATAAAGTCCCTCATGCAAGAAAAGAGTTAGGAATTTAATAGGAAGTAAGACTGACTGTGCTGATCAGTCAAAGAACATGGCCAAGCAAGTGCACTGACCAGCAAAATATTTACACTCGGCCAGCCCTTTTAATCCTCTTACCTATCCACTTTTGCCACAGTTGTGCCTCCCCAAATCAGCTAAATCCATCCCTTTCCTTACCTTTTTTTCTTTCTTTATGCTGTCCCTTCCTCTGAGCTCTTAAACTTGTTCCTGCCTGCCACTGTGCCCTTGTGCTCTTCTGGCCTTGTGGAGATCAACATTTTAAGGACTGATTGCTCTCTTGTGATGGGCATAGGAGCAACCAGGAAGACTATAATTTAGATTCCTCTATCTGCCATTGTCTCTCCGTGCTCCTTTGTGGATGTAGAGATGAGCTTTTATCTCATAACTTAACAAGGTTTAGATCAAGACACTGACAGATAGGATTCTCACACATTGATGCTTATGTGAGGTTATTTTTTCTCATTTGGCATTGTATTCAGTGAGGGCTCGATTCAGCTGTGTAAACACCGTCATCTAGTGCTGTTTGAGTTGTCCTCTGATCCTGCCTGGCATCCTACCACTCCAAAAGAATGTAAGTCCTGCCTGCATCTTGTGTCATGCTTGCCAGCACCATACATATTGGACATCCTAACTCACTGAAGTATATTTAAGTAGTTGAGTCATAGATCTTGTTGTTATCACCATAATCATTCCATAGGCTTCTTTGCTCTATTGTGTTTTGACTATAATGTGGCCACGTAGCATGCGGTGGTTTAGGCTGAGATGGCCACTAAATGAATGACGGATGCTCTCTTAAACCTCTCTCCCTTCCTAAAAGAGAAGAAAGAGAGAAGAAGGGAGAAAGACTTATGGGTTGAAAAGGAAATTAAAACTTCATTAATGAAATACAAAACTAAACCTGTTAACAACAAAAAGAAGATATAATAATATTAATAAGAAAATAGCGAAATATATGCAATATATATGAAAGCATATCAAGCTCCCAGGATAACGATCATGTCACCGGGCAGGCACTGGGAAAGTCCCCGGCTGGACTCAGTGATGGATGGAAACTGGATTCAGGAACTGGATTCAGGAATGCACAGATTGGGATCAAGGGCGGATGAACAGACAGAGTGCCAGCCATTGCAGAAAAAAGCCTGAACCCTTTGATCCCTCAGCTTTTATACTGAGCATGATCCAGATGGGATGGAATACCCCATTGGTCAGTTTTGTGTCACGTGTCCTGTCCTCTCCTCCCCACAGGTGCCACCTCTCTATGCTTTTCTGCTTCTGACCCTTCAATGTGGCACATAGAAAAGTTAGCTGACCTTGGTTGTTATAGCAATAAGTATAAGCAAGACCCTCTTGGTATTAACTATAAATATTGGACCTTATCAGTCTGGAAGCAGACACTGCCTGAAAAAGACGTCTTTAATTTCAGAGAGTGCCATTAGTATGAAGAGACTTAACTGAAAAAATTACTGAAAAGAAAATTGGTTCTATTCTATCTTAAACCAGGGCAGATGACTATGCAGCCACTTAGATTGTAAAAGCTTATCTGGAACTGAATCCCTACCTAGATTTCGCTAGCAGTCTTTAACTGCTCTATAGTCAACAAAAGAGAAGAGGTGGGGGGAAATGCTGCTTTTGATAACAGGAGCAAAAGAACTGGATATCACTGTAACGTGTTAATTAAAACAAAGGGGATAGATAGCTGGAGGTAAAGGGTCTTGTAAAGTCATGGAAGAACAGATTTATAAGCACTTTGGACTGGTTTGTGTTGTTCTGTACCTTATACTGTAACTCACAAGGGTGCAAAGTAGGAATGGAGTGCTTTCACTCTGATTTTCAATGTGGTGAAGGCAGTCTCTCTTTCTTCATTTTACTGACATTAGAAATTTATCAATAAATTATCAGCATAACAGTTTCGTTTAAAATCTGTACATATTAACTTTCAAACAAACTGCAACAGGGTTCATGACAGATCTGGCACTGTTTCTCTCTGTTTAGTTGAAGCAACTAATCTTATGATAGAAAAGGCAGATTCAGCAAATGAGATTTTAAGAAATCTAGCTTTTGCAGATCTCAGACCCTGAAACACCTGTTGCCTTAGCTTGTCTGAGTGTGAAAGACTCATCAAGCACTATGTTATTACTTTTAGCCACTGCACCACTCGGATTCTAGAATCACCCTGCCCTCCCTTCAGATCTCTAGGAAGCTTTATTTCTCAAGGGTTTCTCAATGACCCTATGGGGACTTCAGGATGAAGGTCCTTCAGGAACTTTCAGTCCTTGGGGACTGAAAGTTCCTCAGAGGACACTAATGAGAAATTCTGAGGATAAAGAAGGCTTCAACTGCAACTAGTCCCTGAATGAGGATTACTGGAAAAAAAAAAAACCAACAACAGTCTGTGCCTTTTTATCCTACTCTACACCACATAAAATAATCAACCTGAGGTACAGTATCTAAAACAAAAATATTTTTAAAAGATATATTCCTATTTCCTCACCTTGCTAAGCCAGTGGTCTCAACAGATTTTTAAAGGATAAACAATACTCTGCTGGAACAGCAGATTTATAGATGCACAGGGGAAACAGGTGCAAGGGACACAGGAGGAAGGAAAGATGCTGAGGCGATACTATGTGAAATCATAGCATTGTATTTCATGATGCATTTTAGCTTAAGTCCTTGCTGAAGGATAAAACAGATTTGTTTTATCTTTGTGGATCTTCAAGATAAATTTCAAGTTCATCACACTGTTTCCTATTAAAGTAAACACAATACAGAAAACATAAATAACATAATGAATATTATGGGAATTTCAAAAGATGTGGAGAGTAAAAGTCTTGGGATTTCTCATTCAAGTTTCTTCTCTTTGTTGTTACTGTGTGGGTTTTTTTTCCTTGAACAATTGTTTAATCATGCTGTTTAACACACAGTTTCCCCTTCAGCCTTCATTCAGAAGTGGTCTCTCAGTATTCACAGCATAACCATAACATGCAATCTGTATGACCCAGACTCTTCACTATTGAACAGTACATTCTCAGTGCAGATGAGCATTCTCAGTTTGCTTCTAATCACTACAGAATATAGTTGCAAACCGATACTTGATGTCTTCTCAGCTAGAAAAAATATAATCTAGGCATTAGAACAGTATCTAAGTAATCTCTTTAGTACCTGGTGAAATGGAAAGCTGTAGCCTACAGCACAAGCACTGGGCTCAATGAACACAGTAATCCTTACAAGAGTAATGCAGATGCTATCCTCTCTTCACAATCATGTCTCACTCTGCTGAAAGCAGATAAGATGAGATCTGCTTCATTCTATCTGTAACAAAAAATACCCCAAATTTATCTTCAAATCAGTCAGACAATTGTTACCATTAATTTCATACAGCATGAGAACTATAGAGCTTAGAACTGATTTAAATCCGCATCTGAGTCCATTAATCCATGCAGGTCCAGCGGAGGGCCATGAAGATGATCAGAGGGATAGAGCACCTCTCCTATGAGGACAGGCTGAGAGAGCTGGGATTGTTCAGCCTGGAGAAGAGAAGGCTCCGGGGAGACCTTATAGCGGCCTTTCAATATCTGAAGGAAGCCTACAGGAGAGCCGGAGAGGGACTCTTTGTCGGAAGTGTAGTGACAGGACAAGGGACAAAGGTTTTAAACTGGAAGAGGGGAGATTTAGATTAGATACTAGAAAGAAATTCTTTACAGTGAGGGTGGTGAGACACTGGAACAGGTTGCCCAGGGAGGTCGTGGACGCCCCATCCCTGGAGATGTTCAACGCCAGGCTGGATGGGGCTTTGGGCAACCTGGTCTAGTAGGAGGTGTCCCTGCCCATGGCAGGGGGGTTGGAACTCGATGATCTTTAAGGTACCTCCCAACCCTAACCATTCTATGATTCTATGATTAAATATTCTATGGAAGATTTTCCTTTGTAGGTAAGGCTAAAAGAATATTAATTGTATCCAGTTCTCTGTCTTTCATTCTAGACTTACTCTTAATGGGACAGCTAGGATGAATCTTTCAGGTGATTGCCACAGCTCATTCTATATGATCTCTGCCACTTACATACTTTTCCAGGTGTCTGATTTTTCATGTATGTACTTATGCATACTCTGTACCAATTAATTTAAATTGATAGGGAATGTTCACATTGAGACTGTCACTAGAACTGGTAATTTATGTGGTTAAAATGTTAAAACAGTTTTCCATATAAAAATGTCATGTGCCAACACTTTCCCAAACAAATTCCAAGCTTGGTCCAAGACTTGGCATAACTTATTTCTGATAGACAATTTGCAAATATCCACCCTAACTGGGAAGGGCTCAAGAATTTAAAATCTTGGACATAGGTAGCTTCATACTAGTTGGACCGAGCACGCAACTAATTTTATTGAAAGCGTAGACATAGCCAACGTTCTTACTGAAGTGTCTATGATCTCTGCAGTGCTATTTCTTTCAGGTGGACTGAAATACAACATCTGGAAGCATATAAGTATCACAGAGGATTTGACGCATAGAAATACTCACTTTGCATTTGCATATTGTTCAACGTTGTGCTATGTCGAAAGACCATTTGCCTCCATCAAGAGTTGCAGAACTGAGTGTAATGAGCTGTGGCTAACATGGTTATGCAAACAAGAACTGGATGTAACAAGCGTTAGTATGGACTATGGATCAATAGGAGATACTGTGTCAACACCCAACATGTTGGTGGCAAGCCCTGCCCAGAGACTTACCAGGAACTATCTGGAGTAAGTGTCCTGTTGCTGCAGGCTGAGCTGTGCCTACTCTCTAGTTTGGTGACTGGGGACTGTCTCTGTTAACCATACCATTGTGTGTGCATCTATGTCTGTGAGGACAAGTTTTTACTGTCCCAGCCTATACTTCTCTTGATCTTTTTCACATACTGAGTTTAGCAGTGTCACATCGTCTGGTGTTCCTTTTCCCTCCTTGACACAGCAGGAGAGGACAATGAGGTATCATACCAAATTCCTCTAAGTTCTGTGCCAAACTCCATAACATTGTCCAAGTGTAACTCTAACTTCTATGTCTTTGGTAAATAACTGTTTCATTTCGATAGTTTAAAAAATATATCGTATCTCACTGAAATATTAGGCCTGAATTCCTGCCCTAAGTTGTTACATTTTGTTAAACATTTAAAAAATTTAATATTTATGTAGCCTTAATTTTCAAGTAGGTAATATAAAAGAAAAAAATATTAAAATAAAGACATTAGCGTATAATAAAAATGTCTGAAGATATTCAGATTTTGATAAACAGATGGTTCTTTCCTCAGCTGTCTCCCTGGTGTGGTAAAGATTGAATAGTCTGCTAAGCAGACTATTCAGTATTTCCGGGGTAAGATTCTGCCTCAAGTTAATGAAAATTTGACTGTATCTCTGAGCAGTGGAAACAGATCCATCTCTATTGTTCAGAAAGTAGGCTTTCATCTGTACATCAGTGTTTCTCACTGCGGTTGTAATAGCAATTCCAAAACTACTTTAAACTTTTATTACAAACTTCGCTACTTTGGGACCTATACAAGCAGCAGATTTATGATTTGACATAGGACAGCTTTTCAAAACAAGTCTGCTTTTATTACTCAATTGGAATGTAAAGTTTTATGGGTTGGAATTGAAAAACAGAAGATTTGATGTCCATATTGGCAATATTGTGTTCTGATGAGTGTGAAGCTTTATCTCTGTCTCAATCCTAAGCAGCAGATTTTTTATCACTGATATCCTATTGAGACAATTCGATGTTCTAAATTCTGCTCATGCTGTTTTTGTGTGCTTCCTCAGTCAGGTATTCATTAAAACTTGATATACAGTAATTCATCTTTCATTGTACTGTTATAGCAACTCCAATCTAATGTTCAGATTTCTGTAGTTCTTTCTATCAACACAGACATACTCATCTGAATAATGCTAACCTCTTATTTCTTTTTTTTTAGATATATCTCCTCAGCCATGAAAAACAATAAGAAAATAGCATTTGGAAAAGATATATAGATATAGAAAAATGAGACCTAATTACCTCTTAATGAAAATAACATGGAAGCACACTCCATGTGGAAAGTAGCACATTACGAGATCTTTGAGGCTTTCAAATGTAGGCTTGTGCTTCAGTACATCCAAACATCAGATGGATTGGGAACCCGTAAAAGGTCCTTCTTTGTCCATCTTGCTTGTCTTGTCTTGCCTGAACTACCTTATCCTCCTGTGTTTGTTCCTACTGATAGAAAACCTAAGTGTATCTTGCAGTTAGGACCTTTAATATGAAAAGATAAGGTGACTGGAATCTTGGGATGTACTGCCAAATGAATCAGAAGTTAGACTGTACAGTCAAACTCTGTAGGAATGACTTCAGTACAAGTGATTTCCTTTAGTGTTTTGGGAACCAGCTTGTAGTATGACATTTGTAGTGCTTTAACCCCCCTAAAAACACTATTGTTAAAATGGATTCACACCGATGTCAACGATTCCTCTTCCTCCTGTACCGTTTAATCCCTCCCTTTTGTAATAAAGATTATTCTTGTTTCTTAAGAAATTATATTTCAGTGATAATTTAATTTTATAAATATATTTCACCCAATTATGGTGAAGTTAGGCAATTACAAAGTAATGAGTTGTCATGTATACCTAACCAAGGCGCATACGATTTCTTTCTGTTAGTCTAACTTGCCTGCCTGTTTATGAAGTCAACAGTAGATACTGGAACACAATCTTACTTAGATCTGATGCTTTTTTAGCATTCATCCCTAAGCGAATGCTTTTCATAGAATCACAGAATGGTTGGGGTTGGAAAGGAGCCTCTGTAGGCCATCTGGTCCAGCTCTCCTGCTCAAACAGGGCCACTAAGAGCCAGTTGTCCAGGCTAGTGCCTAGATGTTGGTTTTCTGTTTTTAATGTCTTCAAGGAAGGAGACTCTATAACCTCCCTGGGAAACCTACTGTAGTGCTCAGTTACCCTCACAGTAAAAAACAGTGTTTTCTGGTGTTCAGAGGGAACCTCCTGTGTTTCACTTTGTTGCCATTGTCTCTTGTTCTGGCTCCGTCTGCTTTGCACCCTCCCTACAGGTATTTGTGTATGTTGATAAGATCCCCTCAACCTTCTCTTCTCCAAGCTGGGTAGTCACAGCTCTCAGCTTTTCCTAATAGGAGAGATGTTCCAGTCTCTTCATCATCTTAAGGGCCATTTGTTGGATTCTCTCCAGTATGTCCATACCTCTGAAGAGCCCAGAACTGAGCATAGCATTCCAGGTGTATCCATAGCAGCACTAAATACAGAAGAAGGATCACCTCCTTCAACCTGCTGGCAATACTTTGCCTAATGCAACAGAGGATACCATCAACCTGCTTTGCAACAAGGGCATATTGTTGGTTTATGCTCTACTTGGTGTCCCCTAGGACTTTCAGGTCCTTTTCTGTCAAGCTGCTTCCCATCTGGGTGGTCTTCAGCATGTATTGCTGTGTGGTGTTGTTCCTCCACACGTGCTTTGCACTTCTGCTTGTAGAACTTCATGAGATTCCTCTCAGCCCATTTTTCCAGCCTGTCCAGGTCCCTGTGGTTGGCAGCACAATGGTAGAATCATAGAATGGTTTAGGTTGGAGGGAACCTTAAAATCGAGTTCCAACCCCCCTGCCAAATGCTGATTGAACAGTGCACTTTATTATTCCAATAAAGGGTAGTTGTTGAGGCTTTAAATACATCACTGCTAATATTGCTGTGTTTATAGAACTTCCTGGTTCATAACTTCCTGAATCAGACTAATACTATGGTCCTGGTGCATGCACTGTTTGTATGATTTTAAATGTATTAATTCTAATGAATTGTGTTCTAATTATTCAAATTCATATAAAATACAAAGACTTGAAAGCTTACTTCTTGACAGTTATTATTCATTCATGCATTGAGAGGAAGTTGCTTCAATAACATTTTGGTCTACACCTGACACCTGGAATCCATCTGGCAGGAGAAGCTGTATAGGAGATCTGTGGTAATACATATAGTCCTTATATTCCAAATGTTTTCATAGCTACAGAACACTGACATTGTAGTGAATTCTCTGTTCTGGAAAGGAAAAAACCTTACATGGAAACTTGTCCCCAAAGACTGGGAGTGAATCAGAAAGATTAGTCCCATGTCTTCCATTTTGTCTCCTTGTTTTAAAGATACATAAAACATAGGGAGTAGTTTTATTACAGACTAAATGCACTCTTACTAAATTACTGATGTCATCTTAAACAAAGGTTCAGTAATGCTACCATCTTGGCTAAATGTCACACGTAAGCACTAGCTTCTAAGACCATTTTTGTTTCAGGGTTGACAGCTTTGTGTATGAGTCCTCTGAGGCTATGCCTCTTCCATGAAATAAAAAACAGGGCAAGGGGCTTCTTGTGGGAGTGAAACATGCCATAGTCCAAAAAAAAGGTTTTTGGTCCTGGAGAACCCTCAACTATAAGAGATTCAGACTCTTATCTCCCCAAAAGTTACACTCCCTTGTGCCCTAGGGCTACTCAGCACACTGTATATCCAGACACAGATGGAGGACTATCTTTTCTGACTCATTTATATTACCCCATAGGTATAAATACAAGCAAGAAAATAATCCTAATTTGAGGTTTTCCACTCAATAGCTTACTTTCCTATGAAGGTATGAATAATCTCAAAAACATATACGTGCTCACAGACACACAGGAGATCATAAAGAGTGGAACTGAAAACAGAAATTAATTCAAAGTTATCAGGAAAAGAAATAACTCCGCATTCCAAACAATGACTGCTTTCACAGGCTTCACAGCGAAATCACTAATGAACAGCAAAGTATAGATTTATAACAGAGAAATGTGATGCTTGCTTTACATAATGGCCAAAATCACATTCCTATCACCTTCAAAGTATTGTCTTTAGTATCCTCAAATTTTAGAGAATATGATTCCTAGCAGTGGAAATCTTGTGTTTGTGAAAACCTGTCTAACATGTATCAACAAACAAACATCATTCTTCTTTCATCATAGTAGGGAACATAACTGTTTACGTCTAAGACAGCTATTCATTTCTGCATTTTCCTAAAAGATTCAAATTTGGGAATTAAATACACTCTGAGTCCTAGCAAATTAAAAAGATTTGTAAACAGTTTGAACAAGCTTTAATCAAATATACATCAGGGAGACAGACAGAGCATATATCATAAAAAGCCATGAAAGTAACACTCCTTACTTCTCCCCCCCCCCACCTCAAAACTAAAATGCAAGTGCACAGGGCAATCAGTGTATATGTAAATTCTCTTACTAAAATATTCAGTTTAATCAATAAAGTAGGCACAAACTCAACAGTTAGAGTATGCAGCTGAATCCATGATAAATATCAAGGCATGAAGCATGAGTCATAAAGAAAAGAAATGCAGTGTATCAAAATATTTCTGACTAGTATATATAAGCTTCAACCAATTATGTAAATATCAATATGACCTGAAGAGTGAATAGTCATTTGAATGAGTTTGAGTTGACAAGGAAAATACACTTTGATCACATTTTGAAACTTAATTTCTAGGGTGACTATGACTTGCTGTCCTTCAGAATGACATTGACTGAAGCCTGTATTTTGGGAATCTTCCACAGTGGAGAAAATTAGGCTCAGGATTCAGACTTCTTCCTATATATACAGAGGTCTCTGATAACTGGTTATTGAGGTTCTCCTGTTTTATCTTCTAATCCCTTCACTTGTTCATTGCACACACACACACACCCATCACCTCATTTGCTTTCTTAATCAGTGATGTAAGTTTCTTTGAGGGGTTCTGTGGAGTTAAAGAGTAAAAAATTCTCTTATTTTAATTTATGAAGAGGTTACTTTTAGAATATAACACAAAATCATTCATTTTTTTCCTGAATAGGTATATATTTTGCTTGGTTTTAAGCTCAGGGAAATTTCTTAGATCTAGTAAAATTAATGCCTGCCAGTTTCTCAGTCTTAACTGAAACTTTTTATGAAAAGTTTATGTAGATTTTTCAGTGACAGATTAAATGAAGAGGGGGAATAACAGTCACAAACCTGACATTCTTAACCATACCACCACATTTTATGGTTACCTTTATAATCCATACATTGCAGAACTACAATCTTCTGCTAGGTGAATTCGATCTTAGAGATAAACCAGTTCAAACTGTCAAGCATTTCAATCTGGCAAATAAGCATCTGCTTCCTTCTGGAAACTATGAGAGTCTTGAAAGACACAAGATCATTTTCTTGATATTCTTTAAAACACTTGAAACTTAAAAAGATAGTAACTCAGTTTTAACTAACTTGATTTATTGAGCATATATCTATCAAAGCTGTTATTAGACATGACCTCTTACCATTAAAATACACAAACGTCTAGCTGTTAAAGTTGATATGAATTGAAAAGTACTTTTAGGAAATAATTTTAAAATATATTTATCTTCCTAAGGAAGCAGGTAAGTCACACCTAGTGCTTTTAAAAAAATTTGAAAAAAAATATTAAAAAATAATAAAACAAGCACAAGAAAATAACCCACCTTAACCTGTTTAATTTTTGCTTAAATTTCTACAAAATAGAAAATCTTACATTCTAGACTGTTAGGAAAGTCGATTTTTATATGTTAGATAAAGTAACTTTAGAAGATCTGCTAAATTAATGAAATTATTTTTTTTGTGTGTGTTTTAAAGTTCCGGTTTATTTTTGTTTGCTTTTGAGAAAGTGTAAATTAAAATTTTGAGCAGACCTAGTTAAGAGAGTGATAATAAATAATCAATATCAGGAATGCAATTAAAACTAATTTCCAGGAATGCAGAAGTGTCATGGTTTTTACTCCCTTTTAAGCTTAATGTTTCACCATGTACTTTCCTTGACATGTACCTTTTCAATTGGTGGGGCGACATAAAAATACCGATTTAAGTAAAGAAAGGGAAGAATCTATCCTTTCCATTCACTGGGTTTTCCTGAAGTCTTAAAATAACTTCAAAGATCATTACGTCTACACCTTTCAACAACACAATTCAAACTTGCTCCCATGGCCCTTTAAGCTATCTCCAGGCTCAATGAGATCAATAAAAGACAGTTCCCATACCGAAAGGGTTAATTTTATATCCTTCTCAATTTTGGTATTATTGTTCAAATCTTTGTTAATTTTATAGATGTTTGCTAATACAAAAAGATCTCTTTACCTTAAAAAAATATTCTAATTTCACCCTTAAAAAAATCTAAAATCTTTAAAGATATATGCAATGAAGTTACCAGTGCCCAGGCTTAATATCCTTCATTAAAAAAAAAATAAAAATAAAAAAAAGTTTGGGAGATCAATCTGACACCTACATACAAAAAGACATTTAAATACTGATCACTTAGAGGTAGTTAATGCAAGTGAAAATAAAATGATAGAAAAATCTGGAAGATGTGAACCCCTTAACATTTTAGTTTTACACTAAAAAGCATAAATAGAATGGAAGGCCTGAAACACATGCCTATAAGAGAAATAGCACTAAGACAAGGGAACTGAAAAGAGCAGATTAGAAAGGCAAAGAAAGGAGAAGAGCACTTAACTATTTTAGCAAAGCATTATATATCCTCAATTAATTTTCATCTTTCAATATACAAATTGTGGAAAGAAAGGAAGACAACTGAAAGCTTGTTATTTTACCACAGTTTTACTTTATTTTCTTTTCATCATTTCATATGATTTGATTCCAACTATATCTCATTTTCAAAGAATCACAGAATCACCATGGTTGGAAGGGACCTCTGAGATCATCAAGTCCAACCTTAAAAAAAAACAAACCACAAACAAAAACCAAAGGAAAAAAAAAAAAAAACCACAAAACACAACACCCCACCACATCACACCTACCCACAAACCAATAATGTCGGTCACTAGAGCATGCCCTGAAGAGCCACGTCTACATATTTTTTAAATACCTCCAGGGATGATGACTCCACCACCTCCCTGGGCAGGCTGTTCCAGGGCCTGACCACCCTCAGTAAAAAAATTCTTCCTAATATCTAATCTAAACCTCCCCTGCCGCAACTTCAGCCCATTTCCTCTGGTCCTGTCATTATTCACTTGGGAGAAGAGGCCAGCCCCCACCTCTCTACAACCTCCTTTCGGGTAGTTGTAGAGGTCAATGAGGTCCCCCCTCAGCCTCCTCTTCTCCAAACTAAACATGCCCAGTTCCCTCAGCCTCCCCTTGTATGACTTGTTCTCTAGACACCTCACTAGCTTGGTTCTCTCCTCTGGACACGCTCCAGCACTTCTGTGTCCTTCCTGTATTGAAGGGCCCAGAACTGAACACAGTACTCAAGGTGAGGCCAGGTCAGATAAACTTTTTCCACTGTGACTCACTGAGTGGCTGTTTTCAGTGCTATCGGTCTTTTTGATACGACAATTAGAATTATGAAAGACAGTACATCCTTATTTCCAATCATTGCTTGTTGCATTATTTTTTCTGGAAATACTACATGTGCTGGAGCTCTAGGAATCACATAATAGTGCTAGAAAAATACTGTGGCTTTTTTGACTTATGATCTTAATTTTTATGGACATCAGTCATGTTAGTTTTAATACTGTTTTTACCCCCTGTAGTCCCTATGAAATACTATTTTAAACTCTAATTTCTAATCTAACACTTAGAAACCTTTTCAAGCTTCTAGCCTGGCTTTTGAGTCAAGAATGACCTTTAGTATTAGTAGCCTTTTTCTTCCTAATATTTACTTCAAACCAGTGAAATACTAAGAGGTCAATTTTGTGCCAATACAATGGCACGGTCATTACAGTTGATAAAGCTGTTTTAGCCATTGAAATCAGAAGCTAGATAAATAAGAAAGTTCAATGATGAGTTTATTAGGTGATATGGATTTTTAGGTTTTTTTTTTTCCCATGAAAATAGCATCGCTGTTGTTTGAGAAAATACCCTAGTGTTTTGGAACTCATCCTAATTAAATGTTATAGTGATACAAATTTGTAAATATAGTCAGCACCGACATTTTACCTCTTTGAGGAACAACCTGAGTGACCTCATGATAATTTATCATACACTTTGTCATTTGATTTCTTCCCTAGGCATAATATAAAATAAATATATAACAAGAATAATAATTAGTAAAGTCTCCAGCTTAGCATGACTATATATCTCTGATGTCACCAATTAGCTTAGAATCATTTGCCAGTCAGCACAAATTCAGAAAGACAAAAGACATTGCATATGACTGAAAACAATAATGAAAGCTCATCAAAATGTCGATGTGGAGAATAGGAAGGTTCAGTGAAGAATAACAACATTTCAGAACTACTATATCACCTCAATAACTGAAGAAGGCAGACAAAATTACAATAATTTAAGTTTCATGTCTTCCTTGAGTTTTCTGAAACTGAGAAGAAGAGAAGCCTGAGGGGTGATCTGATCAACACCTATAAATACTTAAACAGTAGGTGTCAAGAGGATGGGGCCAGTCTTTTTTCAGTGGTGCCCAGTGACAGGGCAAGAGGCAATGGACACAAACTAGATCATAAGATGTTCCATCTAAACATGAGGAGGAACTTCTTCTTCACTTGAGGGTGGCAGAGCACTGGAACAAGCTGCCCAGAGAGGTGGTGGAGTCTCCATCTATGGAGACATTTAAAACTTGTCCACCTGGACAAGTTCCTGTGCAACCTGCTCTAGGAGTACCTGCTTTGGCAGGTGGGTTGGACTAGATTATCTCCAAAGGTCCCTTCCAACCCCATATCATTCTGTGATTATGACTAAAGAACTGTAGCTAGGTGAGACAGTGAATTTCAATACTGGTAGGTAAAAGCCATACACCGCAGCCTCAGCACTTCTACATAGCAGAATTTACTACTTATGTAGTGTTGTTTCATCTAGGGTCTCCACAGCAGCAGTAGGGTTAATACATTTCCCTCAGATGCACAGGTGAGTCTGTGATCAAAAAAAAATTCTTTTCTGCAAAGGAATAGATTGAAATAAGCTTCTATTAATAAAATAATGTAGGATGCTCTGGGCTGGTTATCTTCTTCAGAAAACAAAGAGAAAGCAAGATGCAGACTACGTGAATCCTTTCAGTATTAGCAGTCAGCCTCTAGACTTTTCCTATTTTTATTTCTCTACGCTAATATGTCACTGATTACTTATATACCACATGACAGGAGAACCTCCTCCTGGGGGTTGCACTGTACCAGATGTGAACCTCCCCAACAGTCATGTCTCAGGGAACAGCTGGGGAAAACGGTGAGCAAGAGTAGTTCTCAGTGAACTGGTTTGGTTGGCCCGTGAACAGTAAGGTGAGACCTCCTTCACAGCTGTGACATTCACTGTAAGGACTTACCTGCCCCATAAGAAAAATCCTGTTGGTGTAGTCATTTGCCTCTGAAAGTAGCATCAGCTTCTTTTTGGCTTTAATAGAAGCATCACAGAATCAGCTTGTAACAAGCAGGATACACACACACTCACAGGCACCTCAGGGAATTAAGTTTGCAATTCCTTTTTGCTAAACAGTTTCAAGTGCTCAAACTAGCACTTTTGCTGCCAACTCATACTTTTCTGCACTGCAGCACAAATTGCAATGTCAGCAAATGCTTGGAGCTGACCTCATTTAAGCCCTAGACAAATAGCACGTGTAAGAGTACCAGGTGCTCAGGGCTAGGACACTAAAGAGGTCATGAGCACTTACAGCTTCCATTGACTTCAGGGGCAGCTGAGGAACCTCAGCAACTGTCAAGAAAAGCTCAACAATTCACGGAAGATTACAACTATGTTTTTAAAAAAATCCTCTCTTTCCCTTTTTTTTCTTAGTATGGCACATTATTTATAAGAGCTTTATTGCCTTAATATGGTTTCTACTAACAGCTTTAAGTAGTAATGAGCAAAACTATTCTGCAAAGTAAACAAATAAAAGCTAAACTTTTTAGTAAATAATAGAAGGAAAGCTGTACATTAGGATTTAATTGTAAGAAAAAAGTTATTCTTGGCAAAAGGCATCTGTAAATTGTGATTCTATCATTTTATATAGCTTTTTTAAATGGATTAAAATCACTTCTGGCAGCTTTTTCCCATATGCTGCCATAAATCCCAACTAAACGCAAATCTCTACTTTAAGGAAGATAGCTGCTAAAAATGCAAACAGAAAGCTCTAAATAGGAATAAGTAAAAGCAACACCATGATTGCTTCAATTTTTAATAGCCCAAGTACTTCATAAGATGTTTTACATTGCTGTAAAACAATATTTTCACATCTTTTAAGCTATTTCATGTGTACCTCAAGGAATAAGAATATATTCTATCCAGCTAATCTTGCAAAGTTTTAATGATAATACCTCCGTAATGAATGGAAAAGCACACATTTCATTTTTTAAATATAATAAAACTTTTGATCAAGCCTGGGAATCTGAAAATCAGATAGCTATACGTACCTTTCCCAGACATACATAATACAGTACTGTAGGGAACAGCTTCAGGAAGAAAAAAAGAAAAAGAATAGTAAATGCAAGGTTCTTTGGTATAATTACTCTTTGTAAAATGTGTTTTTTTCTATTAGTTACAGTTAGAGTCGATATTCATATAGATATATTAATAATATAATACAATCAAAGAAACTGGATATTAAATACATATTAATAATATTAATAATCCAAGAAAAACGTGCACTGTAGAGAGTTTCTACCACACATATTGGTGTCTTGATATGCCAAACCAGCACTGTGTTCAAAATATGATAGCTCCTGTTAATCACTAACAGAAATATACAATATTTCACTGGGGGGAGCGTGAATGTAATCTTTCCAGATATATAATTGGTACAATGCCAGAGCATATCTCTTTTATATAGATTAGGACTGTAGCTCCAAAATATTAGATGTTTATAACTAGATGGTGTGAACTCAAAGAGCTGTTTTTAGAAAGTATAGTTTGTATATAAATGTAGTGAAGAAGTATCAGAAAGTTTTGAAAAAAAAATTATGTACAGCAAACATAAATAATGCCTATAAATATCTATAAATAGATAAAATGTCATTCAATATCCTTTTATTTTGTTTTCTAGGGCTATAATAAATCATGGAATGTACAAAATGTATAGTAGTTCAGCTATTTCAGTAATGAAAACTCCTCAGGGAAATATTTTGCCAGATTCTCAAATATAGTTATGATCCCACAGTGCCACTCAGCTGCTACAAATGAACCATAACCTCGTTGTAAATCACTGGCAGAGGATTTCCTGTCTTTGGTGAATTCTCTTCTGACATATATATATCATTCCCAGGCACTATAGCTTTATAGCTTCACTGGGAGTTAGAAAATTCATGGTACAGTATTGCTATAGTCTTTCTCCATTGGTATAAAACCCTACCAAAGTTCAGAAGAACCAGAAGAATTGGACCAAGGGACTCAAAAGAATCGAGACAAGCTCTAACCCTTGATACCTTTTATTTCTTGTCTTAAATCAATCAGAGATAAAAAAAGTTGTTCTCTAAGGAATTTTCCTTCATATACTTCCCTTCTTTATTCTTTTAAAATTAAATCTATTTTTCTAAATAGATTTAAAAATTTAATTATATAAAATTATTTTGCTTACTAGGAGAGTTAACAGAGTGAATCGCACGCTTATTCTGCTTTGGGTTTGAGCACTTGTATACTGGGGACATACTTTTTTTAATCTGGGGATTTTCTCTAAGAAGATACGTATTTTATCTATCATTAAACAAAAAAAAAAAAAAGTGGGGTTTATGTTATGTAAACAGGTATGCCCTGTTTAGTTTTGTATCTTTTCTTATCAGTTTACCCTAATGGACTTTGTCATACACCTTGTTTTATCTTTTCTGCCTCTTTTGAGATCTCTCTCTTGTTCGCTTAATGTACATCATGAAAACAAACAAAAGCCCAAAGGTCATGCTTTTTTGAGTATCATAAGTTCTAAAGGATGCAACAAAACTTTCAGTCTCTGACTCAGTGGCAGCAGAACTGCTCTTTAATTAGAAAACTGGATTGTTTGTCCCCTTCCCCCACAAAAAAAATTAAGAAAACAAAATTCTGAATAATGCAATTCTCCTTGACATTCAATTTCAGCATGAATGAATTGAACTGTTATCCACCCATGAGGAAATAATAATGTACAAAACATGGTGTTTATAGTAAATATAAAATCTATAATCATATGGAATCTAGAATTGTCTCTGATTATGTCTCTATATTGGTGGTAAAAGCCTGTAAAAATGCAAAAGTAACATGGTTAAAAGCTCAAACACAAGACAGCACAATAAAACAGATTTCCATTTATTAAATTCAAGGAAGATGTAAGTGGCCATGACATTTAGCATTGATGAGCAATAACAGTTATTAAGGTAGGCCAGGATGAAGGCAATTATATTACTATGTGGTCCTGTTTGGTAAAGGAAACAAGGAAATAACTGGAGGCTTGAAGTCTATTTATAATACTCACATGTGACTGTATGATCACTGAAGAGCAATGAACAATTTCTAGATAAAATGTGTGTCACTATTCTCATATTGCAAGAAGACACTATAGGGCAAAAAGAAAGACAGTAAACAGAGCAGTCACTTAAATATGAAGAGTCAGAGCTAAAATCAGAACCTGAACCAATTCCAATTTGGGGATGGCAAAAAAGAGAACTTAAACCTTACTCATAAATTTAATTCCATAAAAAGTGGAGAGCACTAGAGCCTTTTCAACTGTGTTTGAAATGGTAAAATTCAAGAAATTTTCATGTTCATGAAAATTCATGATTCATGATACTTGTAAGTAGGTAAATATTTAATAGTACTCTCTGGAGGAATAAAAAAATTGAAATAGGTCAGAATCCCAAAGAACAAAACGAGAGATGAAGATTTGAAAGGAAAAGGAAGGGTGCGAAATACTAGACGCAAAACCAAAGGCTGCAGCACTTTGCTCCATGAACAAACAAGTGAACCCAAAGTACAAGATATCTTGTGTTAGAAAAATATGATCATTATGGCGCACTGGTGATTGCACATGACTCAATTCAGCATTTTACCCACAGAAGTACAAGCAATTTTGTCACACCTCAGAAGATATGCAAGGCTTGGTGCCTCTTTAACTGTGTCATAAGCTGTTGGGTCAAATGTTAATCCACCGAAGAATTAAAAAATCAAACCAAATAAATCCAAAGGCCTGTAAAATCAGTTTGATTGTATTACTATTTCATATAACTACTGTGAAATGTCTTAATCTCCAGAGAAAAATGAGAAGTCTACCTTCAAGAAGTAAATGATACAGAAAATAGTGAACTTACATGTGCCTGGAGAGAATGGGTGGAAGAAACTCTATCCAAACCAAACCAAAAGAACTCTAAGTGTTGTATGAGTTAAAAATGCATTGCAGACAAAGAGACATTTTCCAAAATTTAGTTGGAAAGAACCTGTATTTTTGAGTTTATATCATTTATATCATATTTTTGAGTTAATATCTTGAAACACCAAGATATTAAATAAAAACTAAATATACTTTGCAAGCTAGTATCATCAGACAAAGACCACCTGTAAGATAACTGGTATATATGAAATAGTTGCTTGATGTAGAAGTTACAGTAAAGCTTTCTATCAAGATTATAAATTGTACTTTTTAAAAAAGAAACACATTTACCAAGATATACGTATTTTATAAAAAAGGGGCAGTGAGGGGCTGCACTGTTTTGGAATAGAAAGCTATGCTCCTAACTTAGACATCCTGAGTTACCTGGCTGCATCAGAACCACAGATAATAAGGACATAGAAACTCATTTAGCTCGTTTAGCAAATTTTCAAAATAGAGCCATTAGATTACACTAAATTATTGTTTTGGAAAAAAATCCCATGAAAAATTAATGTTGGAATTTTTCTAATTTAAGACTTTTGCAAAGGCTCAGACCTTTGTTTGTCTTCTTGATAGAGTGATGGTCCTATTTCTTAATACTGTGCTGTTGGAGATTATAATTTTATGTCTAAAACCAGCATGTTATTATATATTGATAAATTACGTACTTGAAAGAAGAAGATATATCCCAGGATTTATCTGTTTGTTAATCTACTAGACTTCTTTAAGCCAATGGTTTGCAGTTGGTCTTTGTAACATTTAAACTGGAGAAGATGAATTATAAATGATCACACAGACATTATAGCATCAGAATCCTCAACTGCATGGTAAGAATTAAAAATATTGACAGTCACACTTGAGCTATAACCCCACTGATTTGTTGGGTTATGTAGAAGTAACACAAGGGACATGTTTTTTATTCATGCCTCTGAGTTAAAAAAAAAAAACAAAACAAGTGTTTCTGCTACATAATGTGGGTGTTATGCTTGTGTGTAATAAAAATATTTAAAACAATTTCACCATGTACAGAAAAACAGGCCTGGGGATCTAGAGGATTCTCTGCATAAACCCTTAATGGGGTGTAGAGTGTCTTCAGAGAATATAGCTACATCTAAATTCATATATTAAAGTTGTGATTTATAGTATTGTATTTACAGCACTTTTGAATGTATTCAAGCTTTGAGATCAGTTCTGTGAGACACAAAGCATTATATAAGCCTTAGGAGAAAGAAGTCCAGCTGTTACAAAGCACAGTCAGACAAAGAGTGGCAACTGATTAGACTTTCTGGAGGAGCAAAGTTTACAGCTACATTCTCCCAAAGGCTACATCTCAGGAGGAGAATTACAGTGCTTTACCACAGTATTTATAATGTCGTGGATTAAGACCCTGCAAGTCTTCCATAGGACAGTGAAAAACTCATCACCTAGTTGGTTCCTGGGAGATTAATCAGCATTGTGTCATTGGTGTAAATGTGGAGAAGGTTGAGCCCATTTTTTCTTTCTTCCAGTTGACTTGCTTGGTTAGCTGGTCACTTCTCCCTGTTGTTCTCTCTGTTTTCACAAACTCTAGTGAGCCAAATATCCTCAGCCCATTTATCTCCAAAATACTACCTTCTACGACATGAAACAAAAATAAATTTTCTTCCCCTGAAGTAATTGTAGATCTGGGTGAAGAAAGTCTTTCCCATAGAATCCCCACTCACCATGGGAAAGTTTCTAATAACTTTTTTTCTGAGCTGCTTTAATGTATAAAATCCATAAAGAATGTAATAGAAAATGTTGGTTTATGTACCAGGCTTAAAAAATTCAAACAGAACACCTTTAGAAATGTTATTTTTAATATTTGTTTCTTATGTGATAGTTCAAGAATTTTAATAATTGAAAAAAAAATCAGGAAACTCAATTTACTCAATATTATCAATATCTTTAAACCTCATCTACTCAATATTATTAATATCTTTAAAGCCTCATCTACTCAATATTATTAATATCTTTAAAACCCAGAAATTGCTTTGATTTTTCCTTAAAATTGTTTTGCTATGTAATTAGAGTAAATCAGCTTTAAAAACAACAATAACCACAAAAAGAAAGAATAAACAGCTCTCCATTTTGCTTCATAATTAGAAGACCCTGAAATTATTCATGGCACACAGGGTCTCAAAGTATGATCACTATGTTGCCAACAATTCATATTGTCAGGCAAATAAGGCTTAATGCAGTTTTAGGAACATAAACCTGATGAAGTATCCTTTTCATCTTTGCTTGCAGAATAATTTCTGCTGAAAACAGCAACAAATGATCAAATGATTAAGAGAGATCTTCAAATATCTGGGTGATTACTACAACCCAGAAGAACCAAGTAACTGTTTCATTTTTTATAGTTTTATATGAGAACACAAGTCAAGTATTCATGTACATATGTGTTATTTCTTTATTCAGTAATAGGTCTCACTCCTCTCATGACACCATAAATTCAGATAATTAACAAAATAGAGGTCAGAAATTACATCAAAGAGGTTTATATTTAAAAATAGACTACAAATAGATATTTGCTAGTGAGAAGGCACAGAAATTTAAAGGCGTTTGAGTTTTTCTCTTTGATTGTCCTCTCCCATTTGTCTTTCTGTTTTTTTTTCAGTCCCAGCTGTCTGTCTTTCACTGTCTTATCTCTTCATCTGTATAGAATCATAGGATTATTTAGGTTGAAAGGGACCTTTAAGATCATTGAGTCCTACCATCAACCTAACACTGCCAAGTCCACCACTAAACTATGTCCCTAAGCGCCATATCTACATGTCTTTTAAATACTGCCAGGGATGGTGACTGCTTCCCTGAGCATCTTGTTTCAATGTTTGATAACCCTTTCGATGAAGGAATTTTTTCTAATATCCAATCTAAACCTCCCCTGGTGCAACTTGAAGACATTTCCTCCTGTTCTATAACTTAGTACCTGGGGGAAGAGACCAACCCCCGCCTTGGTACAGCATCCTTTCAGGTAGTTGTAGACAGTGATAAGGTCTCTCCTCAGTCTTCTTTTCTCCAGACTAAACAATCCCAGTTCCCTCAGGCACTCCTAATAAGACTTGTTCTCCAGACCCCTCACCTGCTTTGTTGCCCTTCTCTAGACATGCTCCAGAACCTCAATGTCTTTTTTATGGTAAGGGGCCCAAAACTGAACACAGTACTTGAGATGGGGCCTCACCATTGCTGAGTACAGGGGGATGATCACTTCCCTAGTCCTACTCACCACACTACTCCTGATACAGGCCAGGAAAAACACATGCTTTGAGGTAAAGACAGTTTAATAAACAAAAGAAAAAGCTGCACATGCAAGGAAAGCAAAACAAGTAATTAATTGACTGATCCCCAATGGCAGGCAGGTGTTCATCTCCAGGAAAGGAGGGATCCATCATGTCCAACCCTTACTTGGAAAGAGAAACGCCAAACATCCACTCCAAACATCCCCCCGCTTCCTTCTTCTTCCACCAGCTTTACATGACGACCATGATGTCACATGGTATGGAATATCCCTTTGGTCAGTTGGGGTCAGATATCCTGGCTGTAAGCCCTCCCAGCTTCTTGTGCTCTCCCATCCTACTTGCTGGCAGGGCAGTGTGAGGAGTAGTGATTAGCAACAATCAGTGTACTGGCAACACCATTTCTCATCCCAAATCCAAACCATAAATGTATATCTTCTACTAGTAAGAAAGTCAACTCTATCCTATCTGAAACCATGACAATCAGATATGGATTTTTAAGAATATTTTGTGGGAATATTCATTAATTTTTGATAAAATACAATTTTTTTGGTGAGGTACATAGAGCAGAAAATAGGTTTATACACAATAAAATAATCAAACATTCCTCTAGTGTGTCACAGGAACACCAGTTTTAAATCTGTTCTTAATCTATTATAGTGTTCAAATGTTAAAACTGATCATGTTCCAAGTCAAGTAAACAAAAATTCTTTGAATGTGATTAATGTCTGGTAACAATGAATGCAGGATCAAAAGTTGGAAGTATTTATTTTTCATGTTGGCATTATTCAAGATCTGATGAGATGTCATAGAATCATTCCAACTTGTATTGCTCAGAATTGCATCCAACAAAAATTTCCTTTTAACCATACCTGTTCAAGATTCAATTTCAGGAATATTGCATTGCTAAATCTTTGCAAAAGAAAAATCAACATTTCCAGGCTGTAGTATGCTGACTGCTATCAGTGTTAATCTGTTTGATAGTTATTTCTGATGTCTTTAATATTTTAACTGAATATGTGGCAGATATGGGAAGCCAGATTTTTTTAAACACACAAATTATCTTATGAGCCTCTCTCCAGTTAAGTTTGCTTGAAATATTCCTCTGATGAGAATGAATATAAATCTAGCCTTAACATTGAATTCAAAAGGGAACCACATTCTGAAGGCGAACTCACCATGGTAATAGTGTGCATAATATATTTTTTTATATATATAGTCTCATACAGTAGCTTCATTCAACAGTTTGTCTTAAAAATTGGACTTTTTTATTTATCCATTACCCAACATAGTTTTATAAACATATTGTGTGTAAAACTATTGTGATACCTGATCTTTGCTGTTCTTATTCAGAGGATGAAGGGTTATGTTTGCTTAGTTACATATTTCCAACTTTTAGAATCCTTCTATCAATTGTATATGTATTATAAAAATATTAGAAGGTCAATGTGACTCCTGTAATGGAAGTAAAGTTTTCCATAAGTGAAATATAGAACAAACCAATTTGTCAAAAGTAAGTAATATATTTGGGTTATGTTAACCCACTTTTTGCTAGCTTGGTGAAGAGACATAAATCCATTTGGCATCGTCTTAATGTTCTTACCTCTTACTGGAATATGAGGTCATCAGATGTGTTGTGCTTGCACCATTGTTTTTAAAACTATTTTCTCAAGAGAAATTCTAAGTTTTTGATTTGAGTACATGCTTAGATTTTGTCATTATTTTTAAAAACCCCAATTATTTTAGACTTATGTACTAATGAAAGCTCAATTGGAATGAAAGAACGGTTCTTCTTGTGTGACTCATATTTGAAAGTTGTTACTCGAAAGACACACATTTCTTAGAAACAGCTTAGAGCTACTTTTTTGAAAGACTGGCCATCAGTTGAAGTATTATTGGTATATTACAAGCTCTAACAGGAAAAACAAAATAATGATAAAAAGTAAAAATATAATTTACTATATATTTCATCATTTCAGAATATAATCCAAAGTAGAAAAAGATGTGTATTTTCTAGAAGATATGTAAGAAATAGATGTTTTATTGAAACATCTTCATAGAACCTGAAGTATTCTATTGTTCTGTTGAGAGGACAGAAATTAAATAAATTTGAAACTGTAAGATTTATAATTAACATTAGGGAAGAGTTACATATCCTTAGGCACCAGTGTTGTAGACAAGCTAGTCTTCTTAATTTTATTTCAGATTAAGAAGGGAGAAATGGACACATATTTGGCAAAACTAATCTGAACTATTTTATATGTCTACATTGAGGCAAGATTAATTATGTCCTGGAAATGTAACCTCTCATTTATTCTGTTAACTATTAAGGCAGCACAGGGAAATAAGCTCAGACGTATTTGATTGATTAATTCTCTTTGCATCAATATAACATTTTGTCATATCTGTGACTGGCTTAACAACATTACAGCCTGCAACCTCACAGCTAAAGGTAGTAACTTTTGTTGCTTGTGTTTCCAAAGAAACTAAGTAGCAATAGATCAGTTCTCTCATCATGATCTTCATCAACTTCTAGTAGAGAAACTGATGATTCAGCCAGCTGACTGAATTCCTCGAATCTTAATTATTCATGAATTAGCTAAATGAAAAATGCTTAATAAGCCAGGATGCTAATATGCTGCTAAATTTTCTGGACTCATTTCCCAAGCGTGCACACTTTGAGTTCACTAAGACAGAGGTAGCTTATTTTACTTTCAAATTAGTGAAAGCCACCTTGAATGTAGGTCTTTTGAAATTGTCCACAATTCAGCTCACAAGATGAAACTGCATAAGCCTAATGTCCTCATAGAAACAGCATCCATCATACAGAAGAAACAATTTAGTCATGGGTATTCTAGATACATTTGTGACAAATAATGGCATTGTCTTTATCTTCACATTGTCTTGCAAAAATCGTTGAGATGCAACAAAAACATCTGCTGGTTTCTGATGGTAATAGCAAGCGTCCTTACACAGATAATGATTTGAGGACTGAAATGGTGTCTTTCTGAGGTTGCCATTTCCAGTGATACTATAACATACTACTACCTCGGAGTTGATGGATTTCTCCTTTAACTTAAATCTAATAGTTTTGCTTAATGCTAATTCACATGAATTCACTTGTTGCTGGGAGTATAATTGCTGGTTTCTCTCTGGACTGGGATATCACTGTGATGAACCCTCTAGAGGGATTTTTTGTAAGGAGTTGATATCTTAATCATAAACATTGTGAAATAAGTCGCTGATACACAAAATTGACTTTCAGTTGTGCTTTTCTTAATTTAAGCAGAAACAAATCCCCAAGTTTTATAACTTATTTCTAAGCTGGTCCATAGAGAATGACACTGTGCACAGGCTGCTATGAGAAAAGGCCTGGGGCAGGGGGTAGAGAACATCAATTGATTGCTCTCGAAGGAGTGATGCTATGTTTTCCCTTTATTAATTTCTGAATAATTAAAAAACTGCTTGTTTTAAGTTAATTGATCGTCATATGAAAAGGCTTGTCAAGTGACAGTCAGAGCCGCAAGAGGAAGGCCTTGGCATACTTCATTATCTTCTGTCCTCCTCCTAATTATCAGTTTGCCAGGGAGCCAGAATAGCTGGACAAGAACAAGTGTACTGCCCTTCGGGGTGTCTTTGGAGCTGTCAGACCAAAAAAACACATGCTTTTGTGCAGAGACATGTAGAGCAATCTTAGGTTGGATGATTAGTAAGAAACAGTTAGAAAGCTAAAACCTTAACATCAGAATCACTGTGGCACAACAAGTTTAATATTAAAGTCCTTTGCATTCATGAACAGACTGCTTTTTTTTTTGGTCTCTGTAATATATGTAATCAGATAATTATGTGCCATCAACTTCATATTAATTTTAGATATTGATCATGCAAATGTTTATGTATTAGCAAGTGATTAGATTGTACACACAAGGGACCAAAGTAAGCACTTGTTATTTATACTTTATCTGAAATTTAAGACATTTTACTTCATATTGTGGCCAGTGGTGTTTTAGAAATGTTTGTTTCTTTAATTGACTATATGGGGAAACTGTTGTCTAGCCTAGATGCTTTAAACATTGCATCATATTTTCTTAAGGCAAATTAAAGGGACAGATATTACTGTATTGTTAGTTTATAAAACTTATGATTGTTTTGAACGAGTAGCAGATTATTTTAATATAGATACTAGCTAAATTTTGAAAAGTAATTTTCAATTACTTAATTATTTTTATTAGTGTCCTCAATTTTATCTTAAATGATATCTTATTAAGCTCAACAAATAAACAACCAAGGACTGGAATATCAAATACAGGCAGATAAAAATCTAATCAAAAGGATAAGTAAAGCTTTTCAGAAATGCTGACAAAATATGTAATACAAACAATCCAGAAATTCAGCCCAATATTCAGAAAAAGATGCATTAATCTGTAGAATTAGAAATTAAATTTAAATGTAGCAGCAGAAAAGGCTAAACAATAAGAAAATAAATTCCTTTCATCAAGAATTATTCTATTTTATCATTACTATAATGGAAAGAAAATACAAAGGTGAATTTAATAAAGACATTTAGATTACTATTGTGTAATGAGTTTCCCATAGTCAGTCTTATATCTCCCAAGAATAAAATATTCTCTTCAATATACGACGTGAATGCTGCATGCTGAGTATCAGTGGGGATCATATAGGACCAGGAAGGACTAAAAGTAGATCTTTAAACTTTACATATGGTAATACCTTTTATGAATGCAGACTTTTAGTTCTATTTATAGACCTTTGCCTAAACCACCGTTCTTACTTTTGAATGTTTGCTGGTATTGCAATTTATTCTCAGAAATATATTAAACTATAAGATCTTTTATGAAATATGTGATCATCTTTTCTCAGGTATCTCTCTTCTGTGTTCATTACAGGAATGATCCAATGTTTTTAGAAGTCATTAGCAAAACTCCCAGTAATTGCAAAATGGAAATCAGAGCAGGATAAAGGGACATAATCTGTCGTTTTCTAGTGAACATGGTAATTACACTTTATTTTTACAGTACCATTTCTCATCATTCAGTATGGTATGGCCTCCTTGCCTTTTGTTTAGTTATTTAATGTATTTGCAAAATTCACAGAATAATTCTAAGTGCAAACATATTTGCTAGCAATGAGTGAAATTCCTTAGAATCTGTAAGCTCTCATGTTGTGCAAAAAATCTGTTCATATATATATCATCATATATAACTTCATATATGATGTTACAAAGTGTAGACAGCTACAATTAATTTTATTAAAATATTAAGTAGAACACAGAGAGAGAGAAAGAGACAGGTACACAAAGAACAGTGATACAATAAACTGTTGAGCTACTTGTTATCCTGAGCTACTCCCACAAAGCTGTTTGTTACTGGGCTATATCTTATTTTGACACATAATCCTCTTAAGAATTGAACCCCTTGTAAATGCTGCTCACTGCAGAATGTAAGCAAATTGGTTTGCAAAGATTGATTGATAAAGGGAAGTAATGCATTCACCATGCATGGTGTACAACATAGTTGCCTGTAGCAGGAGTCTGAAAAGACATTTTTTCTTTCTGTCACCTCATAGGGATGGTCAAATATGGGTCTAGTTTTGAAAGAGCAAATTGTATTACTGTTGCACACACACACATAAAAAGGCATCATAAAATTAAAATTAAATAAAAGCAGATTAATAGTAAAGCTGGTCCAAATAAGCACTGTGTACCACTAACTACTGCTTAGGTAAACCTTAAATAACAGCTTATTTATCTTCTTTTTCCTAAACAATACTAATGAAGCCTCGTCTTTCAGACTAAATAATGCATATTCTAATGAGTAGTCTGTGGAAGTTCCACTTCATCAGAGAATTCTATATTTTATAGCAATTCCCTGATGCTATTGTACTTGACTCTCCAGAAAATAAACATGGAATTAAGCTGCAGGTTCACTCTGATGGTTACTATTTGTAATATTCTTATAGATTATAAAACCCTGAAACAATGTGACACTTTTATTCACTTGCCTGGTCATATCCTGCAAGTATATGAACTAATTCAGCCCAGAGAAAAAAGTTAAATTAAAATAATAAAAATTTTCTCTTATAATATTTATTTCCATAAGACATAGTACTTCACGTTCCTCCCAGACGTGATTGCCTCTAGAGTGAGCTGGACAAGCACAGCACGCCTGTGCATCCTCAGCATGCAAAGTGGGGTCAAAAGGCAGGGTACAGATTCAAGCTCAACAGGAGGTGAGCTTCTACAAAGCTCAGCACGATCTGGGAGCTAGAGACAGCTGCTTTCTGCTGACAATAATCTGCTTTATGTGAGACAAGGATCCTTCTGAGAACTAGTAAAAGAGGAAGGATTTATGACAGCTTTTTGTATGTGTAAGTCTCTCTGTGGCAGAAGCTCATACTGAATGCTGAGTTCAGTAGGAAAAGGGAATTAAAAGCAAGATCATATGCAGAAGGAAGATCTTCTTACACTGTAAAGTAGGAGCTTTGGGCTGCCATTGAGCTGTGAAATCAGTGCGAGAGTGAACTTATCAATCATGGTCCCTTGCAGAAAGTTGTGGATCACAAGTTCCAGTAAATTTTGCATGAAAGGAGGTTGAGGAGTCCTGTGGACCCTGGAGGACCCCGACGATCTCATGCGTCTAGGCTCATTCACCCTAACTCTTTTTAAAATTAAGACCCAAGCACACATCAATATTCTCTCATTTCTGTTATACAGTGTCTCGTAAAGGAGTTGTGTTGCAGACTATGTTAAAAAAAATGATCTGTCTGAACAGTTAGAAGACCCAGACCCTGTGGTCAGTGAACTCAGTTTAGACATAGCTTTTGCTGCTTACAGAAACCAGATCTTGCTAGAATAAGAAAAAGTATTTCACACATGCAAGCTGTCACTAATTAGATGATTGGCAGGTTTTTTCAGCCCTGAAGAGTGATGACTCCTGCTCCTGTTGACTCTTGCAGGTTTGTTTGCATGACATTTACATATTCCCGTTAGTAATTCTGGAAAAAAATATTTTCTTTAACAAAGGAGTTGTGTACTCTTTTTAACCAGAAAAAAAGCACTGTAATAAAAATTTTAATGGGTTGTAACAGGGGTTCTGGTGGGTATATCCATCATCTACATGGTGTACAAAAAGAGATAAAAAAATACTAAAAAAGTATACTTTAAGTTTGCCCTTATCATGTGTTCAAACATGACATTCAAGATCCTTGTTCAAATGTATCTTAACAACTGCTAGTAGAACATAAACCCATGTTCTATACAAATAGGACAATTAATACAGATATTTCTTAAAAATTCAGGGGATTACAGAGGCAGCTGGTTAAAAACACGTACAGAAATACTAACCATACTAAAGTCAAGGTTTTTAGCACTATCAGGTTCACTAAATAATGCACTTTTTAATGCAGAGTAAATGGGAGATAAAGTTACCACATACCACCTCTTCTTCACTGAAATATCTCTTTGACTGTATGAATCCCAGTCCCTTGCATTTTTTACATTTGCTTTGACTAAATATGCGAGATGCAGCATGAAGGTTGCAATGAAAGCAATTGCCCATTTATAAATACAGACCTTGAATCTGACCTAAGTAAGAGACATGTTACAAGCTGTATCTGTGGATTACTGACTGACTCTTGCATGGTACATTGGGTACTGAGCTCTTTTTAAAGCACTGAGTCGCAACTGCCTTGACCTATTGTATCATTTATATCCGTCTATCATCTGGACTGCATGCAAACGGAGTGCTTTTGTTATTATAGAAATCCATCAACATTGCACAGGTGTAAATGGAGAATCAGACCCTTTTCTGGGTTTCTGGAATGAATTCCAAGAATATATCGTTTTTAATATCTCCAGGAACTGAGATAAAACTGGCTAGCCTACAATTGCAGGTCTTACTACCTGCTTTTAAAAGACACTCCCTGTCATGAAGGAGCTCCCTAGTCACCAGTTTTGGTTTTAGTTTTGGTTTTGTTTTTTTTTAAATGAAAGTAAATAAATATATAAAAGACCGGCTTTCCTGGCTAAAAAAGAAAGATTGTTCTCTTGTGAGGCCCAGAATCCCAACTGCTGCTTTTTTTTTTTCCCCGGACTCCCTCCAGCACCTGAGCTCAGTGACCTCATGGTTTCTGAAACCCAGACGGACCTATATATTTTCATTCACCACCAGTTTAGGAGCAGCAGGTAAAGCACAGCATTATGATAAAAAAGTCATTCAAGCATTTGCACCAGTATCCCTAGTGCTGTCTACAAACTTTTGGAGGCAAGTAAAGGTCTGCAACCATGATACTTACACCAATCAGTTCTAGAAAGCCTTGCACATAACCTCTTATATAATCATAGAATATCCTGCGTTGGAAGGGACCCATGAGGATCATTAACTCCTGACTTCATGTAGGGCAACATAAAAGTTAAACTGTCTAAGGGCATTGCTCAAATGCATCTTGAACACCAATAAGCTTGGGGCCATGACCACTTTCCTGGGGATACAGTTCTAGTGCTTGACTAAGCCTTCAGTCAACTTTTTCCTAGTATCCAATATGAACTTCCCTGATGTAATTTTAAGCCATTCTCTCATCTTCTAACACCAGACACCAGAGAGAAGAGATTAACACCTCCATCTCCCTCCCCCATCACGAGGAAGCAATGATGTCACTCCTCAGACTCTTTTATTCTAAGCTGAATGTGCTTCTTAGGCAAGCAGTCTGGAACTGACCATTTTAGAATTTAATTCTTTCACAACATCCCCAGGATTCCTTCCTCCTTATCTTGCCAACAGACACATCTCCCATTTCGTGCAGTCAAGGAAATCTTGACTGTACAGTCAAGGAAGTCCTTAACACAGAACAAAACTTTCCTTTCCTCTTCCCCTTGCCTATTTTGCCTGAAGTCACAGTCATGTCACAGTTGTAGCTATCCACCTGGGCTTGCAATTCCTCCTGTCTGTTAGTTGTGCTTTGCACATTAATGTACAGAAGTCTTAGGGAACCCTTTAAATCTTCCCCACTCTGAGCAGTGGCCTGAAAGCCTTTCTGGCCTTCTTTTTCATGCATCTTCTCCATTTGCAGCTCCACCTCTTGCTTCTAGGTGTCAGTTCCTGTCTTCTAAAACTCCCAACTGTGTTAGTGAGCCTGGTTGCAACAACATATGCTCTCACTTCCACTTTGTAAGAACACCTTCTTGACAGACTGCCATGCAGCTGAAGAAACACATTAATTATTATAATACATTTAAAAAATTATTGTAAAAGCCATAAAAGTGGAACTCAAGTGAGGCAACTGCCTCATCTACTGTTGACTCAATGTGGACTCAGAAATTTGCCTGCAAAAAGGACTAGCTCTACATAGTGTGCAGTCAGGGAAAGTCATTCCAACCTACTGGCCTCAGTGCCAGGTGACTCTCCTTGTCCTTCATTTTTTAGTAACACTCCTTTCTGATTGGGCCTTAGCTACCTGTCAAGACTAAAAGAAGCTTGTCTGTGCTGTGCAGTGTCACATGATGCAATACCAGCCATAAGTGACTTGGCGCTTATGTTTACCTGTTATTCATAAATTGCAGGATCATATTTCTACAAGATCCTGACAAGAGCCAATCAAACTGTCTCAGATGGACTCAAATTTTGAGTACAGTTTATTAACTCATGTTAACATCACACTAGTACTATGTTTTTTAGATTATTCAGATGAAATGAAACAACTCAAACCTGTTTGAAGCATGGATATAGGGAGCTTATCTCTGCATATGTCTTTTAAAAGTACCCAGAATCTCTATTACCTTGTACAAAACAAGGTTGAAAAAACCTGAAGTATGCAGCTGGGCCTTGTTACATATTTAAGTTGATACCCGATCACAGAACCTGAAAGTATACTCTTGTCATGTTGTTACTGAAAAAAATTTCTTTTTTACATATATTCATGGTTTTAACATAGATATGTGCTTCTGCTTCATCTGTTTTCATCTGCTTTAAAAACTTTATCAGAATATAAAAAGAGCAGAAAACAAGCATGAGGTAACACCACTGAATGTTAAATATAGTTTTCATATTAACAGTACACCTTTTTTCATTCGGTTGTGTATACATATATAATATTTAGATATAAAGCGTGATACGTTGCCTGGGTATTAAATGTATTAAAAATGCCAAAAAATTCTACTTTTTAGGGAAAAGAGAAGGCAGGCAAGAATACCTTGGAGCCATTGTTGCTATTGTTAATTGCAGTTCAGTTTTCTCAAAGAAAAAAGAATATAAAAGGAAAAAGAAAGTGGAAAGATTAAGCTGTAGTACTTCTTGCTAGTGATGACATTTAACTTGCAAATTTTTTGTTAGAGAAGTACCCATGCACACTGTCTCCCTTATCAGCCTAGCAAAGACCAAGCAAACTTATAGAAGCATCAAGCTGTGTAATATATTGCTTTTAGCTGCTTCTCTCCTCAGCAGTTCTCAGCAATGTGTCAGAGAATACTCTTGTTAGCTAAGCTGGAGAGTTATTAAACCCAAATTAAAAAGAAAGAAGAGAAAAGAGGCAACAGAGGAACAAAACACACATAAAAGAAGGAACTCAGCTTCCTTCCTTTATTCTTCAGAAATTTACCTAAGTACACAGTGGGTGATTAGGTAATTTGTATTTTAAATGTTGTATATACACTTGATGTTAGACACTTTGAATCTGGGGTAGGGCCCAGAGGCTACATATTCCACATGAAACTAAGGATTTATCTGACATCTCTGGATGTCATCTGAATTTGCATCTCTGCTTCATTTTGGTCAGGTTATTGCTCAGACTCTTGCTTGTTGACTTAATGGCGTTATGTTGTATGCACGTACATTCTAGGAGATTCGAAGGGATAGAAGGTAGTAAATTAAAGTAGTCCAGTTCAGTTCTTAGCTTCCAAGCTAAATTACAGTTTCTATAAAATTATGATCATTAGAATACCTTACTTAAACATGCGGTTACACTTAATTTTCAGTATATTGTTTTGCACTGATGTTAGTTTCACAATCATGTTTATGAAATATGATCTCTCCGTGGATTAAAAACATACAGTGGCCATGATGACTAGCATTAACATAAAGCCTTGGCATCATGAATTAACAATGCTTACTTAGTTGATAGTTTCATAGCAAGTAAAACTGGCAACAACAAGTTTAATTTTGTGACATTTCCCAACATTAAGCAATGGAAAGCTATATCATTGCTTTCTGTCACAAGAACAGTCCTTGAGAGGGCACAGAGATGGGATGAGAACAGAGGCTGATTCACAGTAACTGACAATATGCTCCTAAGCAGGCTTGAAATATCAATATTATCGACCTTGGTGTGTGAAACACTTCCTTTTTGTAGGAGATCTGCCTATCCATCAGTCAGAAAGTAAGAAGTGACTCACCAGATGGTGGATTACTGGAAGAAGAATAATCATTTTGTCCGGAATTATATATCAGGATTAGCTGCTGTTCATTCTGTGATTGCAACAGAGATAGAAAGAATTACCTCTTATTTTAGGTAAAAGACCTGACAGGATTTACTGATTACTACTTTCCTTGCATAAAACTGTCAGTCATCCTCAATGGCATTACTATGGCTGGAGTCAGAGCACCCCTGGCTGTATATTTGTCAGTTTTCACAAGGCAAATGGTGTCAGGATGAGGCACCTTCGAAGGAATCTCTAATTACACAGACATTAGCTTTAGTGAAAAAGAAAAACACATTTTCTCGAATTTCTTATTATACAAATACACTTCCATAAGGGAAGAGGGAGAGGAAGAAATGAAAACTTAAAGATCTGGCATTTCAGAACAGAATGAAGAACAACTTCTGGAGTAATCAAAATATTTAAAGATTTAGTGATTTTTCACAAAAGAAAAATTAACCTTTCTATTTTCATATGTATTTCAATCCGACTTTTAATCAAGACCCTAGCCTTTGTAGATTAGATATGTTATTCTCCATCTCTTTATCACTGCTATATACATTTAAACAGCATTGTTGTCCTGTTCAGAAATTATTGTTTCTATGAAGGTAAAGTAATTTCTCTGCATAATGCACACAGACTACATTGGGTTTTTTTTTCAAAAATGTAAGATACACTGGAATCTTGCAAATGAAAGTACCGTAAAATCATCATGTCTTAAACGATACACGTAATGGATATGTATAATGTAATATGAGGAATTATTGTTATGTGAACTATTTGCAAAATTAAATTTGAGGCAGTAGTAAGACTATGACTTCACAAAAATCAACACAAAATTGAAGCTTTTATATTTGCCACTTCTCAAGCTTCCAATTAATGTGTTCTAGTCTAAATTCAGGTTTTTTTAATCAGAACCAAAACCTAAAGAGTGCGTTTTTACACTGAACCTTCTTCAACTGAAACATGTTTCAATCTTTTTGGTCTAGGTAATATTCTCTCTTCCTCTTTGGGGCTTCAGCAGCCTGTAACTCACTTTGGCAAATCAGAAGCTTGAGGTCATCTTTATGACAGGACAAACAGATTTGATTAATAAATAAATGATAACATTATTTAATGTCATGTATACAATTTACAGCACACAATTTTACAGTTTACTTATTTTTTTTAAAAAAGTTTGTTCTGCTGTAAATAGCAATTTGTGTACTGAAACCTTTGATAGCCTTTGTAAATGATACTTTCTTATATTGGATTGGCACGAAAAACAATTTGTTGAATGCTACTGCCATATTATTTATATGATAAATGAGATGATGTAGGAAACCAAAAGAATATTGTATTGCTATCATGCTGTACTTCAAGAACCTGAGCTTGATTTACAAAAGTTATCTGCAACAAGTAGCTATTGTGTATCCAGTGCTATTATTTGAAGAAGCACTGCTCTATTTAATTATAATTATTTTTTATTTGATGCAATTGCTAAAAATAACAATCCTTTAAATTTATCAAGTATTTTCCAATAATCCTAGTATTAAACAGGGTTCATAAAGGGATTAATTTAATGCTGTTCAAAATATTTGCTTCATTTACTTCACAGTGTTTTGACTGTGCTTTTTCTTCTTTCTCTACAGCACTGATATCAAATATAGGTTTTGCCCAGAGTCTTTTCAGATACTCAAGTATACCTTAGAAATATATTTGCATTTTGTGTTAACTGTATTATTTTGATATTTGAATGATTTCCATAAGTGAATTGCCATTAACATCACATATTAAAAGTCCATTATGAATAATTACTACCAAGGGCAAATACATTTGCTTTGCAGAGACAAGAAGAATGGAAAGAATTATATACAACAAATTTAAACAATTTAAGATAGTATAAAATAAAATGTTAAGAGAACTATCTCATCAAAAATCTAAGAGCAAAGTCAGGCTTAATACAGAATCAGACGGTTTTGATCACTTTAGTCCAGTGTTTTGGAATAGATGCATTTTGGCATTTGGTATTTATGTAAATAAATACACAGTTCAGACACAAAAATCATAAAGATTAATAAAACAAAACAAAAAAAAGACAAATTTCCTATCTTTTATTGCTTCCTTAAAGAGAGTTTCAAATTATTTCTATCATCACAAAAAAATTAAAATTTTGGCTTCTGATACAATCATGCCAGAGAATATCCGGAGCTAGAGGATCATTACTGCTAACTGGAACACCAACTGATTTAATTGGTTTCCACTGTATGTATTTCCTCTATTAACTTTTTAATTAATTGTCCATTTAATTTGAGAATAATCTTGGGTAAGCAGTTGGGGAACTTAATAAAAATTAACCTTATAAATGATTATCAGCTTGATAACACTCCAACGAAGATTGATATCATATACATAAATATCATATCTCAAAGATAAGCCAAAATTTAGACTTCTGAGTAAAGTTGAGATTTTCTTGATTTTACCATACCTTTTATAAGTTTTCCTTGTTTACTGAGAGGGTAAAGAGGGTAAAATAGTTGCATGGTTTAGTGATCTATTTCTCATTGGTATCATCTATCAAAAGTGGGTAAATTTTTCAATAGGTGCCATGATTTCTGCTGGAATGAAGTTACCTTTCTTTCTAGCAAAAGTGCTATGTTTTGGATTTGGGATGAGAAATAGTCTTTAAGGGCACACTGGTGGTTTTGGTGTTGCTAAGCCTTTTATGCCCCTCGCACCACCCAGCCAGCAAGCAGGCTGGGAATGCCAAAAAATTGGTAGGAGACACATCCAGGACAGCTGACCACAGCTGACCAAAGGGGTGTTCTAGACCATATGATGTCATGCACAGCCTATAATGCTGGGGGAAGAAGAAGGAAGGGGGGAACATTGGATTTATGAAATTTTGTCTTGCCAAGTAACTGTTACACAGGATGGAGCCCTGCTTTCCTGGAGATGGCTGAACACTTCCCTGATGATGGGAGCGGTGAATGAATGCCTTCTTTTTCTTTGCTTGCATGCATGGCTTTTGCTCTACCTATTAAACTGTCTTTATGTCAACCCATGAGTTTTGTCTCACTTTTATTCTTCTATTTCCCATCACTACTGAGGGAAGTAAGAGAGCAGCTGTGTGGTCCTAGCTGCTGGCTGGGGTTAAATCAAGACAACAGGTCAATCTAGAGTATAGAATTTACATTTTGCAGAATCACAGAATTGGAGAATCACAGAATCGGTAGGGGCTGGAAGAGACCTCTAGAAATCATTTAAGTCAAATATCCCTGCTAAAGCAGGTTCACCTAGAGCACATTGACCAGGATTGTGTCCAGGTGAATTCTGAATATCTCCAGAGAAGAAGACTCCACAACCTTTCTGGGCAGCCTGTTCCAGTGCTATGTCACTTCTAAGTAAAGAAGTTTTTCCTTATGTTCAGCTAGAAGTTCTTGTATTCCAGTTTGTGCTCATTGCCCTTTGTTCTGTTGCTGGGCACCACTGGAAAGATTGTCCCCCCATCCTCTTGATACCACCCTTTAGATATGGATAAATATTGATCAGATTCCCTCTCAGTCTTCTCTTCTACAGGTCTCCAGGTCTCTCAGCCTTTCCTCATAAAAGAGGTGCTCCATTACCTTGATCATCTTTCTAGCTCTTCACTGGACTCTCTCCAGCAGTTCCTTGTCTTTCTTGAACTGGGGGTCCCAGAGCTGGACATAGTACTCCAGATGTGGCCTTAACAGGGCCCTTGTTAAATTTCATTAGATTCTTCTCCACCCAACATTCTAGCCTGTCCAGGTGCTGCTGAATGACAGCTACTTGTCTCAGTTTTGTGTGATCAGCAAGCTTGCTGAGGGTGCACACTCTCCCTTCATCTAGGTTATTAATGAATAGGTTGAACAAGACTGGACCCAGTACTGACAGCTGAGGAACACCACTAGAAACAGCCCTTCAGCTGGGCTCTGCGCCACTGATCACAACCCTCTGAGTTCTGCCATTCAGCCAGTTCTCAATCCACCTCACTGTCCACTCATCTAACCCAAACTTCCTAAGCTTACCTATGAAAATATTATGGCAGACAGACTCAAAAGCCTTGTTGGAGTCAAGGTAGAAAACATCCACTGCTCTCAGCTCATCCACCCAGCCAGTTATAGCATCATAGCAAGCTATCAGATTGATCAAGCATGATCTCACCCTGGTAAATCCATGATGACCACTGCTGATAACCTTCTTTTCCTCTGTGTGCTTGGAGATGACATCCAGAATGAGGTGTTCAATCACCTTTCCAGGGATGTAGGTGAGGATGACCAGCCTGTAGTTTCCTGGGTCCTCTTTCTTGCCCTATTTGAAGACTAGAGAGACATTGGTTTTCCTCCAGTCCTCAGGCACTCTCCTATTCTCCAGGATCTTTAAAGATGATGGAGAGTAGCCTAGCAATAACACCTGCCAGGTCCCTCAGCACTCATGGGTGCATCCTATCAGGTCCCATGATTTGTGGGTGTTGAGGTTTCCTAAATGATCTCTAACCTGATCCTCATCCAGCAAAGGAAAGCCTTCTTTTTCCCAGACTTTTTCTCTTACCTCCAGGGTCTGGGATTTCTGCAGGCCAGCCTTAGCAGTGAAGATTGAAGAAGGCATTCAGTAGCTCCACCTTCTCTGTATCCTCTGTCAACGGGGCACCCACCTTACTCAGCTGTGGTCCCATATTTTCCTTAGTCTTCCTTTTGCTACCGGAGTACTTGAAGGACCCCTTCTTGCTGTCCTTGGCATTCAATGGTAGATTTATTTCCAAGTAGTCCTTAGCCTTCATTGTTGTATCATTGCAAGCTCTGACAGCATTCCTATATTCCTCCCGTGTGGCCAGTTCCTTTTTCCACATTCTGTAAATTTCCTTCTTCCATTTGATTTTTTTCCATAAGCTCCTTGCTCATCAATGCACATTTTCTGACTCCTTTGCTTGGTTTCTTACGCATAGGGATGCACTGATTTTGAGCTTGGAGGAAGTGGTGCTTGAATACTAACTAACTCTCTTGGAATCCCACTACCTTCTAGAGTGCTAATCCATGGGGTTCCTCCAAGTAGGTCTTTGAAGAGGCCAAATTTAGCTCTTCTGAAGTACAGGGTTGTAATCCTACTTATGGGGTTTTTGCCATGTTAGTCCCTTCACAGTGATACACAATGATCTTAGTAAGTAGATCTGACTTCAGAGCTACCCTTGCAACAAGTTGGACTATAGACTTCACTAGATCCTTTCCCACCTGACTATCCTATGGTCATATGACTCTACATCCAAAATACAGGTCAGAGTCATAATGATAACAGCAAAGAAAACAAGGAAATCTTGCTAAAAATGAGAAGGTGTTTTTAGATTAATCTCTTAAAGTATAATCTATTTGTTTAAGAACCTCTCTGTAAGATTTTCTAACACTTTCTTGCAGCTATATAGCTAGAATTATTGACAGGGAAAGAGTGAAATAAACATATATATATATCAACTTGGTGAAACAACAAATACATCTTTGTGCAAATGCAGCAGTGACAAAAGATTAGGTTAAGAGTGTGACTACCAACCTTCAGACATTTGTTGGCCTTGCCATGGCCCTTGATAACTGTTTTCCTTTAGAAAGACTCACAACTTCAACTGTTTCTTTTTTGTTTATTTTTTTCTCAGGTTACTAGTACTCTTTGTCTGTGTAACGATAATTCTGATCCCTCATAGCTTCCTGGAAAGGAGACTGATTAGGGGGTTTTGTTTGTTTGTTTGTGTAGGCTTTTTATTTATTTTAATTAAAGCAAATTAAATTACATGCATCAAGTTTGAAATTATGTATTAATCGTATTCTAACCATAACTGACATGCTGTAGCTAAGGAAACATAGAATTATCCTGTTCAGTGTTTTGTAAATGGTACTGTGAATCTGCAGAGAACCATTGTTTAAAATTTGCATATATGTTCCACATTTACAAAATTACTGAGAAAATTTATTGTAACAAAATTGTGCCATTTCCTCTTTTCCATTATAACACTAATGTACATACTCTATTCATCACGGTTTTTTTTTTTTTCAATATCATTACATTTAGAACTAGCAATCAACTTCTGTATATAATTCATTTTTTCTAATGGCTCTGTAAAAAGAGACAGTCTTTGTTTTCCCCTCAGCTAGAGGTATGTATAAATGACAGTGAATACTCCCCTCTATCTAACACGCTTTTGTCTTTTGTGAGGAACAAGCCATTAGAATTACCACTTTCAATCTGTCACATATGTATTTTGAAATGCTAAGAAATGATGGAATGTCCAACTAGAATTTACTTGTCTATTTTTAATGAGACGGGCCAAGTGCAGGTGTTTGCAATACTGTGTTTCTGATGGTTGCAAGTGCCAAACATCTCCTTTAAAACAGCTGATTTATTTTTTTTTAGATTCAAAGACATTTTTTGTTTTACTTAGCATTACATATTTTGTTTCAAAATGAAATTCAGGCATGCTAACATCACTAACTACTGCATGATAGTTTTGATCATACTAAGATAGTTTCTCTCATTACGGTGTGACAATTCTGAACCTTTTTTTGTTCATGTCTATTACTACTTAAACATTACACCTGTTGGAGATGGGAAGACAGACTTCAGTTTGCTACCTTCTTTATGGTCAAATGTGGCTGAACTGAAAGAACTGTGCAGGAATCTTCTAATTTCTTAATTTTGTAAACACTGAGGTATGTAAAAATTGTGTTTGGTCATAAACAGGAAATAATGAACACATGCTTTCTTTTTTTATTTTTTTTAGTTTACTTTTTGTAAACTGACAACTCATGATAGCTGCAAACAGAGGAATTTCTGCATGACACTATTATCTCTCAGTTTTGCTTAATCTTGTATATTCTGGAGTGATACAGGGAGCTCCCTCTTTCTTCCTTTCACTCCTGCGACTGAAATCATTGTCCTCAAATAGACTGCGCTATAAAAGAGTACAGCCTATTTTATTGATCCTAACTGGGAAGTGTACTTTGCATGAATTGTGGTACTCAAATGAAAAAAGTTAGAGTGCGGGTGGATTAGTATGTTACAGAAATAAAGTATGACAACCATAGCAAGTTCACAGGACATTGCTGAGGACTACAAAGGCACAGTCTTCATCAATTCTGAAGAGAGACTGTGACATGGAGATGTATCCAGATTGGCCCAGTCAAGTAAACCTTAGCTCATTGCTGTAGGAATAAATGAGATTCTAGCTCTAATCATGGCCATGGATATTAAAAATTTGGATTCCTCTGTGACATGTGCAATATACTTTGTCAGACAACAGAATCCTGGCTTATCAGCATGGACAGCCAGGTAAATGAGACAGTTTGGTCTTCTCCCTATGCTATAGTGCTTTTGAAGAGACAACAGGGGAATGAAGACATCTGACCAGACACAGTAACGTGTTGTTGTATTTTGTCCTTTACATCTTTTTGAGTGATGTGTTGATTTTCTGTGCTGCTAGCACTCTTAGTTATGGAGTCACCTAGATTACCAGAGGAGGAATAGTAGATAATGTTGTAAATGTTTTCTCAAGATTATTCAGTCACCTCTTTTAGCATGCACCGTGGCCACAATGATGTGGACAGAAACAAAACTTCCCTTTAACCCCACTAATAATACAACAGCTGTGAGTATTTATTGTATATACTTACATGTTTTGTTGAGAAAAAAGGACTTTTTAAAGATTGAAACATTCCAATTCAGTTTCTGCAGTATGACAGAAATGGGATACTGAGATCCATCTTCATTTTCACTACTTTTCTTTGCCAATGTACCCTCTGTTTTGTTGAATTCTTCTTCATTATAAAATAAGGTGCAAAAGTTTCCATAAGCACCTTCAGAAATACACTATCCATTCACCTTAACATCAATTCTTATTACATCTCTCACCTCACAATTAAAACATTTTGAGAATTGCAGTCTAGAAGTTTTGAATGAAGAGTCATAAAAACACATATTCCCTGGTAGAAAAAGTTCCACAGTCACATAAAATATCTGCTTTCTTCCCACAGAAAAAATCAGAATTTTCTCTTTAAAAAAGATCAGCTGAAGGAAGTATTTTGTCATGCTCGGAATTTATGTTCTCTGGATACAAAGGAAAAAAGTTTCACAAAAAATGTTAAGACAAAAATCACAAAAAGAAAGATGAGATGGTTCAATATCATGGTATGAATCCACTCTAGTGGTGACAGTCACCTATGTGGAATTTTGAGAACAGAAGATGGAGCAGTAGAGAGAGAGTGAGAAAGGAAGTAAGAGGAAGAGTGAAGAGAAGGAGAGAGAAAGCGAAAAGAAAAACTCTCCCCATTGGCCACCTTGGAACAGAAGTGATGGGGTTCCCAGATGAGCGTCCTCCCCTGAGCATCTTCTCCGCTGCAGCAGATCATCCTCCATAACATTTTTTCCCATAACAACTATAACATTTTCATCAGGACCTAGTCAAACGCTCTATGGTTGTTTCTTTCTATGACGTGCTAGTGCTAGTTGGAGCATGTTGTTGTGGCTAAACCCCAGTGGGAACTAAACCCCAAGCAGCTGCTGACTCGCTCCTCTCCCCAGGTGGGATGGTGGAAAAAATTAGAAGCGTAAAAGTGAGAAAACGTGTGAGTTGAGATATAGACAGTTTAATAAGTAAAGCAAAAGCTGTACACACAAGCACAGCAAAACAAGGAATTCATTTGTTACTTTCTATCAGCAGGCAGGTGTTCAGCCATCTCCGGGAAAGCAGAGAACCATAAGGCGTAATGGTTACTTGGGAAGACGAAATGCCATAACTCCAAATGTCATCCCTTCCTTCTTCTTCTCTCAGCTTTATATCACTAAGCTTAATGTCATATGGTATAGAATATCCCTTGGTTACATAGGGTCAGCTGTCCCAGCTGTGTTCCCTCCCAAGTCCTTGTGCACTCCCAGTCTATTTGCTAGCTGGGTGGTGTGGGAAGTAAAAAATTACTTGACTTGGTATAAGCCCTGCTCAGCAATAATAAAAACATCCCTATTATCTACTCTGTTTTTATCACAAACCCAAAACACAGGAGAAAATTAACTCTATCCCAGTGAAAAACAGCACAAACTTCTTGAACAGGGCATATTCTACATGCTGCTGGTTGTTAAACTTTGTTCATTCATATTACTTGGTCCCTTAATGTTAACGAAAAATTAGTATCAAAGGTTGGGAAAAGGGCAGAAATGCTGCCAAGCTACATTACAAAAAATTATCAGAACACTATACTAAGTGATTTTCCTCAAGGAAGTTTTTTTGGAGTATAAAGTAATAAGTGTTGAGATAATTTTGATTTTAAACAAAAACTGCAAAAATATAAATTTGAAGAATGACCTTTCCTTTCTTGGAACTGCTTCTTAATACTGTGTTCAGCACCAAATAGGCAGAAAAGAAAACACCAGTTTATGGCTGCAAAAATCATGTGAAAGAGAATATACAGCTATAGTTGAGTGAGACCACTATTCTTAGTAAAAGCAAAACCCTAATCTTCTTTTAACTCAAGAAAAAAAAAAAATTAGCTCTCAGTCCATATATCTTGAACGTGTATAAATTTTGGGATAGGTGAACTTTGAGGTTACTATGGTTTTTGCAAAGAAGACAGAAACAACAAAAAATGTATTTTTTTTTTCTTTGGTTTTATTTGTTCATTTGTTTTCTTTAAAGTATTTTTGTTAGAAAATGTCAAGTCAACAAGGCTGGACCTTTTCATGGGCTACTACCTGGCAAAATAAATAAATACGTTCAGATACTAGCATTTGCCCAAGAAATTAGTGACTCCTTCATGCAGCTAAATTTGTCGGTATCTGTCTACTGTGCAAATTATGTAGAAGAGCTTTTGGGGGAAGGAATACCTTGTATTCTTATGATTTATATTTATGCAAAGTTATCTGACCTGGTTACAAATATTTTTTTGTACCTATTCCAGAAGTGTATTGTTCTTAGTAAACATGACAGCCCTTTCTTTTGCAATATGAACTGGAAGTCCTAAATCCCCAAAGATGAATTATGATCTGTGAAATCATTCATTAGCTCTCTCAATTCACTCACTGTGGGTGATTGTCTATGCAAAGACCTCCCACAAAGCATATAAAAACAATGTTATTTATTCGGGGGCTTGGATGGGTGGGAGTGTGGTGTGGGTAAAATCTTACTATGTAAAAAGACAAGTTATTTGGCCCTGTTCTAAGAATGGGCTGGGAATAGAGAAATATATATAGCTTACATTCTGATAGAGGAAGAATATATTTTGGCCTCCTGTACTACTATCCAACACACCAATGATATATGGAATCTAAATTACCTGATTAAGAAACATATGATATGAAGAAGATAATTCTTACATTTACAGTCTTTACATCTGTATTGAAGACATAAGATAATTATAATTAAAATAAAGAATTATAATTAAAATAAAATAATAAATAATAAATTTTTAAAAAAACAATTAAAATAATGATAATGTAATCTTTTTTATATAATTTTTTTTAGTTCCATTCTCCCTTTCTTGTAGTGTAGCAACAGAAGATATGAGAGCTTTTCACCAAAAGCATGTAATTTGTGTGCCCAGAAAATGACTCAAAATGTTGTATTGTAGTGCATTTCAAGACTTAAATTATTTATTTATTTTTAAATTACATGATTTATAAATAAGGTGAAAGTTCCAGAAAATGCAGTATCAGCTGCAGTTCTGCTGATAAATGATCAATGTGAAGCCATGTAACAGAGTAAAAGAAGTTATTTGAAGGTGATAACACCAAATAAATCATGTTATAAATGACACAAAGACTTTTAGGTTAAAGTACATTCAGAAAATTGCACTAAGATTTGTCTCTCTTGATTTTAAGCACCCGAAAATTTAAAGACTATATATAAAAGCAAAAATACAAACCAATACTTGGAGCACCATTTAGATGGCACACTACAGAAAATTTAAGAGACAAAATGTTGGCAGAACACGAGTTTCAGTTTTGTCCCTATCAGTATGTCCAATATTCCTAGCAGGCTTAGATTCAAGTCTCAGTCCTCAAGAAAATAGACTATATTGTAAACAAAATTATATATTGTTTCAAAAATTAACTGCCTTTGAATATTCTGGCACACTGAGATTTATATAACATTAATATCCAGATTGTTTCTTCCAGAATAAGGAATATTACTTCTTTAGAAAATATAGTCCTTCATGTACTTGTTCCTGCTTATCTCACGATCTCCAAATTTGACCTATTCCTTGATTTATGAATCTTCTGATATTCCAGGTGAACCAGGGCAGCTTATGGACAATACTTATGCACTTGGGTTTGAATCAAGGCCCACTCCCTTATTAGATGACAATAAATTAATGTTTTCTTATCCAATGGAAATTGCCATCTGTTGAATTTAAGAAAAACATTCAGCTGTGGAAAAACACTTCAGACTGATCACTTCAAATATGTATTTTCTTGGGATAAGGGAAAAAATGACAAGGACATTTATTTGCTTTTTTAAATAGCAGTCCAAGAGAATTCAGTCTTCATGAGCATAAGGTACGATGATCTGTTTTATGTCAGTTGTTTCAGAATGTCTATAAGTGTTGATATTTATCTGATAATGAGCTAAAAGAAAGGAATTAAAAACAAAAAAAAAATTCTTCAGTTAAAAAGGTTTCAAAATCAAAACAATAGGAAGGATGCATTACTATCTCTGTGTAATAGTTTTTGTATCCATACAGGTGGCTAATCCAAACCTGTGGTGCCATCAACACTGTAGAAACAAAAGGAATTTCAAGATTTTACAAACAATAAAAAGAGTTTAATCATAGAATCATAGAATAATTTTGGTTAGAAGTAACCTTAAAAATCATGTAGTTGCACCCCTCTACAATGGGCAGGGGTTCCTTCCACTAGACAAGTTGCTAGAAGCCTTCAACACCTCCAGGGATGGGGCACTTGTAACTTCTCTGGGCAATCTGTTCCAGGGTCTCACAGCCTGCAGAGTAAAGAATTTCTTCCTAGTATCTAATCTAAATCTCCCCCCTTTCAGTTTAAAACTGCTACCCTTTGTGCTACCTTTACACTCCCTGATAAAGACTCCCTCCCCATCTGAAGATCACCCACTCTAACTGTGGCACCGCTAGCAAGATAGCAACATAAAAATAGCAAAACTCTACAGAAAATATAAGGGGCTTTCCAGTTAACAGTTGCTAGTAACTGGTTAACTGATGACTGAGGTAGAAATCATCAGAGGAATGATAATTCATATAGCAAATAAGGACATAAAGTCAACAGAACAAGGGCAAATAGGGAAGGGATACACAGGGGAGTGCTATTTCTTTGGGAAGAGGTGTGGGGTCGTTAAGTTGAAGAATATGGGAGATTAAAAAGGAGGAAAAAGATAATATCAAGTGAAGCGAACCATATGATCAGGACTTCTCAGGGCCCTTCTCAAGTAGTCTTGCACATGACCACTGCTATTTGGAGCAGAATATTAAATCTGTTGTTGATCCAACAATACATAGATCTTATTTTTTCTTTACAGTCAGGGGTCTGGAAGGCTAAAATTAGTGAGGAAACACACAGAGGAACAGACCGGACATCCTGACATTCCAACTGTCTATAGACTGTCTGTGGCTCTAGAGGACAATTATCTAAGTCAACATGCCAATGACCATAGTGGCTCTATGGTAGTTAAGAAAAAGTAACTGTTACCATTTTAAGTTATGCATGAAAGCAAAATTTGGATCCCCAAAATTAATCCATTTCACTACCCTGTCATCTACAGAGGCAAAGTCACTGTCCAGATAGTGACTAGTCTGTAGTCATCCAAACACCAACATTTTTCATGGATGCCTCTGAGAATATGAGCTAGTAGTTTTAATATTTTCTTCTCCCTCTGAATTTAAAAAATGATAACGTGTCTGATAGCATTACTAAGTTCTTGTCTTACAGACAGGTCAATCAGTATAGAAAGACATGATCCCACATTTCAGAACACAATCAGGTCCTTATTTAAATAATGTAAAACAAAAGCCATTCTGCATAAACACAGGGAAGGATGCAAAACAAAAAGAAAATATAGATGGAGGTAGGCTGCTTTTAATCAGCTAAGGGAGATTGGCTGTTAGACCAAGAGGAGATAAACATAGGAGGAAATTATGACAGCTGACAGATTAATCCAATTGAAAAGCTGCTCTCTAAATTATTTTTTTTCTTCTCCCTTGTTTTTTAATGCACCAGAGTAAAAAAAAAAACAAAACACCAACCCACAAACCCCCCAAAAACCCCATGAATTAAACCGTATTAAATGAACGTGAAGAAGATGGGTGCTCAGACTCTTGATCACATTCAACTCTAACCATAACCATCATAACAAAAGTAAGAAGTCTCAATTATCAAAATGGTTTTCTCTTTTCTCTTTACTCTTCCCTCTCTTTTTTTTTTTTTTGGTAAATATATATGATTCTTTTCATAGAAACTGAAGATAAAATATTCACATCACCTATACTGAAAACAAGATTTTCTCATTCCAGTGAATGTCACTCTGCCTTACAGAGCAAAATTTTTTATAACACAGAATGGTTACACCTTAAGATTTCTCCTAAGCATTCTCGCTGTGTCTCACCCATCTATTATACTATGGTTCTGTGGTAGATTGGAAAATTGCAATTTGCTTGCTTGACTTTTTCATTTTAAATTAATCTACCCTCCATCACTGAACTCGAGCACAAATGAGAACAGTGCTGCCAGAGAAGACATCCTAGCTATGACTGCATGATTAATTTTTTAACTGAAACAACTGAGAATAGGGAGAAAATGAAAACAGTTTAAATGAAGTGTCTCAAATAAACATTTAATTTAGAAGATGACAGAAAGAAGTGTATACAAAGTCTCAAAACTAACACTGGGAAAATTCATGTGAAAGGGACTTGAGAAACCCATTTATAGAACAAATAATATAAATCCTGAAATCCTGCAAATGACTAACAACCTACATCTAGGCTGTCATACAATTGGGTCATAACTACAGTAATTAATATTAATTTTTTTTTCCCAACCCCTTGAACTATCATTGTTGGATGGTATTAGAGTCCCCTTTTAATACAAGAATATGACGGAATACAAAAGAAAAAAATGGTATTTGAACAGCTTATTTCTACAGTTCCACACTTTACATTATACTTACCAAAACACTTACCTGTTTTATTATTAGCATCACTGAGCTCTAGTTTTTCATCAGGACTCCATTGGTATAGGATGTATATTAGTTGACAGAAACAAAGTTGTCTGCCAAAGGTTAAAGAACCTTCTCTTATAAGAAAAAAATAATTTTATTAGAAAAGACTATGTATATGCTTTCTGAGACATTCAAAAAAAATCAAAGGGTAGCCCTTATTACATGAGATGATAAATCTGGCTTTAAGAGTACTAGTGTTGGACTTGTCACACTGCGGTCTAATAGCACAAGACACTGATATGCTGTAGTGCTACATCTAATGTACTGTACTAACTTTATCAACTCCTGACAAGAGTTGTTATATACAAAGAGGTTTTATTAGATACCTGTTACTTTTAAACAAATATAAAGCAAAAATTTGCTAATGACTGATCATGAAGTCACTATATTTTCTTCTCTCATATTTTATTACTATTGCCTTTCAGTTTTTACATACTGCATCTCTTCATTAATTCCCCTTCTGTCATTATCTTTATAATCTTCAATTTTTTTTCTTGGTTCTGATGTCTTCATCATTGTGAATTTCTTCTTATTATTAGGGATTTCAAAAATATAATTTCTTAAACTCTTTTGCTACAACTTCAAACTTTGTCTATAATCTCTTCTATTTTTAATGCAATGATAAAAATGTGTGGCACAAGGCTCCTTCATTTTCCTTGGGGGGGTTAAAACAGGATCCTGTGCCAGCATCTATTTTGATTATAAAGACTAAATGGTCTGATATATAGGGGACTTTCAGTTGCAATATTTTTCCTCCTACAAGATCAGTGTTCTTTTTTCTAGTAGTATTCTTCACTGGTAATGACAAATATTATTTGACTGCTTCTAGGCAAGCATTCTCTTTTGCTCAGCAGCACACATCTCCTACTCCAAATGACATTCAGGCATTTCTTCACTGATTTTGTAGATGCCCATCCTTGTTTTGACACTTTACAACTATTTCAGTTGACAGCTGTTCCATTGGCATTGTTTTATGTATCAAGAATACATATGGTGACAATTTTATACCATCTGTTGACACTGCCAACATAGACTCAATAAATGGTTAGTCTTGGAAGGAACCTTAAAGATGGTCTAGTAGCAACCCCCCTGCCATGGGCAGGGACATGTCCCACTAGACCAGGTTGCTCAAAGCCCCATCCGTCCTGGCCTTGAACACCTCCAGGAATGGGGCCTCCACAACTTCTCTGGGCAACCTGTTCCAGTCTCTCATCACACTCACAATAAATATTTTCTTCCTGATATCTAATCTAGATCTACCCTCTTTCAGTTTAAAACTGTTACCCATCATCCTATCACCACACTCCCTCATAAAGAGCCCCTCCCCATCTCTCCTGTAGGCCCCATTTAAGTACTGGCTACAAGATGTCCTCAGAGCCTTCTCTCTTTGAAACCGCTCAAAAGGAAGCAGTCTTTGAGAAATAAGGAGTTAAAATGTAAGCTGGGTTCCTTCTTTGAATCCCCTATCTCCCAGCAAGGTCGACAACACTGTTTTGCTGCATCGAGACATCCTTCCTTGTTTAAACATCCTTACAGTAATTCGTTGACATACTTTTGGGCCCCCCCATTTGTCAGAGATAAGATAACATTGTGCTGGTCTCAGGACTACTCCCTACATTCCTGCCTTCCTCTCTTGTCACTTATTGTAGCTCTGAGCAGTTGCAGGCCCCGTTTGTGGTCAGTCAGGCTACATTTGCTAAATCCTACCAAATCATGGAGGTAATAAATTGTCTGAGAGAACAGGACAAGTTGACAGAAAATAACACTAAAACCATAAAATAACATAAAAATGGTAGCCTCAGCAATTTTAGGATGAACCAAGGTCACTCCGACCTTGCCAAGTACACCAGGAAGCTACCCAAATTAGGAAGAGTTCAGAAGTTTAACCTGAGGAAGACTCACAAGATGACCCCCCACCCTGATGAAGGCACCGGAACTCCCACCAGATGACTCCCCAAAATGGAAGACTCCGCCTATATATGAATATGCATGTAAAGATGATGTAACCTACACTCAAACTTGTATAAAAAAGCTGCACTGATTGCTAACCAGTGGAACTCTTTGTCCAGGGCGGCCTGGAGAGTTCCCCAATGCGTTGCTAATAAATACCTCCTGCTTATGGACTTGAAAACTTAGTCTCTGAGCAGTTTCTATTTCACCTTTTGGGGCAAATTTGGCATCATTCTCCAGGCTGAACAACCCCAACTCTCTCAGTTGTTGTCTGTCCTCACAGGAGAGGCTCTCCAGCCCTCTGATCATCTTCCTGGCCCTCCTCTAGACCCTCTCCAACATGTTTTTCCTATGTTCCTATGTTTCCTATGAGCTGGACACAGTCCTCCAGGTGGGGTCTAACAAGAGAGGAGTAGATGGGGAGAATCACCTCCCTCAGCCTTCTGGCTGCATTTCTTTTGATGCAGACTACGATGTGGTTGGCTTCCTGGGCTGTAAGTGCACATTGCTGGCTAATGTTGAGCTTCTTGTCCACCAACATCCCCAAGTCCTTCTCCTCAGGGCTGGCCTTAATTCATTCTCCACCCAGCCTTTATCTGTGCTTGGGATTGCCGCAACCCAGGTGCAGAACCTTGCACTTGTCCTGGTTGAACTTCATGAGGTTTGCACAGGCCCACATCTCAAAGCCTGCCCTGGTTCCTCTGGATGGAATCCCCTCGGTCTGGTGCATCAACCACACCACACAGCTTTGCATCATCAGCAAAGTTGCTGAGGATGCACTCAATCCCACTGTCCATGTCCATGTAACTGACAAAGATGTCACTGGTCCCAGTTCTGATCCCTTAGGAATGCCACTCATCATTGGTCACCACTTGTATATTGAGCCATTGAACACAGCTCTTTGAGTGTGGTCACCCAGCCAATTTCTTATGCACTGAGTGTTCCATCTGTCAAATCCATGTCTCTCTAATTTAAAGAGAAGGATATAATGAGGGACAGTGTCAGATGCTTTGCCCAAGTTCAGGACGATGACGTCTTCCCTTATCCACTAACATTGTAATCCTGCTGTAGAAGGCCACCAAATTTGTCAAGCATGATTTTCCCTGCTTGAGTGTAACCATGTTGGTTGTCAGTAATCATCCTGAGGTACATTTATGGAGGTATCTGTTATGAATTGAACTGGAACAAGGCAAATATATCAAAGTTGCCTTGTCAAGGAACACCATTGTTCCTTACAGTCCACACATATTAGCATCATAACCTACCATCATACCTCTGAATGCATGTTCCAACGTGGGTAGCAAAGGGACCTGTGTGTTATCCAGATTCTGACTAAAACTAGAATCAGGAGGACATTCTGCTCATACAGCAAGGAAGTTTAGCAGCTCTTTAGTCTGTCATGAATAGAATTTCAGAGTACTACAGGGTTTTTGTGGCAGAGATTTTCAGATTTTTGAAGTGCAAGTTCATCTCTTCCATGACAGGGACTTCAGGAAGAATAGATTCTTGTGAGAGAAAGAAACTGCAACCTCTTCTATTTCCCCATTTTGAAAAAATCCAAAGATAAGTGGAGCAAATGGGGTTCCATAAACAAACTAGATTCTGCATTTGAAAATGTGTCTATGCAACATTAGTAACATCATCCCTCTGTCCTGACTGATATCATCTGTCTCGATGTAAGTCTCTTTGGGCCTCTACCAGAAATTCTGATCGTGGCTTTATATGCATCTGCACACAAGGAATCCCCACTTCAGTGAACCCTTCTAACTTGGGATCATTTTTGGTCTGTATCGTATGCCTTAGTTGATTTTTTCAGGACTCAAGAATATAGTTCAACCAGATATTCCCACCCTGAGGCCACAGCTGAATCTCACACCATGCACAAGGAATCATAGAATTATAGAATTGTCTAGGTTGTAAGGGACCTTTAGGATCATCTAGTCCAACCATCAACCTAACTGACAAAACCAACAAAACACATCACTAAATGATATCACTAAACACTGTGTCAGCCCATCTTTTGAAAACCTCCAGGGATGGTGCCTCAACCACTTCTCTGGGCATCCCGTTCCAATACTTAATAACCCTTCCAGTGTAAAAATTTTTCCTAGTATCCAGTCTGAACCTCCCCAGGCGCAATTTGAGGCCATTCCCTCCTGTCCTCAGGAGGCACATTTCTGCCTGTAACGTGGGAGAAGAGACCAACCCCTGCCTCTCTATAACCTCCTTTCAAGTAGTTGTAGAGAGCAATAAGGCCTCCCCTCATCTTCCTTTTCTCTAAGCTAAACAATCCCAACTACCTCAGCCTTTGCTCATAAGACTTCCTCTCCAGACCCCTCACCAGCTTCGTTGCCCTTGTCTGGACCCGCTCCAGCACCTCAATGTCTTTTTTTGTGGTAAGGGTCCCAAAATTGGACACAGTACTCGAGGTGGGGCCTCACGAGTGCTGAGTAAAGGGGGGATGATCACCTCCCGAGTCCTACTCACCACTCAACCTGTTCCTGATACAGGCCAAGATGCTGTTGGCTGCCTTGGCCACCTGGGCACACTGCTGGCTCATGTTCAGCCGACAGTCGACCAACACCCCCGCGTCCTTTTCTGCCAGGCAGCTCTCCAGCCACTCTTCCCCAAGCCTGTAGCGCTGCATGGGGTTGTTGTGACCCAAGTGCAGGACTCAAATTTGGAGATCATTAGGGAACTAGAGCTCATCGTCTGTAACAAGAAGCTAATGGGACGTACATAGCAAAAGAACAAAAGCCAACAAACACAAGTTCAAGTAAGGAACTTTTCAGTTAGACATTTCTTTTTTGTTTTTTTGTTTTGTTTTGTTTTTTGTTTTTTTTTACTAGGAAAAGTAGCCAAATATTGGGAAAAGTTGCACAAAAAGGTTGTGGGATCTCCAGGGTGGCAGGTCAGTGAGCAACTTGATCTAATTTTGAAACTAGAACTAACCTTAAAGTTGTCCCTGGGGAGTTAGATACCTCAAAATACCCCTTTCAATGTACATTATTTTTCTGCTTCTATTCTAACAACTGAAGCATCAATCAAAGCCATACACACCTGCAAGTCGAAAAGGCAGTAACTCATAAAAGTCATTCTTGTTAGCTAAAAGTAAACTTCAAATCTGTTATCCCCTCAGCATCTCTGATATGTTCAATATTCTTCAATTCCCTTGGAATGCCTGACCTCTGCAACCTACATTCTGCATATCCTGCAGCCTAGGTAGAACACCCACTGGTGCAATGGCACGTTGCAGGTGACTGTACAGACAGAACAGAATACACAATAGAAACTAATACAGGTAGAAGGTTCTTAGAAGCAAATGACCCATGTGATCAGATAGCCTCCTTTTCAAAATTTGTCAGAGCTTTGAATAGAGAGGGGTTTTGGCTGTTTGGTTTTTGGTGTTTTGGGTTTGTTTTTTTTTTTTTATTTCAAGATGCAATTTATAGTAAAACTTTGTGCTTTTCATTTTTTCAGCAGAAAAATTGCAGTCATTATTCCTGAAGTTCTCAAAATAGGAATAGTCAAAATCTGTGCAACTATGTAAAAATACAGGTCAAGGTTATCTTGTCTGGTAGAGGTTTGGCTACAGAATTAAACTTTCAGAAACATAAGAGATTTCCATAGATTTAGAGAAGCTAACATGGCAAAATAGCACAAGCCAGAGAGAGATGCAAAATTAATTATTGCTTACACATGACATACGCATAGTTTCCCATTACTACTTGAAAATACAGAAAATTTTGCCTAAAGCAGTTATTCAAAGGATTCATCAGGATTAGGCCCTTCTTGTTCTCATTAATAATAAGACTGGTTGTATTTGTGCTGCATGGTTCCTTCTTTCTGCTGACTTCTCTCTAGTCTTACAGTTAAGTATATGTCGCAACAGGAAAAAAAAAAAAAAGAAATAAAAAGAAATAAGAGATCGGGCTCTGTTGTAGGTGAAAGATGTCATCAATCAGGACTGCAGCAGGTAGAAAGTATTGCTAGATATCATGAGTGGTTAAGAGATGTTCCCATTAATTTTTCTGGATTGCCATAGATGAGGGCTGTAGAATATCTGCAGTCATAAAATAAGTGACTTGCAGCATGATAGGCTTTGCTGGTGATGATAGGGGCAGTGGAGGGCAACAGCTAAATATACACATACTTTCAATACTGCCAACAAACTGAGTTCTATGTGTGAAGTATACCAATGACTTTATATATTCATTATCATATCTTAATTAACACAGATTGATGATGGTGGTGGGAACCAAGGACTGCCAGATCTTGATGTAACATGAAATTGTAAGATTTTTTTTCCCAGATTCATCATAGATTTGAACTTTTTACATTCAACCTGTAACAGGTTGTAACAGCTGCAAACTGATGTAGGAAAGACTTTGCATTGAGTTCCTTAACTCACTATTATTTTATTTGAAGTTAAATCTCAAAAAACACTTCAGAAGACTTTGGGGGAAAAAAATTTTTTTTAAAAAAAACAAGAACAAAGAAAGAAAAAAAAAGATAATAAAATAATAAAAAAAAACCACACAGGAAAGTCTTCCCTAAAAAAACACTTTCCAATAGTTAAACTCTAATGATAGGTGTATAATTTAGAGAGTCTTTAGGAATGCATCAGAATTCATAAAAGCAGGGTTTCCATTTGCCTCATTGTTATCCTAATGTAAACATTTACCACTCCACTTGAGTTGCTGAAAGCAGATTAAAAAGATGAATTATTTCTCTCTCATATTTTTTTTCCTCTGGTAACTTTTGATCCATGAAAAAGACGTTCTCCCTCTATCAGATGATCAAGCAGGCTTCTCTCAGGTGATTATGCTCCCAATTAAGAGTAATCTGAAAATAATTTTTCCTTCAAAGCATAACCAAGCAGATAAAATTTTTTGCTATTACAAGACCACAGTCTATGATAATTGTTTCATGGTCAAGTGACTACTGCCTGCCCATTTGTAGCTGCAGCTCTATAGCTGCTGCCTGTAGCAACAGCCTGACAGACCAAGGACATCCCTGCTGGACCAAAAATAACCCTTTGATTCATGGGCCAGGGTGGGGGCTACCATGAAGGTAACTGGCAGGAGAGAGAAATGCACAAATATCCCCGAGACTTAAGAGGAAATAGGCTTAACCTCCTAGTAATGAATTGAGTAACCTTGACAACTCACTGTAGCCCCTGTCTATTCTTCTTTAGGTTACAGTGCCAAATCTTCAGCACTAGCCTGCTTTATTTTTGAAAATAAAGAAATGTTGGTGCAACTACACAAGACTACAAAAAGCATTATAAGCACTCTGCCCCTGTTAACTGCATCCTTGCAAGGGCATCCTACTTTTTGGAATAATTTCAGCCAAGACATTACTTTTCTGGGTCGCAGTAGACACTGTCTTGTTTTCTTTGTAGGAAGGCTCTTTCTTAGTCTCTGAGATTTGACCAATCTCTTCGCTGTTTCTCACAGATGTCTCTCTGTTGCCACATGCCCTGCAAGCTCCAGTTCTTTGCTTTAACTCTTCTTCCTTTCCTTCATTCAGCTTCTCAGTGAAGACTCTGGAATGGTAGTCAACCTGGCTTTGTCACTGTCATTGTAAAGGAACAAAATATTCAAACAAATCAGACACTGTCAATTAGACACACTCTCTGAGATCAGTATACCTCTGCTCATTTGTACTTCTGAAATCAAGATCCATTCTAGTGATACAGCTGCATTTGTTCCTCTGTGAGGAGGCTTTTTCTAGAAATGACACAGTGTAATGCTCTCTTTCTCCACTCTGATTGTCAAAAATGCCTTCCTTGAAACTGAAAACCATGATTAACCCTAACCCAATTTCTAGCAGTACTTTGAGGGAATGGGAAAAGTTCATGTACAAGAAATAATATAAAGAACAGTAACTGATGTGATGTGTCTATAGTGTGGCTACAGTCTCAATGCATCACTAAGAGTAGACATAAGAGGTGCATTTGGCAAACTTTTAAATATTTTCTTCAATAGCTTCTTTTGTACAATACACTGTTTTACCTGCTGCTTCAGACTCTCCAAAAAATATTAAAAAAGGAAGGCAAAAATAAACAAAAAAAATATCACCTAACATTGGTTCCCCATCCAGAACTAGCCCAGAGGAGTAAATGTTTAACTTACTGACTTTCTTCCCACATGGTTTGTCACTCTTCATTAACCAACACATTGAGGCTACATCTATGTTTATCTGCTTGGGTGTACTGGACCCTCGTTATCCTTAATAGGCACCTTTTGAAGGCAATTCCAGTTTGTGACCATGTCCAGCTTTATTTCCATAGAAATTAAGACTTGAAAGGTATAAGTACGTTCAGGTTTTTCTGTCACATATATAGATGAGATGTGGGTGGTGTGTGAATCCAAGCCCTGGACTGGAATTTAGAAGTCTCCAGCATATCTCCAGTATTTGCATAAAGAGACTGAATCAAAATCACATGCATAATTACAATTTTTATCAGTATCTTATTGTGAAAGAGAGAGGTAATGTTGATACTAGATGTTGTAATCTAGGTCATTTAATAAGCAGGCCTTCTTAAGCATAACATACAAAGAAAATTCCCTAGATAATAACAGTATTCTGTTGTCACTATTTAACTGTTATAGGTCATTCTGTTAATTCTACTAGCCCAGGCTACATATATTTAATGATATTTTCAAGGTTTAACCCCGGCCAGCTGTAGGGAGTGAGGAATTGTGGAGACGTGCTGCTGAGCAAGAGCTTGTCAGGTGTTCTTGCATTGATGGGAATGGCAAAACAATGTCTTTATATGGTATTATTTGTGTGGTATGAAATCTAGCGAGAGAAATAACAGATAATAACGTTTGGATAACATAGGCGCATGAACACTACTATGTAGCTAATTTTATTGCTCACTATGGCATGTGGACAGGCCCCCACAACCTATCTGTGTAGAGAGCATAGAGCATGATCAAAAGAGAGAAACTATATATGCTGTAAAAATGAAACATTAAATGTCTTTGCTTCACCACTTGGCGGAGTCAGTGCCCTTTGTTGCCGCAGCCAGCAACTGTAACCATGCAGCTGTTCACTCATTTCTGCTCCCAGTTAGGATGGGGGAGAGAATGGGAAAAGTGAGAAAACTCATGGGTTGCAATAAAGACAGTTTATAAGCAAAGCAAAAGACACTTACGTAAGCAAAGCAAACCAAGGAATTCATTAGCTGCTTCCCATTGGCAGGCAAGTGTTCAGCCACTCCAGGAAAGCAGGGATCCATCATGTGTGATGGTTATGTGAGAAGACAAACACTGTAACTTTGAATGTCCTCTTCCCCTCCTCCCCCCCGCCACCACGTCCTTCTTCTTCCCACAGCTTTACAGGCTGAGCATGACATCATATGGTATATATCCATTTAGCCAGTTGGGGTCAGCTGTCCTGGCTGTGCACTTCCCAGTTTCTTGGTTGCACTCCCAGCCTTCCTGGTAGTAGGGCAGTATGAGAAGCTGAAAAGTCCTTGACTGCCTAACAACAACTAAAATATTAGTGTGTTAGCAACATTACTCTCATCCTAAATCCAAAACATAGCACTGTACCAACTGTTAGTGAGAAAATTGACTCCATCCCATCTGAAACTAGGACAGTTCTATAAAAAGTTATATTGCACATTGATAACTTAGGGTAGTAAAGACTTGCCCTTCACTTTTCACTTCTTGCAAATCAATTGCATGCATAAGCATAACACAAAAAACTTACAAAACAAAATGAAGGGCTGGGCTTCAGGCTTGCTTGGAAATACACATTATTAATCCTTATAATCTTATAATAAGTCAGTTTCTTTAGCCCTTTAATGATTTTTGCAATATTCCACATACGGCCTTAGCAGAATCATCTGACTGTCTTATTATTTTTCCTCTGGAGGTATTATCCCACTTTCCTCACTGCTTAATCTCATTCTGATGTTTCTACCCATATTTATGATCTCTCTAAACCCCTTTAGATTTTTCTCAATGAGCTTGGAAGAATCAACAAATTTAACATGATGTGATTTTATTTCCTGTTCTGCCTGAGTAACAAGTTAACAAAAACTAAATCTAATAAAGGTGGTGTTATAGAACCTCAGTGGACACACTTTCATAGCTATTCTATGCAGTGCAATTTACCTTTTGTACATTTCAGACAATTTCAATATATATGTTAATAACTCAAGGAAAATTATTTTTGTAAGTCTGATTTTGTGAGGTATAGTATCAAAAATGCTACCAAATTACAAATCTTTGTTTATTTCTCAACTGACCTGAGGAAATAGCTGATCTTTAACAAATGTACCAAAAATAAATATGAATCTCATGTATCTTAGCTACTTAATTTGAAATATGGCCAGATTTTTTTGTATATTATTGGATTTACTGATAGGCTGGTTTTCATTGAAATTTCTATTAAAGTAGTTTCTCTCACTCTCCATAGACATGTGTATGTTAAGAAATGTATATAGATAAATATATTAAGACTGATATTCATTAAGTTTATTTTGTTTCCTGTTATAAGAAAGTTGGCAAGATACTGTATTTACCATGAAGTACTCAAACAACAAAAGATATTTGGTAGTACCAGACTTGTATTAAGATTCTGTGACTTAGCAAAGGATACTTTCTGAAGTTCAACATTTGTTAAATGCTTCCATGTCATCATTGGTATAATTAAAGCAAGAAAGAAGAATGGAAGTACGAAGTTATATGAACAGCCACAGCCAGACTTCTGTTCCCATTTTTGTAAGAACTTGCTGGGAAAATAATTCTCATTTTATAGGTAGTATGCTGTATTTACTTCCTAAGAATAATGTATCTTTTATTCTAAAGAAAATTTTTACAGCTGCATTTAATTACCCATAGAAAGTTTTATTAAAAATGTAAAAAAAAGCCAACCAAAGAAACAAAACCCTAAATCAAATTAGCATAGCTCAAGAGTCACAGTGGAGCATCTTTTGACAACTTAGCTCAGGATACAATCTTTACTACAAATGTGATTATAACTCTTAAACAAGTGTGGATACTTGTTCTTTTTATATGGCTTAAGACCTGAACAAGAAACAAATAGAACAAGAAAAAGATTGGAAAGTATAGAAAGTATAACCTCAGACAAGCCAAAGTTTGTGGAAGCCATCATTTCTGTTAGTTTGTATTAAAAAAATAAAAAATATACTTTTAAATAGACTTAAGGAGGAAGAACTACAGTACAACACAAGAGAAAATGGGTTAAGTTTCATATAGGTCTACTGAATCAATTTGGTCATTCAACATACCTTTTATGCTTCACTTCTCCACTTGTATAATGAAAGTAATAATACTAGTCTACTTTGTAACCAAAAAAGTTGTTAGCAGTCTTACAAAATTTCCCCAGATATTGATAAGACACATATACATTATCTCCACTCTGATATTGTAAGGCAATAAAAAGCTATTGTCTTTAGCAAACCTAACTTTCAACCAACTATTGTAGTTAGGAATCATCTGTATCTTACTGAAGGTTTTTACTGTGCCAAAGACAACTTGAAACCATGATAAAATCTATTTCTTTATTTTCTTTAAGTAAAATTACGAATGTAACTATTTTGAGTAGCAACTGCTGATAGTTGGTCTCATTACTAACTATACACTCTATTAATATTAAAAACAATTCAATCAATGATAATATGGGTCAAACAATTTTTCAACATATTTCATAACGATCACTTACAGGTGATAAGTGTTCACTCTCACCTATAGGAATACATACATCAAGTATGTTCCAATGAAATCTTTTTTGACAAGTTATGTCATTCGATATGCAGAAAGAGCCAGCATCCCATAAACTAAATTTGTGGATATCTTCTGCTTTGGTGAGATTCTTTTGGTGGAAGAAGATCCAAATTTGGCTATGGACTCTTCAAATCCTTTGAAATCTACTTGCTGTTAGTATGCCTCGTCCATACTAATAGCATATTATACATATAAAAATATTAGTCTAATACCTCAGGCCAATATGAGGGACACTGTTGTGGGTGTTTATTACAGGCCACCTGATCAGGATGGAGAAGTTGATGAGTCCTTTTGCAATCAGCTCCAAGTAGCCTTGCAATCACAGGCCTTGGTTCTTGTGGGGGACTTCAACCACCCTGATATCTGCTGGAAAGGCTACACAGCCAGGAATACAGCCTAGGAGGTTCCTCCAGTGTATCGATGATAACTTCTTAACCCACCTGGTGGAAGAGCCAACAAGGAGAGAAGTACTACTGGACCTAGTACTGATGAACAAAGGGGGACTGGTGGATGACATCAAGGTTGAGGGCAACCTTGGTTGCAGTGACCATGGAAAGATAGAGTTCAGGATTGTGGGTAGCATGCACAAAACAACAAGTAGGACTGAAACTTTGGATTTCAAGAGGACTAACTTTGTCTTTTTCAAGAAACTGCTAGGTGAAATCCAATGGGCTGGGGCACTGGAAGGTAAGGGGGCTCAAGAGAGCTGGGCAATATTCAAACATTGCCTTCTCCAAGCTCAAGATCAGTGTATTCCCCAGAGCAAGAAATCGGGCAAGGGAAGCAGGAGACCTGTGTGGTTGAGCAGGGAACTTCTGAAAAAACTAAAGTGGAAAAAGGAAGTTTACACTACATTCTTAGTTAAATTGATACTTATGTACATGCTAACATAAATTGCTGCAATTTATTAAATTGCTGCATAAAATATCTTCTTGCTAAATAATTACCAGCAAGATAGTCAACCTCTCAAAAACTAGAAGCGAATACAGTGTACTTAGACATTTTAAAATATTAACTTCAATGCTGGGAAGACAAATAATTGAAAAATTCTTTTACACCATCTTACTTTGAGAACTTTGATATTTGTTCATTGAGAACAGATTATGGCTGCTCACTACCTTGTACTTCAGGTCTTAACTTTCTAACATTAAAATGAATGCAAGCGCCACCAGGTCAGAGAATGACTGGGTAGTCCAGTCTGTATTCCACAGCAGAATTAAGCGTACAGGAATTAGACTAAGTGAACACCTCAAGGAGGTTAATTTAGGGAAATTTATACCTTCATGATTCTTTGACTAGGCCATTTGCATCAGATTGGAGCTAACTTGAGCAATTCTATACTGCAACTGTAAATTCACACACATTTTGCAGTGACCTGAAAGACAAAGCTATTGATAAACAAGACACATGCATTGCAGACCCTTGAAGGACTCTACTCTCTTTGGACATTGAGTGGTTGACTACAACTCTTTTGGTGTGGCTATCTAGCTGATTCCTTGCCCATCTAACAGTCCACCCATCAGACCTATATCTCTCCAATTTAGAGATCAAGATGTTGAGTAGGACCACGTGAAACCCTTATAGACATTGAAGTGGACAACATCATTAGCTTTTTCATTAGCCATCAACACACTCACTCCATTGTAGAAGTACACCAGCTTAGTCAGACACAATTTGCCCTTGGTGATGCTATGTTGGCTGTCTCTAATCATATCCCTCTCTTCCATATGCTTCAACAGCTTCCAAGAGACTGTCTTGTCACAAGTTCCCAGGGTCCCCCTTTTTGCCCTTTTTAAAAATGGGCATGGTAATTCAGTTTTCTTCAGTCACCACAGACTTTGCCTGACTGCCCTGACTTTTGAAATAAGATGGAGATTGACTTGGCAACTGTATCAGTTCTCAGGGCCCTGGAATGCATCTCATCGAGACCCATAGGCTTGGGCATGTATCTCATGAACAAAACTCACGTTATTTAGTTGCTCAGTATGATCATGGTGCTAATAAATATGCAATAACCATTGTTAACAATATTGATCAACTATGGAGTCCAAGTCTTTCAGAAGAATTCTTCATACAAAGACTCTTCTCACACAGGTAATGAGTCAGGTACCCACATCTAATATTAACCTTATGTTGCCTTTATGGTTATTGAAGAATTTTGTAACAGAAACACTTTTGTGCATTTGCATAGAGATACTGTGTACATTTAAGCTGTAACATTTTAGACATCTACTTTCTAATGAGATGAATCATTACCAATAAGTGACGATTATTCTTTAATGAATATAAGAAGAGCATAATTTGCTAGTGCAGAGACTGGGATTCATTTGTCCACAAATATAGTTCCTCATTGCCATCAGAGACACTCTGTTATACCCTACCATAAGCTTATGGCTGGCAGATATAACAGTGCTTGTGGTTGGCCTATATCGTCTTGTTGTGGCAGCTGGAAGGCTAGAGAAAGATCCTAAGTCATGCCAAATGACACCTGTGTGTAAGCAACTGAACTGAGTTCTGGATGTCAACAATGGGTCCAGGTTCCAACCACCTCAGCACCAATGTCTGACACCCAAATGGGTGAAAGTCTCATGCATGTTGTTTTGATTGTTTTTCCTGCCTACCCCACAAGGATGTTTCAGATACCACACATCATGTCAACTGACAGAGACACCTATCTGTAGGCTGAATCAAATCCTTGGAACGAGACATCTTGCTTCATTACCTGCAATACAGGTGTCTACAGGGGTATACTTCCATTGTAGTGAGAGGTATTGACCTGGCAGAATGTGGATGTCTGCTCACAGTAAGATGAATACTTGTCTGAATTCCTGCAGGCCTTAACCAGAACTCCAAAGTGTATTTTGTATGGACCAGAAGATACAATGTTGCTTTGTTATCAACAGGCCACAGGATATATATTAACTTTTCTCAGACTTAGGGACTTAATCAGGAATTGTCCTCAGTGGCTGCAGGTCTGTTTTAGTCGAAACTGCAAATTTGACAGGGGTTATGAAAGGATCAAGAAGGTTATTTCCTATAGCCAAAAGATGACTCTGTAATGTTCTATTTCCCATACCTTAAGGTAGCAGGCTTGTTTTGCTAAGGCTCAGTGTTGTTTCTGCAATAATACATATTAATCATACATAATAAAATCTAACAAAACAGAGTAACTATGTAACCAATGTGTTGGCCAATAAGAAGAGAAAGAATTTCTGAACAGACTGCTTAAGAACAAAGAAAACCAACCTCAGGTGATCCCAGGTCCAAGGAGGAACCTTCCACCATAAGCAGCATGCTCCTGTCAGTACATTGTGCTGATTGCAAATATTCTTCATGAAGAAAAGTTGCACCATCAACTCTAGGACCTAAAGAGACATTGAAAGGGTGGCTGTAACACCAGAGAAAAGGGTATTAATTGTCCTTTAGTTAGGTATACAGGGAGAAGGATAATAAATTCTATTAGTAATAAGGCTTTTTAATTTGATAATTTGGAGTATAATTGTTAGCATTTCTGTAAATGGACTGCATGTGAATTTGGCATTCAGATTTTATTGAAACTAAGAATAAATTGTTTTCTTTATTTGTATCTGCTTTTAACACATATGCTGCATGACAGCTATGCAACATATGGAAGCTTAGATATTTAGTTTGCATTTAGCTACTAATACAGTAGACATCTAGAGTTCAGTTAGATTAAGTATACTCCAAATGATAAGGTGATACGCTGTATCTTTAGTTAATAAAGGGCAAACTTCTGCCTTTAGTTCCAGCAACACAAGAAACAGGTCACTTATACTAATACTATGCAAGGCAGAAGCAGATGGATTCTATCATGTTTTGGAGAGGGGCTGGATTTTTTCCACAAGGGAAAACTAAGAGATATAAATAAAATGTGGGAAGAAAACATGCAAGTATTCTGCAATTACTGTACATAATTGAATAAGAAAGCTGAAGGGAAATAACTCTGCTTCACAGTTAAAATTCTCAGAGCTAAGGCAGACTATAAAACTAAACAGTAATAGTCATAGGTATATGATTTGAAGTCAGGAAAAATCTATGAATCATTTATTATATGATGGAGTAATATGATGTATGCAACTAATTGTTTAAATAACAGTTTTAGATTGCTGACAGAACTTACATGTAGCACTGAAAATTAATGTCACATGTTGATCTCAGTTTATAAGAAAAATCAATAATGTACAAATTCAGAGACAAAAAACAGTGTAAAATTATAATCCCAAACACCCTTAAACCAGTTTATTAATTAAGTTCCACAGAGATCTCCAAGACCTTTCCTTTTCTTCATTTTGTATTGACAATCAGATTACCTATACTGAAATGGAACAAACTCATCTAGGAAAAAAAATATAATCTCCAAAACCAAAGAAAATCGTAAAATATCAGGCTTTTTGTGAAGCATTTTTTTTATTCATAACTCAATTCACTAAATTCTAGTTTCACAGAAGTATTATTATATCTTTAAAGAAAAGATTTATTTCAAACATACTAATTCAGTAAGAACACTGCATGCATTTAATTTAATAATATCTCACTGTGGTTTTATTGTATATTCCTACACATTTTAGGGCAACAGCATTATAGTCACATTTTTGAATTTGCATCATTCACAATTTTTAAAAGGCTTAAGGTTATCCATATTTTTTTAATGCAGAAGTTAATAGAAGTGTTAAAATGTCTGGAAGCCAAGAGCCAACAGCCATTCCCTTACATATATTCAGAGCAAGGAAGCAGATACTCACTTCAGTGAAGATTAAATTATGCGAGGCTATGATTGCCCTAAATTGTGTGATATATAAAGCTTTTAATGAACTTGGATTAACAATCTTACCACAAGGCTAGAATCCCATGAGCTGGAATTTACAAATGAGTAATTGTGGGGAATACAAACCTATGAAGGATGGAAAGCTTCTCTTTCTAGAATTGCCTTGTAGGGTGGACAAGACCACAGGAAGTTATGGCATTGGCTGTGTCTTATCATACTTCATGTACTATATGACTATGTAGAAGTGCACATTCCTGCGCTCACAGAGGCACTGCCAGTTTAACATCACATGCTGTTGAATGCTCTCTGCAGCACTAGGTACATCTGAGTTATGAACAGAGGGATAAATCCTGCCTTTGATAGTGTGCAAATCCCTAAAGTGATAGTCTTTGATAGCAATCTCTAATGAAGTAAGTTTGTCTGCTGAGAAACAAGGGCACAGGTCAACTGAAAGTGAGAGCTTTAATTCTAAAGTTGCATGTTTTCATTGACATAAATTAAACTATTTATTATACGTAAACACAACTTGATATGTTCATTATTTGGTTTATTTTTAAAAGAAACTTATCACTCAGCACAAATGTTTTGTTCTCTAATGTAAAGTATTGTATTTTTTCAGCTGAAATTATACCTGATCTAGACAAAACTTGATTTAATTATAGTGACAGCTTGAAATCTACACTGAATAAACTGAATTTCAGTAACATCATTACAGTCCTAACAGAGATTGCGCAGAAACTTTGAACAAGTTAATACAAATATTCATATGTGAGAGAAAAATGAATGGATCATTCTTCATTATAGAGTCCTTGGGGAGTCCTTGATCCGTCAAATTACTGACATGACACTGTTACTGCTTCATTGAAGCCCTGATGCCCTGTCATATCAATATATACAAGGGACATGAATTTCACAAATGCATCTGGGCAGAAACAGAGCACTGAGAACAGAACTGATCAGAATTTGCCGGTAAAATGGTTTTCTATTAGGAAACAGCAATTTGTTGTATTTTTCTATCTGATTGTTTAACAAGTACCAGGGACAAAAGGCTGGAAGACTTCTAAAGTTCCTTTCCCAAATGCTCAGGTAGTCTTTCTCCTAGTTTAAGAACAGTAGATCTAGTTGTTCTAGTCTCAGAGTATCTGAATTTATGGAGTGAAAGGAGTGAAAGTAGGTAATTTTGGAAAGCTCTGAAATTTCAGTTTACTTTTCTTCAAAGAAAATTTAGGAAATCCGGCTTACCCTGGTCCCATTAAAAAAACAAACCAAACCAACCAACCAAACAAACAAAAAAAAAACCAAAACAAAAAAACTAACATCAAAATGTTTGTTTTAATCCAAAACTGTACATGTGAATATTCATGTGTATACTTATGCAAATGTGCAAGAATGCACATATATGTCAATATTCTTCATGATTCGCCATAAAAGAGACTCTCCCAGTTATCACTGAGAAATTAAAAAGTTTGAGGAAATTATGTACTGTGAAATCACGTAAATGTAATACAGGCAACCAAAAGCTGTATCTAAATTAACAGTATCAACGTAATAGGAGCAAATCTGAAAAACAAAACAGCTGTGAGGATATGATGTCAGCCCTGCTTATTTCAGGGAATTTAATTCCAAATAGCTATAGTCTGCTCCCCTAGACTAAATGCCCATTAATATCTAGGATGTATTCAGTGCTCCCTTCATATCTTCTGGTTTAGTTTCATTCAGTTACCACTGAGGTGATCAGATATTGTCTTCAAAACTCAATACTCTGTTCCAAACTAAAACAAACAAACAATGTAGACACAACTGAAGTTTTTACAAACACATTGTTGAAATTACAAAGATAAACACTTTGAACTAGATTGTAGTCAACTTGAGTTAATCTGAAAGTTCAAAGTAAAACACAATACTCTGATATTTGTACTGGCTTCTTAAAGCCAGTGCTGTTGATAGCATTAGTAATCTTAAAGATAGTTGAAAACAAACTTTAGTGAGATGTAGGCATTTTAAAAATTATACATAACATTATCTCCCTGGTCACAGAGCTCAAAAGAAGGTTTTTGGACAGAAATTTATAAGATTAATCAGGGTTTAGTAAGGGGTGGACTCTTAGCTGAAAATTTTGTAGAATAGGAAAACTGAATTTTAGGAAGGAAGCTGTCACAAAAGCCAAAAGTCACTTTGGAGAGTGGTCTGTTTCATAGGTGAATAGGAGAACAAAATCTGATAGAAAAAGATAACCAATACTTACTACACTTTTGAAAATAACATTTTCAGAACTGATAAACTGGGTAAATGGAAAACAAATCACAAATGCAGAGCACTAAAATATCCAAAGTTTGTGAAATTCACCCTGAGATGGAGGAATGTGTTATGTAGGAAACTAAATCAATTTAAACAGAAAACCAACAATCAGAAATGTCATCATATAGACCAAAAATCCATCACAAACATATCCTTATAGAATCTTTTACTGCACTCTTTTTTTGCACTGTAGTCATTGTGCCATTTAACTGTGAAATTGTGTAGCCATTGTGAAATTTAATCCCATTGGGTGCAGTCTGTAAATGATACACTGTGAATTCTGAAAATAACAGTTAAATAAAAAGTCATTAGGTTTGGATTCCATATGTATGTAAGAGTTTTCAAAAGCAGTGATCTTTATTACAGCAAGTTATGTAACTAGGAAATATGGAATTTTTTTCAGTGTAAACCTGCAAGACCATTTTCTTTGCTTTTCATGCATCCACACATAAAATCTTTTATCTTTATTGAATTTTAGTCTACTTAAAAAATGTTTTTTCAACAGATAAATTACTTTACCATATATAGTAATAATTATAGTAATTAATATTGCAAAAATATAATAATTGATTGGATTTTGATTTAATGTAAATAGACTCAGCTTTCATTAGCTTCAGACAGAGAAAAGTCTGAATTCAGTTAGTAATGTAACGTGTATTTCAAGGCAAAGTAGTCATGGTATTGGAGTTACACCAGAACTGACAGGAGTATTTTGACATAATTTTTGATGAAAATGACTGATTTCTCTGGCTTTACTATAAAGATATACCAATAGACTTGGGCACAGAATTTGTCTTTTTTAATATTTAACAAAGTTAATACATGAAGATGAAAGAATAAATCACTTTACCAGTCACTGTTGAGATGTTTATTAAAGGTGTTATCTTTTCATATGTTTTGAGTGCTGTAATCATCTATTGGAAGTGCAGGTTCCCCCATCCCCCAGGAGTTTATACAAAGCCTATTCTAATTTATGTCATGTTAATCAAAACTTTCTCTTTAATGAATAAGCCATTCTGCATTTTTCATTAGAGAGACTGATAGCAGACAGCCTTCTCAAGATTTCACTATTTTTAGTAGACCATTATTCTGAATAAAATAGATAGCTAATTTACTGTTTTCAGAAATGGATGTCCAGTTTGGGTTGTTTTCTCTTTCAGAGTTTATTTCTGTCCCATATTCTTTACCTTTGTTTCCAAGCAGAAAACAATTTCACAAAAATGAGAATGGAAACAACAGAAAGCAAGTATTTTTTCATATTGTTTCAGAGGAGCTGCATCATTCTACACATCTCAACTTGCTTGAGAAAATACCTGGACACTGGGACCATATATCATGGAAGAAGCACATATCAATGCTTGTCACACGCAGATCTCCAAAACAGAGTTTCTGAATGCTGTTGGACAATCGACTGTCCATTCCAATGATCAAAGTTCAGAAGGTTTAAAGGACAGCGTTATTTAGAAAGAACAAAATATAGGCACTGCTTTATTGCTAGATAACTCTACCTGCCATCAATTCTTGGAACATAGCTGTATTAAGGCACATTGATACAGCTCTAATGAAGTATATGACAGTCAAACTTAAGTGTCAATCCGTGAAATAAAAAGTGTAAGAAAAATATAAACTTGATTTAACTGAAGTCAAAAATTAAATTATAATCAGTAAATTAAAATCTTGCATATTATTTTTTTTTTATCTGGAATCTCACAAAATTCTAGACTTTAGAATTTCAGAATGTTGATTCAGATTATCAGGTCACAAAATATTTTTGTTTGTTATGCACTATGCTACAGATGCTCTTGCACATCTTCTACAACATCTGTCTAGAAACTAGCTGATATGACTTTTTAGATTCAGAATCTGAAATGATATGCTAGTTGAGGTGATAAATTCTGAAACCAACTCTTCTTGTCCGTGGATTTTGAAATAGGATAAATAATTATACTCTTTTTTATCACCCATACTTCATTTTCTGGAGAATTAATTTTTAGGTTAGGAGTATGTGCCTTTTAGAACCTATTTGTTTATAATTTGTTTCATTCTACTTTTCTATAGACCATTTTCACAATTATACTTGTTAGAATAATGCTGTGTAACATTTTACATTCAAAACAAATATTATGAAAGACAATTTATTGCTGATATATTTATTTTACTTAAGCTGAAACTGGTATTTGAAAAAGGTCAGTGAAAACAAACTCATCACATTTATCACAATTTCAGATCTTTGTTTGTCTGGAGAAGATGCTGGTCACTGTAATGAGGTAGAGCAACTTCATATTCAAACTCCTCTGTTCTTTGCCTCTAAAGTTCAGTTTTATGATTATGGACCTCTAGGAATATAATTTTTCTCATTGTTTTAGGCACATTAGTTTGGCTTAAAGTAAGATCTAGAGCTATAACACTCCAAATCCGTGTGAAGATTTTCCCATTTTAGAGAAAGCTTCTGTTTCCCTATTAGGCTCCATTCATAAATATTTTGGATCACAAGAACAAAACACATCTATAGGTTTGTGGTAGATTCTCTCTGGCCTTTAAAATATTTGCATTGTTAGGCTTATCCTCTATTTTAAAATATTTAAAATAATATTTAATCACAATATAATGTTGTTATATTGGCTTTCATGCCAAAATCATTAAGTTCAAGATAGAGAGTATAATGGTTTCTCCCAAATTCAGGCACCTGTTTTCTGTCAAAGTTGGAGCTAATGGTCAAGTTGGGATATGCAGCAAGTTTAGTTTCGGCTTTTGTATTTTTCTTGTCCTGGCAGTATACATATTAACTTGTGATGGAATTTACGTGACTTTATAGCCAAAATACATGTATCTTGTATATTCCTAAAAGCAAGCAGAAATAGGGAAAAAGACATATGCAGAAGGTGTGGCAGAGCACAGTCTTCAGAGAGTAATTTGTACCTAAGAGCAAGTGAAGCAAGTCTGCATGTATGTATTTTTCTCTACCTAAAAAAACAAGGACATAAATGCTCTGCTATTCATTTCATTTTATTTTCTTTTCTTTTTTTTTTTTTAAAGAATCTTTCAGGTTAAACAGGGTCATGTAATAGGTATATAGGATGTTTTTAATAGAATCATAGCATAGTTTGTGTTGGAAGGGATATTTAAAGTCCACATAGCCCAACCCCCCTGCAATGAGCAGGGACATCTTCGACTAGATTAGGTTGCACAGAATCCCATCCAAACTGACCTTGAACGTTTCCAGGGATGTGGGATCTACCAGAGGGGATCCTTCTGCTCTGGGAGACCTGTTCCAGTGTTTTACTACCCTCATTGTAAAAAATTTCTTCCTTATATCTAGTCTAAATCTACCCTCTTTTACCTTAAAAGCACTACTTCTTGTCCTATCACAATAGGCCCTGCTAAAATGTTTGTCCCCATATTTCTTGTAAACCCCCTGTAAGTGCCACAATAAGGCCACAATAATGTGTCCCTGGAGCCTTCTTTTCTCAAGGCTGAATAACCCCAACTCTCTCAGCCTTTCCTCACAGGAAATGTGTTCCATCCTTCTGATCATTCTTGTGGCCCTCCTCTGGACCCACTCCAACAGGTCCATGTCTTTCCTGTACTAAGGACTCCAGAGCTGGATGCAGTACTGCAGGTGGGGTTGCATCAGAGTGGAATAAGGTGCAGCGTCACCTCCCTTGACCTGCTGGCCCCGTTTCTTTCATGCAGCCCAAGATATGGTTGGTCTTCTAGGCTGCAAGCACATGTTGTCTGCTTTTCATCTGCCAGTACCCAATGTTAGACGCTGGATAGCTGCACAAAGTAATTAATTTGCTTTAAAAAGTATCAGCAAAGAATCTTTCAGGTTAAACAGGGTCATGTAATAGGTATATAGGATGTTTTTAATAGAATCATAGCATAGTTTGTGTTGGAAGGGATATTTAAAGTCCACATAGCCCAACCCCCCTGCAATGAGCAGGGACATCTTCGACTAGATTAGGTTGCACAGAATCCCATCCAAACTGACCTTGAATGTTTCCAGGGATGTGGGATCTACCAGAGGGGATCCTTCTGCTCTGGGAGACCTGTTCCAGTGTTTTACTACCCTCATTGTAAAAAATTTCTTCCTTATATCTAGTCTAAATCTACCCTCTTTTACCTTAAAAGCACTACTTCTTGTCCTATCACAATAGGCCCTGCTAAAATGTTTGTCCCCATATTTCTTGTAAACCCCCTGTAAGTGCCACAATAAGGCCACAATAATGTGTCCCTGGAGCCTTCTTTTCTCAAGGCTGAATAACCCCAACTCTCTCAGCCTTTCCTCACAGGAAATGTGTTCCATCCTTCTGATCATTCTTGTGGCCCTCCTCTGGACCCACTCCAACAGGTCCATGTCTTTCCTGTACTAAGGACTCCAGAGCTGGATGCAGTACTGCAGGTGGGGTTGCATCAGAGTGGAATAAGGTGCAGCGTCACCTCCCTTGACCTGCTGGCCCCGTTTCTTTCATGCAGCCCAAGATATGGTTGGTCTTCTAGGCTGCAAGCACATGTTGTCTGCTTTTCATCTGCCAGTACCCAATGTTAGACGCTGGATAGCTGCACAAAGTAATTAATTTGCTTTAAAAAGTATCAGCCATTCTAGTGAATATTTTTTATCCTTTAATGAAGAATGGACTAAGAGCTGGACATACTGTCACAGTAACTGAAGATGTTGATAAGAACCTAAGTGGAGATCTTTCATATTAAAGATGGAAAGATATGAGCAAGAATTTTTCCCTCTTGCTATTACTCAAGCAAAGACTGAAGCTTGCTTTATAGGAATAAAGGGAGGAGTATAAATCGTATGTTTTCTTCTAGATGTACACCCCTTTGTTATGAAGCACAACAAATCAGTGGGCTGCTTTCTAACTATCTAATACATGCTGAGATTATGTTCCCAAATCCCATTGCATTTTCCCCCTGCATTTAGTCTTCTAATTCCTAGACTAAAGCCTAGATCTATCCGTGGCTGGGGGCTCATTATTAATTTTTGTGCACAGTTAGTGTCCTCCTCTGTAATTTTCCCAACTTGTCCACATTTTTTTATTATTATTTGAGATTTTTAGAATTATTATTTTAGTGCCTGGAAGCAAATGCAGCTTACCAGTTAGCATATCATCAGCCTCAAAAGAGAGGAAAGAAAATTGCCTGTTATGTTGTACATACAACATTCTTCCTAACAAACCCCTAGAGATTTATCGGCTTTGGCATTGCTTTAGATTTCTGATTCACAATCAGTTTTTGATATTCGATAATACCATAATCTTTTTCAAAAATACTGATACTTTGCCTTTGGGTTATCACCCATTTAAACTTTATTTGCTTTCTCCTTCCTAATGCAGTAATTTTTTACTCTTTTTTATATTTTTTTTAATGTATTTGATTTATTATTGTTATCAAACATGTCCCAAATTTATCATTCTGAATTTTTATCCCACCTTCTGATGTACTTTCACCTCTGCCAACTTGATGTCATCCACAAATTCAATAAGCCTTTCCTCTGTTCCATCAGTCAGCTTGTTAGAGGAAATATTTTATAAAAATATCTCAAAAGACATACTCTATAGGATCTCAGTTGAAATGCTCTACCAGTCTGATAACAAGACATCAATGACTAACTTTTATGGGTATTTTAAAAGACATAGGACTTTCATCTTCATATCACTCAAGAGGCTCTTCTTTGACTCATCTTTGTCTTGATAAATCCATTTTGTATCTTTTTCTTCATCCTTTTAAACATGTATAATTAAATTGCATAGTTTTTTCAAGATATATACAGATATTAAACTTGATTTGGTTTGATCCTCCAGATCTTCCTGGTTGTTTTTATTTCCAAGTTTGTTGAAGACTGCTTTTTGAATTCCATTATCTTTATTCAATAGCTTTCATTCCTTCCTTCTATCAGAGTAGTGATGTCCTTGTTTGTGATTACTTTCATCAAAATTAACTGCAATCTTAGATTTTCAATAAGTTCTTCTCTTGTAACTGGAATAAATTGTAAAACAACAACATTTTTGTGAAATAATATGTTACCAAAAAAAGAACAAGTTTATTCCATCATGTTCTAGAAACTTGTTGTACTTTGTGTCCTGTAATATTGCTTGGAACAGGTTACAGCAGGTGTAATTAAAACTTCACTTATGTAAGTTTTATCTTTTGCATACATTGATATTTAGCAAGTCAGCTTCACATTTTTCTGTAATTTTCAAATAAGTTGTCTGTATAATACAGTATTTGTCACTTTCACAAATGAACTACAGCTTTGGAACAGATAGTCTAGTTCTGCAATATTTTCATTGAATTTGGGTCTATCAGAATGAAAAATTAATTTGTTTTCTCACGCCTGATCATGACATTGCTCATTTTTTATGAGAAGTTTTGCATGGTTTCTCATTGGACTTTCTTAATGTGTCCATTGACATTAATTTAAAATGTTGGCCCTATGTCAACATATAAAGAAACATTTTATTTAAAACTCTTAGCTAACTTAATGTAAATAACAGTCACTTTTATAAAACCAATGATGGTGAAAAATCACATAACTAGACAGTTTCTAGAACTGATAAAAACCTACAGATAAATTATTGTAGTTCCACTAGACTACAAATAGAAGAGGAAGACATTTTCAAGTTTCCACTTCTTCTCTGTATTAGATTAAAGTGGACTTTAAACTATGGGGTTTTTTTGAGACTTGGCTGTACATCATAATGAAAAGATAATTTGGGTGCCAAAACTGGTACAGCTGCATCAGCATGGTTGTCTGAAATAAATAGACACACTAAAAAGCACAGTAAGCTCTGAGTTGGAAAGAATAGGGACCATCCAGACTTTTCCTCTGTTGGGGAGGACTGGGTTAGAGACCACTTGGCCAAACTAGACATCCACAAGTCATAGAATCATAGAGTCATAGAATCATATGGAGCTGGAAGGGACCCCTGGAGATCATCTAGTCCAACCCCTCTGCCAGAGCAGGTCTACCTAAAGCTGGTTGCACAGGAACTTGTCCAGGTGGTCAAGTTTTGAAAGTCTCCAAAGAAGGAGACTCCACCACCTCTCTGGGCAGCTTGCTCCAGTGCTCTACCACTCTCACAGTAAAGAACTTCCTTCTCAAGTTTAGGTGGAACTTCTTATACTCAAGTTTGTGCCCATGTCCTCCTGTCCTGTCACTGGGCACCACTGAAAAAAGACCAGCCCCAACCTCCTGACATCTTCCCTTTAAGTATTTGTAAGCATACAAATAACATACTCCTAAGTTTTCTTTTCTCCAGACTAAAAAGACGCAAGTCCCTCGGCCTCTCCTTGTAGGAGAGATGCTCCAGGCCCTTCATCATCTTTGTGGCCCTCTGCTCTACCCTCTCCAGCAGTTGCCTGTCCTTCTTGAACTGGGGAGCCCAGAACTGGACACAGTATTCCAGATGGGGTCCCATCAGGGCAAAGTAGAAGGGCAGGATGACCTCCCTTGACCTGCTGGCCACGCTTTTCTTGATGCACCTCAGGATGCCATTGGCCTTCTTGGCCACAAGGGCACATTGCTGGCTCATGGACCAGTCCACAGACATCCACAAGTCATAGAATCATAGAGTCATAGAATCATATGGAGCTGGAAGGGACCCCTGGAGATCATCTAGTCCAACCCCTCTGCCAGAGCAGGTCTACCTAAAGCTGGTTGCACAGGAACTTGTCCAGGTGGTCAAGTTTTGAAAGTCTCCAAAGAAGGAGACTCCACCACCTCTCTGGGCAGCTTGCTCCAGTGCTCTACCACTCTCACAGTAAAGAACTTCCTTCTCAAGTTTAGGTGGAACTTCTTATACTCAAGTTTGTGCCCATGTCCTCCTGTCCTGTCACTGGGCACCACTGAAAAAAGACCAGCCCCAACCTCCTGACATCTTCCCTTTAAGTATTTGTAAGCATACAAATAACATACTCCTAAGTTTTCTTTTCTCCAGACTAAAAAGACGCAAGTCCCTCGGCCTCTCCTTGTAGGAGAGATGCTCCAGGCCCTTCATCATCTTTGTGGCCCTCTGCTCTACCCTCTCCAGCAGTTGCCTGTCCTTCTTGAACTGGGGAGCCCAGAACTGGACACAGTATTCCAGATGGGGTCCCATCAGGGCAAAGTAGAAGGGCAGGATGACCTCCTTTGACCTGCTGGCCACGCTTTTCTTGATGCACCTCAGGATGCCATTGGCCTTCTTGGCCACAAGGGCACATTGCTGGCTCATGGACCAGTCCACGGGCCCTGATGGGATTCACCCACGAGTGCTGAGAGAACTGGCAGATGTTATTGCTGAGCCATTCTCCATCATTTTTGAGAGGTCTTGGAGAACTGGAAAAGTGCCTGAGGACTGGAGGAAGGCAAATATCACACCAGTCTACAAAAAGGGCAGGAAGGAGAACCCAGGGAACTATAGGCCAATTAGTCTCACCTCTGTCCCTGGGAAAATAATGGAGCGACTCATTCTTGATGTCATCTCCAAACACGGTGAAGAACAAGAAGTTATAGGAAGTGGTTAGCATGGATTTACCAAGGGTAATCATGCTTGACCAAAATGATAGCCTTCTATGACACTATAACTGGATGTCTGGATGAGAGAAAAGCAGCAGATGTCATCTACCTTGATTTCAGCAAGGCTTTTGACACTGGCTCCCATAACATCCTCATTAGAAAATTAAAGATGTGCGGGCTAGATGAGGGGGCAGTGAGGTGGACTGAGAGCTGGCTGTGGGACAGAATTCAGAGGGTTGTCATTAATGGAGCAGGGTCAAGTTGGAGGCCTGTGACCAGTGGTGTCCCCCAAGGGTCAATACTCGTCCCTGTCCTGTTCAACCCATTCATCAATGACCTGGGCGAGGGGACAGCCAGTTCGCTGATGATACCAAACTGGGAGGGCTGGCTGACACTCCAGAGGGCTGTGCTGCCATCCAGCACAACCTGAACAGGCTGGAGAGCTGGGCAGAGAAGAACCTAATGAGGTTCAACAAGGGCAAATGTAGGGTCCTGCACTTGGGGAGGAAGAACCCCAGGCACCAATATAGGCCAGGAGTGAACTTGCTGGAAAGCACTACTGAGGAGAAGGATCTGGGAATCCTAGTGGAGAGCAAGCTTTCCATGAGCCAGCAATGTGCCCTTGTTGCCAAGAGGGCCAATGGAATCCTGGGCTGCATAGGAAAGAGTGTGGCCAGTAGGTCGAGGGAGGTCATTCTTCCCCTCTACTCTGAAATGGTGAGGCCACAACCGGAATACTGCATCCAGTTCTGGGCTCCCCAGTTCAAGAGAGACAGGGAACTACTGGAGAGAGTCCAGCGTAGGGCAACAAAGATGATTAAGGGATTGGAGAACCTCCCTTATGAGGAAAGGCTCAAAGGGCTGGGGGTCTTTAGCCTGGTGAAGAGAAGGCTGAGGGGAGACGTCATCTATGTTTACAAGTATCTAAAGGGCAGCTTGAAGGATGATGGAGCCGGACTATTTTCAGTGGTTTCCAGTGATAGGATGAGGGGCAATGTAGCACAATCTGGAACATAGGAAGTTCCATTCCTATCTGAGGAAAAACTTCTTTACGGTGAGGGTGACAAAGCATAGGAAAGAGTGTGGCCAGTAGGTCGAGGGAGGTCATTCTTCCCCTCTACTCTGAAATGGTGAGGCCACAACCGGAATACTGCATCCAGTTCTGGGCTCCCCAGTTCAAGAGAGACAGGGAACTACTGGAGAGAGTCCAGCGTAGGGCAACAAAGATGATTAAGGGATTGGAGAACCTCCCTTATGAGGAAAGGCTCAAAGGGCTGGGGGTCTTTAGCCTGGTGAAGAGAAGGCTGAGGGGAGACGTCATCTATGTTTACAAGTATCTAAAGGGCAGCTTGAAGGATGATGGAGCCGGACTATTTTCAGTGGTTTCCAGTGATAGGATGAGGGGCAATGTAGCACAATCTGGAACATAGGAAGTTCCATTTCTATCTGAGGAAAAACTTCTTTACGGTGAGGGTGACAAAGCACTGGAACAGGCTGCCCAGGGAGGTTGTGGAGTCCCCTCCTTTGGACATTTTCAAGAGCCACTTTGCTGCAGTCCTGAGTAATGTGCTCTAGGCGATCCTGCTTTAGCAGGGGAGTTGGACTAGATGATCTCTAGAGGTCCCTTCTGACTCTGACAATTCCGTGATTCCATGATCCTAAGGAAAAAAATCCTTTAAAGTCGTATTTTTAGGGTCACAATAGAAACTATGGATAAATGTTACATTAAAAAAAAAGAAAAGCCTCTTGTCCTCCAAAATGACCGCATGCTTATATTTACTTTCACTAGCCACAGAAACTTCTCAAGGCTTGAGCTGATAGGCAGCCCAACAGTATACCTGCTAAATCAGACCTCATAGATTATATGACATCAATTTATGAATACTAAGCTAGTTCTGACTGAATTCTACAGGGTTCTCTCTATTTTATAACATAGGTTAGTTGTTACATTTAAATGTAAATCCTAGAGATTTTTAATTTTGCATGTTAAACTAAAATATTGCAACAAGCATTTAAATAGCATCAAATGCTTTGCTTTTTTAGATTAAAGAAGCTTTTGAATTTCAGTGGGAGTATCTCAGTATATTATAAATTGACTGATTCTTTCTTTCATGTTCTCTATTATTTGATAGCATAGTAATAGGCCTTAGGAGACATCCTACTACTGCAATCGAGAAAAAAGTGAAATTATTTGATTAATCTGTATGACAGATTTTAATTATAGAACAAAGGTAGTATGTTTCCTGTATTCTAAGGAGAAAGAAAAAATGTAACACAGTTTAAATTCAGAGTGCCATCTAGTGCTGAATAGAAATGTAAAAAAGTAAACATATTTAAACTAAACATATACGTATTAAAGATCTTAAAGCCCATAAAAATTAAAATTAAGTATGTTTATGCTTAACATAGTACATTACAGGAAGTAACTTTTAAAACTATGATATATTAACTTTTAAAAATGTTGCAAAATTTTTGTCTGGAAAATCTCAAATATACCACTATGCCTACACTTCAAAATATCTGACAACACAACATATGGAATTCAAATATTTCTTTGCCAGTATGCAGAAACCACTTCGTATGAATACATTATGGTCTCATATTCTGTTTTCCTTCCTTGATCAGTTGTATCAGTGAGCATTAACTTTTTTATTTTTTCCCCCCAGTTGTGAAACACAGTTGCTGTTGTGTTGGCTTGGATTTTTTTGCTTCTCCCAGTGTCAGTGAAAGCTATTGAACCTATCAATTTCCCTTATTTGGCTTGTTTGATGGAATTCCTTGATCAATAAAGTATATTTCTTGGGAAATCCTTATCCAGTGTTCATAAAAAAAAGTAATAAATCCTCAAGTCTTTGTCTCAAATTTATCAGTAAGATTGTTTACATTTTGTTTGTTTGTTTGTTTTAAAGTTTGGTAGTCAAAAGCTATGGCAGAATCCAGGATTCAGAAAATAAACATTTTTCTGGAAGGTTAGATACAAAATCTAAAAAACTGGAGGCCAAATATCAGTCTTTCCATTTCACCAGAAAATCTCCAGATTCAAGAAACAATGTGTTTGAAAAATCAGTGAATTATAGCTGTCTCCTGTTGACTTTCTATTTTTAATAAGACACCTCAAAAAAGCACATTAAATTAAGAAATAGAACTTTTATATGTAAGATCCTACTTTACACAGATGCAGTTAAAGACTATGCTCAACAGATCTGACTGTAGTCTTTAGAGCAGCAGTCTCAATTTATGAACTTCTCCCCTTTCTGCTTTCCTTTCATTCCTCACCAAAGCTCACTAATGTGCAGTTTTTGATAAAAACACCTCAACATGAGATACAAAATCATTATGAGTATGTTCTCAATACATTTGCATTTAACCCAATCATTTACTCCAAGAAAATAATTAAACCATGTATGTTTTTAAAGGAAAATTAAGTTTTTACTGTAAGGAAATTTTAGGCCACCGAATAAGTAAATGTCTTAACAAAATTATTCTTTATTGTACAATAATGAACAAAATGTCCAGCTTAGAACAGCATGTTTATCTTACAGAGTAAATACACCTGACCAGCACTGTTAGGAATATGCATTTCAGCCTTGATCACTTTTTACTGTGTGTAAAAAGTGAGTGGTTGAGGAAGGCTGTAAACTAAGTGCTGCAGGAATTCCACCAGAAGAATTTTAAAGACAGATGCAGTGCATCACTGAATCTGTTTCATAACATTTCTCTACCTCATCCCTTCCTGCACTTCTGAACAATTTATCCTGGTGGAAAATCCTGTCTCCAGGCAGACTGCCTGTTGGGGCCCTAAAGGCGATGGTTCATTTGGTATTTATTTTTTTCTTAAGTCCAAAATGATAACAAATGACCTGTAGGTTAAACAACCAAACAAACAAAATCTCAGATTGAGACTTTCTTCCATATGTTTGGAACAATTGCAAGGGAAATGAAACATTCCCTTACGATTATCTATAACATCAGAGAGAGTTGTACAGATGGGCTTTACAGATAAACTAGCTGATTATTTCAACTATTTGGCTCTTATTTCTCCTATCACTTGAGGAAGATAAATTACTTCCAAACTGAACTCAATAGGTTTCAATGATAAAAACAGCCATCAGTTTCATCATAATTTCTAAATGGAAAACATAATTTCCCTCCAAAACACAAAATTGATGTATTTGTGTAAACCATATTGTCCTTCATCACTTAGCTTGTCATTATTCATGTAAATTAAAAACAGGAAGAAGGAATCCAGTCTTATGTCCATCTTACAGTAGACCTCCCAAACAATCCTGATTTCTCACAAGTCAAGATGAAATTCCTTTTCTGAGTTAAAAAATTTAGACACTAGTTCTCCAGTTGGAACATCCAGAATTCTGTTGATAGTCATAAAGAGCTAGCAGCATATTTATCAACTTATATTTTAAAATGTCAATTCTGTAGAAAATATTAATTTGCTAAAAAATAATATTTATATTTAAATAGAACAAAATAATTGAAACATAGCAATATTTCCAGAACTATGAGGAATGATACTTTTTAGCATAAATTAAGCATTCTGAAGATTTACTGTTTAGTCTGATACTCAAACTTCCTTTTATCACCAACACAGAGAATTAGACAACTCCAGGGTGCGATACATGCCTGAATCTTCCATAGGCATTGACTTTAGAAAATTAAAGGTAGTGAGTTTAATTTTTCTAAAGACACCTTGCTGCTGACTCCTAATAGTGCAAGTACCTAATTTAAGGGGAATGGTACTTGTTTTGGAGGACTTAAAAACTGATAATCATTAAGCCTCTCTTTTTAATTACTGACACTTTAAGGCAGAAGTCTGTGTGTTTGTGGAGTCTCCATCCTTGGAGATATGCAGAAGCCATCTGGACATCATCCCGGGCAGCCAGGTCTAGGACATCCTGCTTGGGAAAGGGTTTGGACAAGGTAATTTTCTTTTCCAATCCAAACTGTTCTATGATTCTTTGATTCTGTGAAGTCACCATTCTATATTGGACAACCATTTTGTGACAGGATGATTCACCGTATGAAAATTCTTAGCTTTTCCTACTTATTAAACAGGAAGACTAGATGACAAGCTAAGCATAGAAGTCTAGTTTTATCAGGGCTAAAATTAAGTAAAATAATTCACAGTCAGCATGTGTGGATTACCATAAACAATACTGAAAAAGGCTACCATTATATACCAAATCTGCATATAATGAATGTAATACAGCTAATAAACAATTATTTGTTGAACTAAGAGTACAATATGAAACTGTAATCATTGAGACTTATCTTAGCAGTGACTGGAAATCAGAATCAGAAGAGTAAAAGTGAAGAAAAACTCATGGGTTGAAACAAAGACAGTTTAATAGGTAAAGCAAAATGAAGTACATATTGCATTACTGGTTCTCCAACCCATATCTGTTTAAGTGCACCATAGTCAATTCTTCCTCTAAGGAAGAATAAGAATGTGTGAAAGCAAGAGACGCCTAATATACTTCAGGCAACTGGAAAACACTTAAGGTTTGGAAAGTTTAGATGCAGTCAAAGTTGGTCTCAGACCATCATATTCATCCTCTAATGTGGGTACTGGTTTTGGCTGAGACAGAGCTAATTTTCTTCATAGAGGCTTGTATGCTATGTTTAGGATTTGTGACCAGAACAGTGTTGATAACAAACCGGTCGTTTAGGTTCAAGGTCTTCTTCTCATTCTGCCCCACCAGTGAGTAGGCGGGGATACACAAGAGGCTGGGAGGGGACACAGTGGGGACAGCTTATTCCAGCTGACCAAAGGGATATCCCATACCATATGATGTCACGTTCAGCAATACAATTCAGGGGAAAGAAAGAGGACAGGAGTAACATTTGCAGTTATGCCATTTGTCTTCCCAAGTAACTGTTACATGTGATGAAGCCCTTTTTTTCTGGAAATGAATAAACACCTGACTGACAATGAGGAGTAGTGAATTAATTCCTTATTGCACTTGTATTTGCATGCAGAGCTTTGGCTTTATCTATCAAACTGTCTTTATCCCATGAGTTTTTGGACTTTTAACCTTCTGCTTCTCTTCTTCATCCCATTGGGGGAGAGTGAGCAAGTGGCTGCGTGGGGCTGAGCTGCCAACTGAGATTAAATCATGACAGCATTCAAATGTAGATTGCTAATACTGAATACAGGGAACTTATGGTAGCAACAAAACCTATTCTGCCAAGTGGTAGTCCTTTCTTTTACCCGTGAACTGATTATCCTTTTTTCATGTTATAATAAGAATATAGTTTGCTTGTTTGTTTGTTTGTTTGTTTGTTTTAAAAGGGGGGATAAAACAGAAATAAGAAAGAGAACTTGAAAATTCTCTATTGTTGCTGCAAAACTGATACCAAGATACCAGACCTGAGAACCTGCACATTGTGAGTTAAATGGTCTGCCCTAAGCCAAGGAACTTCAAAAGGCAAAGATAGCCTCAAAAATTAATATCTTATTCTTAGTGTAAAAGAATATACAGCTGAAGTCAACAACACATCTAGAAAACAGAATCACTTTACAAGGCTGCTGCTTTATCCTCCAAACCTATTGGGACCTTAGACTTTTACCAATGAATAACTTTATAAAATAACTACACTTTTTTGAAGACAAATTTCTGGTAAATCTAGAAGTCCTGTGTTTATTTGTTTATTTTTAAGGCTTTTAAGGCATGTCTGATATCTTTGCTATTCCTACCTGTATAGGACATTGAGCAAAATGTATTTGTTGGCTTTAATGAAAGAAAAAATAGAAGACAAAAATGTCAGTCCAGTCACACTGACATTCCAAGAAAGAAAAAATCTCTCTATTTCCCTGCTTTTGATGTTAATACTGTTGGCAGTTTATTTCTATCCCTCACAGTTACCCTGAAAAGCAGACATAAGAAACAGAAGTTAACCGGTAAATTATTTTCATTCCTGTACACTCACATACACACACATGTACAGACACACACAGAGACAGAGATATGCTGACATATTGACATACATATTAATATCTGAATTTATATTAGAATCTTACTGAAGTAAAAATAGGCACTTATACGGTTTTTTGAACAGAAGGATTCCTCTTTATTAATTTAAAAGCTGCTTGGTGACATTAATATGAGCCCAAGAGAAATAAGACGTTCCAATTAATTAAATTTAGGAGTTGTTATTTTTTTAAAGCCTTTTAAATAATAGCACTGCTCAGGTTAAGTAATAACTAATAAACTTCTTCTTCACTGTCAATAGCTGGCATCCGCCTCCAGATAGAAACAAACAAGCTGGTAACTAAAAGTTCAATGAAAATATCAGTTTCAAAGTCTGAACAGTATTATATTTCAGGACTGCATAGAGGTCCCAGTCTATGTTGTTACTTTTTTATAAATGAAAAAAAAAATTGCACATACAATGTCAATTTTTTGTTATCTTAGTGGAAATTACTTCAATTTCAGTTTGAATGTTTTCAATTACATTACACATACTTGTCATCTTGTGAAAGAAACTCAAATAATATTCCAGGGGTTTTATGTTTTTGAGACCCATATGACAATTCATTAAGCAAATTATTTTCTTCTGACACCTATGATTTTTATATTGAAATGCTTCATATCTTGTAAAATTAAAAGTAGGTAATATTTTCAAAACACCAAACTGACTTAAGAGTTTATATCTTGTTGTTAAAAGAAATTGGAGTCTTCAGTAACTTTCAGTTACTTAGACACATATTTATTTAGGTTTATTTAGCCATCAAAAGTTGTTCATCTAAGACAGGGTCTAACTCACCTGTAGAGGGTATCTTTCTTAAATTGGGAGTAATTTACATGGTTTAACCCCGGCTGGCAACTAAGTGCCATGCAGCCACTTGCTCACTCACCCCATCCCACCCTGAGTGGGATAGGGGAGAGACTCAGAAGAGTAAAAGTGAAGAAAAACTCATGGGTTGAGACAAAGAGAGTTTAATAGGTAAAGGAAAAGCTGCACACTCAAGCAAAGCAAAACAAGGAATTCATTCACTGCTTCCCATTGGCAGGCAGGTGTCCAGCTATCTTCAGGAAAGCAGGGCTCCATCATGCATACCAGCTACTTGAAAAGAAAAAATGCCATAACTCTGAACATCCCCCCTCTTCCTTCTTTTTCCCCCAGATTTATAGACTGAGCATGATGTCATAGAATATCCCTTTTGTCAGCTGGGGTCAGCTGTCCCAGCTGTGTATCCTCCCAACTTTTGTGCAATTCCGGCCTACTCACTGGCAGGGTAGTAAGAGGAACAGAAAAGACCTTGACTCTGTGTAAGCGCTGCTCAGCAATAACAAAACCATCCCTGTATTATCAACGCTGTTTCCAGCACAATTCCGAAACATAGATCCATACTAGCCACTATGAAGAAAATTAACTCTACTAACTCTAACTCTACCAGCACAGTAGCCCATTGGAAGTGTCTCTCTCCTCTCTCTCTCTTTCCTCTTAGGACAGATTTTTATCTAGAATGTCTAGAATTCCAGAGAACAGTCTTCCTTCTGAGCTATTTGCTTAACATCACCAGCAAGTTTTTCATTAGTGATAACCTACACTGCTGACAAAGAACAATGAATAATGTTGAACTTTTTAGGTCTTTTTAATCAGAGTTGCATGTTCCTGATTTAAAAAAATATTATTCATTTTTAGCATTCACATGCACATAGTCCTTCTGAGAGGCAGTAGCTTTTATTTTTACCTCTAACTTTTAATTTGTGTGGACAGTTGGCCTCCTGTTCTACCTTTTAAATTTATTTTATTTTTCTGTTTCAGCTTCCTAGATTATGGTTCTGTTTATCATTTTTAAGTATTGGAGTTACAAGGGTTGATCTTACTTTGTGTCAGACATCCAATTCTAGTAGAAGGATAATTTTGATCTAACTTTAGTCCTGTAAAAGCCTAGATTTCAGACTTCCTGCACAGTTGATGAAATCCTTCTGGAGAACAAAGAATCTTTCCTTTAACAGAAGGATTGAATTATTCCTTGTAATTTCAAAACATTCATTTCCTGGCAAATACATTCTGCGGCACATGCCAGAGATCTGATGACATAAAAGAAGAATCCTATTGGAGTCTGTTGCAGCTCCTTCCCTCAGCCTGCTTTTCTTTCCATGGAAATCAAAGGAAAGATGAAGGAATGATACATAAACAAGTTTGTTCTGACATTAATTTGGAACACAGGCATATATATGTAGGTGGTTCAGGAGGTATGAAGCTCTCTGAAGCCCCAGTATATAGGCATAGGCTATCCAGTATATACAAGCATACTGCATCTGAGCTACTCATCTCAGCCTCCCTTTAGAGTTGATGAAGTAAAATAAGCTTCCTCACTGTTCAATTGATATCAGAAGCTAAATACCCTAAAAATGCTTATGTGTATGCATTGTATATAAAGGAGATGCGGAATGACTAACTCTGATGTAGGTATCTACATTGAGTCAGACAAATCTCACTTGTAATATATAAAATTAGAAACTTTCATGTTATGAATCCCACTGTTAGATTTCCCTAGTAATCAAAAGAGAATGAACCTCCTATGGACATCTTCTAGTTCTGAGAGTCATTCAGAATACCCAATTTTAAGTTTTTTTCTGTGTATTGCTTTTCAGACCCATCAAGATCTTCCAATGACTACTAATTGACAAAGGCCCAGAAGTTTTTATGTACAAACAAAGTCATCCTGATACTGAACAAGGGCACAGAAAATTTTAATTTAAAAAATGAAGTCATCCTACTATAGCACCTAACATTCCACAGGATGAATCACTCTTCTTAGCATTGCAAACCTACACACTATTTGTGTGTACCCCCACGCTTTAAAATATTTTATAATATTTACATAAATAAAAATAGTGGTTTGGTGCAGTTTTTCTGTAATTTCTTTTACAATTCCAGCATCCAAGGTCTTACATTTATTGATGTGAAAATGTTCAATTTTAACAGACTTTTAAAACCTTTTCATTTGTTGCAAACATTTTGCTGGGATCCCTAAAGCTGGACGCAGCACTCCATGTGAGTGTGCAGCTTTTATCACGTAACCTCATATAAAACACAATTAATTATGCAGGTATTTAATCCTTTACTTCTTATAGGATTTGGAGCAAATATCATATGATCACAGAAAGCTATTTCTTTTAACTTTTTTTTTCTTGATAATTTACTGACTTTAAAACACCAGACAAATCTGTGGTGCAACCCCTCTCCCCTCTACTAAAAAAAAAAAAAAAAAGAAAAAAGAAAAAAAAAAGTAAAAGTTGCCAAAGTGGTGATACTTTCAAGTCATCTTCATCATGAGTCAAGCTGGAAAAGAAATCCTTATAATTTTCTGCTCTGACATTATCTTCTCTGAACACTCCTCTCAGGTTTTGATCATCCACTGACCTTATAAAATTCCCATCAAGCTTTGATCAGCTCATCTGCTTGAAGAATGACTTACTGTTATTTTTTATGCACTCTTGTAGTATTTCCACAATACTTTTTTGTCCTGACTTACTGTGTTTTTAAATTTAACCTGCCAGATTTTAAGACCTTTGATGATTGGTTTTTTTAACTTGTATTTAATAACTTACTTTCCCTGCTATTGAGCCAGGACACTTTCCTTGATACATTTTCAGACTTTATCCTGAAGTAGTATAAATTGCATTTGAACTTCCAGTACAGTATCTTCTCAAAGTTCCTGAAATTTGAAAATGTTTTACTCTTTTCCTACATTGGCTTTATCATTTTCTTTATAAACTTCCTAATTTTCACATAGTCCATACATTTTGCCCTGAAATCAAACACAAATGACATAGGGGTTTTTGGCTTTTGGTAATCCTGGAAAGGCATTATTTTAAGTACATTATAGTCACTGTCATAGACCAGATTGCAATAGTAATATTATAGGTCTATGACATTGACCACAACCAGGACCAAATAGATTTTTTTGTTGTTGTTTCGTTGGGGTTTTTTTTTGCATTTTCAGGTATCTGTCTGCTCTATTCCTGGACTGTCTAAAAATTCAGTCTAACATTCCTTCTTAGCCCTGTTTGTGTGATGGTCATCAACATCAACACTGTGTTTTCTTCTTCCATAGCATGGATTATTTCATTCAGACTCAGTATGTCACAATTTCTGGTACAATTCTCATTGACTAACTCATAGAACAGTACTAATATTACCTTTTCCTAATTAGGACAGGAATTTAAATGTTGTTGACATGGAATATTCTTTAGTTTAATTTTACCAGCCAAAGGAAGCTCTTTCCACTGTATACTTTGCACCTAGTGTCCTACAGATTGTCTCCTATACATCTTTCTTCAACAAAGTTTCTGCTATGCCTTGGAGTCATTATTTTAACTTAAAACTAGACATCACAAAATAAATTTTTGTTATTTACTGGAAGTATGTTCAGCTGTTTCAAAAAGCTATTCACTTTTGGATGCGGCTAATGTAACTTGCTGGTGTTTCAAACCTAACTACACAATACCTTGATAACCAAAACAAAAATGTTCCTGTCTTTTTACAGATACAGCCAGTGCAAAAAAACATGTTGCCACTTTCCAATGGAGACACCGCAACTAAGTCCCCTTAAAGTCTCTTTTACATGAAGTTGAGTATGTTAGCCTGGAGACAAAGCTGTTCTATTCTTTGAACGTTTTCTTGACAAGTTTCTGCATCTCCCATGCTCCTTCCTCAGTACCACTGCTATTTGGCTGGATTTTGGTCTGCTCAAATGCGTCTTTTGGGGCATTGCTGATATACATTCATGACTTCTTGAGCTCCTCTTGATCAGCCACCCTGGTCTCAAGAGTTCCTTGTTTCAGAAGACACAAGCTAGTTACCCGGGTTCTGGAGAGAAAATGACACTCATACAGTTCATCTAGCATTTAACACCCAGCTGGAATATTAAACGCATTTATTAGTTTAACCTCCTTTTTACTTTCTTGTGTCATTCTTCAGCAGAGAATATGTAAAAACTCTGTAAAAAAAAAAAGCTCTTCAACAGGAAGTGTCACCCTATTACCTTCATTGACCGGGTCCTTCCTGAACAAATTGTCATGACAAATATTCATGTTTCTTTCTTGTGACTTTTTTTTCCAAGTTTTGATAATAACAGTTACAGTAGAAAAATATATTTTTCTTGTACCTCATTTATAAATCTTAGGCTAAGTACATACTTCTTATTGTATTTTATACAGTAAGATGGATGAATTTTTTTATTGTTGTATAGGAATATTACATAATTATATTTTTAACCTTTTGTCAGGGAATGCAAAGCAGAGCTCCTCCAGGAGGGGGAATAAAATGGGAGCTGAGACTAACATCAGCAGAGGCGATGCCTTCACTGACCAGAGTGAAGTCCCACAGCATCTGGGTATAGGGATGAATCAGGTGAGGCTGGGGGTGACCTGTTTGGAGTGGGATAGACCTGGGGACAGAAATAAGTTGTGGTGCAGGCCCAAGGGGCCCATCCAGGAGACAAATTACACATGACATTGACCCCAGGCCTGCTTGGAGGCAGGCACAGAGACAGAACTGAGCATGGGAACCCCTGCAGCATCACTGGGACTGGTCTGGAGATCAGCTGATCAGCACACCTTTCTTTGAGAAGAGAAAAATGAAAAATGTCAAAGTCTAAAAACCAAAGGAATCTGAAAATAGAGTGTAATAAAATCTCCTCTGTAATTTAAGATAACAATCCCGTTTAAATAGGGAGATCTACCCACTGTAAACTATTATTATTATTATTATCATCATTATTATTATCTTTAAAAACACCAGCATTGTTTCAGCAATGATGATTTTTTTTCATACCAATCTGATAGACTTCTATGATGTTATAACTGGTTGATTAGATGAAGGGAGAGCAGCAGATGTCATCTACCCTGACTTCAGCAAGGCTTTTGTCTCCCATAACATCCTCATTAGAAAATTAAGGAAGTGTGGGCTAGACAAGGGGCCAGTGAGGTGGATTGAGTCCTGGTTGTGTGACAGGACTCGGAGGGTTCTAATTAATGGAGCGGGGTCAAGTTGGAGGACTGTGACCAGTGGTGTCCCTCAGGGGTCAATACTCAGCCCAGTCCTGTTCAACATATTCATAAATGACCTGGGCGAGGGGACAGAGCGTATCTTCAGCAAGTTTGCTCATGATACCAAATTAGGACGGCTGGCTGACACTCCAGAGGGCTGTGCCGCCCTCCAGCACAACCTGAACAGGCTGGAGAGCTGGGCAGAGAAGAACCTAATGAGGTTCAACAAGGACAAATGTAGGGTCCTGCACCTGGGGAGGAAGAACCCCAGGCACCAATATAGGCTAGGGGTGGATCTTCTGGGAAGCACTACTGAGGAAATGGATCTGGGAGTCCTGGTAGATAGCACACTTTCCATGTGCCAGCAATTTGCCCTTGTTGCCAAGAGGGCCAATGGAATCCTGGGCTGCATAGGAAAGAGTGTGGCCAGTAGGTCGAGGGAGGTCATTCTCTGTCTCTACACTGGTGAGGCCACAACTGGAATACTGCATCCAGTTCTGGGCCCCCCAGTTCAAGAGGGACAGGGAACTACTGGAGAGAGTCCAGCATAGGGCAACTAAGATGATTAAGGGATTGGAGCACCTCCCTTATGAGGAAAGGCTCAAGGAGCTGGGACTCTTTAGCCTGGACAAACGAAGGCTGAGGTCCCTTCCAACTCTGACAATTCTGTGATTCCGTGATTCATCCTGTTTATAGCAAGAGGGGTTTACATTAGTTCATGAGAAAGGGTACCATCTAACTCATGGCTTTAAGGGTAGCTCAGATATTAATCTCATGTGGCATATGTATAATTTCTAAAACTAGGAGGAAAATATCCGCCACTTTCTTCCAGTCCTGAAAAACCCCTGAATTATTAAAGAAGAAATATTTATTTTATTTTATTTTGGGTTTTTTTTCCAATAACAAAGAAATTATTACAGAATACTTGTTAAATTGCATGTTAAGAAAGATGGAGGAATGGAGATTTGATTTCACATACTAGTCCATATAATAGTAAGTCAGACTTGAACTTCATTTCAAGTAAAACAAATTTGTTATTTGAAGCTAACTAACTAACTAAATTTAAATAAGGCAGAGGACCATATTCTGAGGGGGGCTGACCTTTGTTGGCTGCCAGATGCCCACTAAGCCTTTCTATCACTCCCTCTCCTCTCCAAGACAGGGTGAGAAAATACGATGAAAAGCTTGTGGGTTGAGATAATAACAAGAAGATCCCTTACCAATTAGTATCACAGGCAAAACAGACTCCATTTGGGGAAATTAATTTAATTTATTCCCAATTAATTGTAACAGAGTAGGATAGTGAGAAATAAAACAATGCTAAAAACACCTTCCCCCTACTGTTTGCTTCTTCCCATGCTCAACTTCATGCCTAACTCTTCTTTCTTCTTCCCCAAACAGCATAAGGGTATGACAAATTGGGGTTGGGTGAATCCAGAACACTGTCTCTGCTGCTCCCTATGCTCTTCCCCTATTCCAGTGTGGCATCCCACCAATGGGAGACAGTCCTTCATAGACTTCTCCAATATGGGTCCTTCCCACCGGTTCTTAAAAAACTGCTCCATCATGGGTCATTTCCACAGGGTGCAGTCCCTCAGGAATCCATTACAACTAGAAATGTAGCTACAGGTAGGAATCTTTGATAGGTAGATCACAATTGAACTCTGCATGTAAACAGCCACCACACTGGTCTGCTCAGAAGAGATTCACTTGCTTACACATAAGTGCTTAATGTGGTTTATGATACTCTAGGATACACAACACACCTGATGGGTAGTAAGGTGTAATGAATAGCACTTAAATGAAACCTGCACCTTTTTGAAGCAGAAACTTGGAGGCCAATATATGCCATTGTACCTCAAGTAGGCACCAATTTTTATGCACTTCAGTTGCACTTTTTCTCACCACTGTCAATAATGAAGTTCTGATATGCTAGCTTGGATTATACATCCACCTTGCAGAGGTTCAGAATTGGTGCAGATGAAGCCTTTTCTCCAGCATTTGCTCTATTTTAGGATAGAGAAATTCTGTATCTAGAAGTTTTTCATTCCACCAATTGCTCTTTCTCCCCTAAGTTTAGGCAAAAAGGGTAGAATAGATGCTAAACTAGTCTATGATCAAAGCTAGGTGACAAGAATTCAACCCAAGAGAGCATCTTGTGGAATGAAATACTACTGCATGAACAAAGGAATTAGAAATTGACTGTCACTGTCTATGATGCTAGTTTCTATAAGACAAATTATCAATCTACAGTTATTTAATCCTATTAAATTAGAGTGAGATTATGCAATAACAGCTGAGAAGATCAAAGAAAAAGAGAGATTGACTGAAAGGAGTTCATGAAGATATGTAAATTTTCCTGATTTACAAACTTCCCAAACTTACTCTCTTTTTACAAAATATACTCCATATCTTTTTGAGAGTAGGAAGAATGAAGGATCTGGTACAAACTTGCTCTTCCATGGAAAGGAAAAAATAGCAGACTAAGAGAAAAAATATGACTCATAATCTTAATTTTTTCAAAATAAAGAAATGAGAGCATTGATTGACAGCACATTCTTTAAAGACTATTATCAGGAAATTACATGGCTGTTCTCTAAGTATTCAGCAGCTTTCCTATGCTTTGTATAATATGACAACCACTTTCAATTATTTTCAAACTTAAATTACCAAAAAATGACAATCTATTTCTCTGCTTTGTTCTAAGAAACACTTTAAAAAATGTATTTTAAAGGTATGAATTTTCTTTTATCAATATAACCATTTGGTGAGGGGGAGGAGGCCTAGTCCATATTCTTTTAAAATTTATCAGTCATCTGCCTCTTTCCTTATAATAAAGGGAAAGTATGGGAAAAAAAGGATGATATTACTTTAATAAATACTAATTTCAACCTGTGAAAACCATCTGTGGCAAGAAATAATACTGCAGTTTCATTTCTCATGCTGTAATGAGCTATTAAAGGTGGAACAAAGCTAGTTACCATCAGATTTTTGAACTTGGCCAGATGCCAGTGTTTTTGACATAAAGTAATTCAATCATTTAATAATTTGAGGTTGCAGTCTGCTTAAACCCCATAGAGTTTACGGCGGGTTTTAGATGACTGAATCCACAACAACAGTCTAATCTGTCTTCCTTTCAAGACTTCCCAGATCTATAGGCCTCTAATTTCATTGGACGTTTTCTAATTTAGCCTGAAAGCTCCTTGAACATCTAACTCTAGTCACACATGACTGTTCTGGAGAGACAGATGCCAATATTTTATTTGCTGACCAAAATGTTTGATGTGGTTAGGGCTACAGCCAAGCTTGTGAGTATTTTTTAGATAATAGATTAATGGAAGTGAAAGACTCAGATCCTGGAATTGTCTTATCTTGAGGAAGGTTGAAGCTGCATCTTCCACATGTTAAAAGCTGTCTTAGCTACCAGACCATGAAAAACAATCTGTCTGCCTCAGCTTCCTGAAGCTGGAATATTACAATGCCAAGAGCCTGAGGAAGAGCATGTAGGTAGAAGGCTGGGGGGGAAAGAGAGAGGAGAGAAGAGAGGAGAGAGAATAAGAAAATCCTATGATTTTTCAGACAGTAAAAGCTTTAAGCAACTTTCATTCCCACTGGAGTGGTAGAAATATTTACTATACATGTTGATGAAAAAGAAAATAAAGCAAACCCCCTCCCCCAAACGAAGTACAGTACACTACAATACAATGCACCAATCATAAAATTCAACCTAAAATGAAAATCAATAACCATAACAAAATGTCTTACATGTCTGACTCATATGTCTGATGAAGGACAAACAGTGCTTTGATGTTTTCCTATTCTTTCTTCCTGTCCATAATGCCAATGTAACACAAAGTTGACAGTGGAAGCCTCAAGTATTAAATCACTGAAAAACCCTGGTCTTCAGCAGCCTTTGAATTAAACTTATCCAAAAGGTAAAAAACAAATTTAGAAGAATGGTCCAAGCTCCCCTTGTGTCAGGTAATTTTATTGCATTATTAAGGAATTTTATCAATATAAAGGGATCTTTTGAGTAGCTGACAAATTCTGGGACTTGGTTCTTATAATTTATAATAATTTGAAGATTTGGTTTATGCACATATCCATATGTAGGTCATCAGGCTGTTTGCAAAATGTTTGAAAAGACTGAAATAGATTTAGGTTTGGGGGTTTTGGTGCTGAGGGCAGTAGCAAGGATGCCTGTGAGAGGTAAGTCCATGTAGAAGAACTGCTGTGCTTCATGGCTGAGTTTTGAAGCAAACTGGACAGTCTGAGAAGTCAGAGAAGGTGATTGACTGGTGGTACCACACTTTGCTGTTACTGGATATGTACTTTGCCTTCCCAGGTGCACAACAGATTGGAATTGGAATTGGAATAATTGTCTTTGGAATCTGGAGAGGTCCCAGTCAACTGGAAGATAGCAAATGCTATTCTAATTTTCAAGAAGGAAGACTCTGGTAATTATAAGCCTGTTAGACTCACTTCGATGCCTGATGAAATTATGATTATTCTGGGAGTTACTGGAAAACACTTGAAAGACAATGCAGTCATTGGTCAAAACCAACATGGCTTCATGAAGGGAAAGTCATGCCTTACTAACTTAATATCTTTTTATGACAAGATTACCTGACTAGTTGATGAAGGGAGGTGGTGGATGGGGTTTTGGGTTTGGGTTTGGGTTGGTTTTTTTAGCAAGGCTTTTAACACTATCTTTTAGAGTAGCCTTCTGGACAAAATGTCCAGCATACAGCCAAACGTGTACACAATATGATGGGTGAACAACTGGGTGAAGAATCAGGCTAAAAGAGCAGTGGCAAATGGGGTGGCTGATGGCCATTCACTGGTGATACTCTCCAGTGCTCAGTTTTATGGCCGATTGTCTTCAGTGAATTTATCAATGACCTGGACATAGGCATTGAGTACATACAAAGTAAGTTTGCTGATGATACTGTATTAGGAAGAAGCCATTGATTCTCTCGAGGGTAGAGAGGCCTTTCAGAGACATCTTGATAGATTGGTGTGCTGGGAAATCACCATCTGTATGAAATTTAACAAGGAGAAATGCTGGATTCTGCACCTGGGATGGTGTATTCCTGGATGTATGTATCAACCAGGTGATAAGACACTGGAGTACAGATCTGCAGAAGGAGATCTGGGGATTTGTGTTGATGGTAAGCCCAATATGAGTTAACAATGTGCTCTGGCAGCCAACCATATCCTGCATTAAGCACAATACAGCCAAGCAGTCAAAAGTGAGTACAGTCCTACTACACTCAGCACTGGTGCAGTCTTACCTCAAAGTATTGTGTGCAGTTTTGGGCTCCACAATACAAGAAGGATATAAAAATGTAAAATGAGAGAAACAAAGATAGTGAAAGGACTAGAGGGCATGACTTATGAGGAGTGGCTGAGGATAGTAGATCTGTTCAGCTTAGAGGAGACTGAGAGGTGACCACATAGTTCTCTATAACTTGCTCACGAGGGGAGTGGAGTTGTAGGCGTTGATTTCTTCTCTCTGGTGTTGGGTGACAGAAGCTAGGAAATGACTTTTAAGCCTGTGAGGGTGGTCGAGCATTGGAGCAAGTGCCCCAGGGAAGTAGCAGGGAAGTGGTCATGGCCTCAAGCGTGTTGGCGTTCAAGAAGCATTTGGACAATGCTGTTAGATACATGTTTTAACTTTTATGTTGCCCTGTGTGGAGACTGGAGTTGATCCTTGTAGGTCCCTTCCAACTCGGGATATTCTATGTTTCAAATATTCCGGCTAATAATTGTTAAAGTGGTTATTTCAAGTGGAATTCCTACACTTAAACCAACATACGAGTACAGGAGCCAAGGAGGTTAGTGGAATCAATAATTTTTTCTGCAATCACAAGCAAAATTATAAAGTTGTCTTGCAGAATATTTGCCATTGTTGAAATTTAGCATAACTATAACTCAAACATTTAGACATCTGTTTCCATCCACTGTGAAAAATACCATGCCATAAAACCTGTACAGCTTCACATACTAGCAGAGATGCCCCCAAAAGATATTTTCCCCTTCTGAAAAATGAAAAGGAAGTTATAACATAAGAAGTACCAGACATGCTAAACCTTGCAAATTAAAGTACTTTATAATATTATTGATTAGTCTGCATAGTCACTTCATCAAATCTTGTGACTACTTCTAATAATATAGCATATAGAAAAGACTTAAATGTCTTGACAACTCAAACAGTAAAAGGAATTTTATCGTGTACTGTGTCCCAAAAGTAATGAAAGCAAAATGGATGCTGAATGATAGTAAAGAAAATACTAAGGAAAATAAAATCAACAAGCATAGTCAGCATGGCTTCACAAAGGGGAAACATGTTTGTCCAACTCAGTTATCTTCTACGATGAAATAACTGGCGTGGTAGATGAGGGGAGAGCAGTTGACATTGTCTACCTGGATTTCAGAAGGCCTTTGACACTGTCTCTCATAAAATTCTTAGAGAGAAACCCTTGATGTACAGGCTGGATGAGCAGACAGGGAGGTGCACTGTAAACTGCCTGAAAGGCTGGGACAAGAACGTGGTGATCAGTCTGGTTGGAGACGAGTAACTAGCAGTTACTGTGTGAATGCTGGCTCTAGTCCTCATTGATGACCTGGATGACCTCTAGAACTCATTAATGACCTGGATGATGGTGCATAGTGTGGATGGCGGGCAAACTGCTCTAGGTGAACCTGTTTGAGCATAGAGTCAAACAAGATGACCTCCAGAGGTCCCTTCCAGCCTCAATTATTCTGATGCTGTGACTACCCTTACCTTTAAATGGTTTCTTGCCAAATCAGTGGTGTCATTGTCAGATATGAGAGGCAAAATATAGATGGTATAAAGAACTGCTTAGTTTTTAGCAGTGTTTTTTTTTCCTTCTTATCAGTTAACTCCGTTCTAGAAGTATCATTGCTTTTTAACTCATTTCCTTTCCTCTTCTTTTCAGAGGAAAAGATTCACAGTCCTCATGCTCCATATTCTCATGAATTTCTGCTCTCTGAACTGCTTTCTGATGCTTGTATTTCATTCTCTTCTGCATCTACAATGCTGCAAAGTTTTGTCTGGATCCTATCCAAGCATCCTCTCTTTTGGGCCTTCTTATTTTTCTCTGCACCCCAAACCTTTGTGCCTTTGATCTTCCATACCACTCACAGCTACTGCTAGGTCTGTTCTACTTAAATACTATCCTGTAGGTCATCTATAAGTACATCTTATATATGATATATATTTATGATATCATACCATAGCATAATAAAACCAGTAATGTAATTGGTTTTCTAATATAAACTAAACTAACAAAATAGATTAATATAAGGTACTTCAAAAGATAATGGAGTAGGCACTGGAGGCCTTCAGATAAAGTAAAATTAGTAAAACATGGACACAGGCTTCTTGAAGCCAAAATTTTTTCTTTCATGCCGCATAGTGATTTAAATTCAACAGGAGAACTAATGTATTAGAATACTTTTTAGCCCAGGGGTTCATCCACTTTTTCAAGATGTGAGTCCAAAACGGTGCAGGTTTAGGAATGCCTTATAATATGCTTTTTCTTAAACTGGATCAGAATAACCTAATCTTGAGGCTATTTCTTGACTCTAAAATACCTAATTAAACTATTCAGTTAAGCAAGCAAAGGAATCTGCCTGGAAAATTTCACAGACATAAGATCTCTGGCATGTTTCAAACTCCACATCAGATCATGTAGGTTTTCCTATCTGTCACCTGGTCTTAAAACATCTTTCAAGCTTTTAGGATTTGACTCATTGGCCTAAACATATGTATTTAGCTCAATTTAAGATGTCCTAGGATGTCTAAGATGTTTTCACAGAACTGTCAGGTGCAACACAGGACTTAGAGGAGACTTGATCTTTTCTGGAAGAGCAGAGAAAAATGCAGTTGACTATTTTAGGGGACCTTAACTGCCACCATGTTTAGGTAACTGAATTTATCTTTTGAGTTCTCAATGAATTTGTGTCTCTCACTAGCCTGTTTGAAAATAGGGATAAGAGTACTTTATTCCCCATGGGACATTTTAAGAATAAAAACGTTAAAGACAATTAATTGCTCCAATACTACGTAAATGAGGCACAGACTAGTTTACAAGTGGGCAAACTATATTTCTTTTAAAGAAAACTACACAAGAAGTGCATTTAATGTCTTCTGGCCTATGGTAGGCACGCAGTCTACAGGACCAGACAAGAGCTTCTTCAAAGAAATCAGTCCCTCATTGTTGACAGTATGGATATCTCGGTCACAGCACCACCTATTTCACTTTACACTTTTCTGTTTGCTAGCTTCCAAGTGCCCAGCAAGCCACTCTGTCACTCCTGGCTAACAGATACAGGAACTTGCTTGCAAAGTGATGGCTTCCTTGAAAAATCTGTGTTCTCTGCTAGCTACCATTGGCTGCTGTGGGGTTGGGATTTGGGGGAAAGTGGCACAGAAAACCATTTATCTCCTTGAAGCAGTTCCCACATGCATTGGGGGTTGCTCCACAAAGGGATTCTTGCCAGAAGGGCAGGGAGGGAGGGAGAGAGGTGGCCATATCTCAGTGAAGGCAGTCCCTCTGCTGTAGACCAGGTGTGTCCAGGGACCCTTCCCTTGGGTGGGCTTGGGTCGATCAGCCTGGACAACTTGTGTTGACAACATCTACTCTAAAACATTGTGTTACTGTTCCCTCAGAGTGGTCATCAAGTTGCCCAATGCCAGCCTCCTGATGCTCAAGAGCTTGCTGTCCCTGCTTCAAAACATCAGCAGGAATGCCAACACCAGCAGGATGACTGTTGGCAACCTGGCAATCTACACAGGGACAAACCTCCAACCCACCAGAGAAGCACATGGTCCCCCTGAGCATCATGGTGCAGGTGACACAGAAGGTACGCTGTGTTTACCAACTGGCTACAGCCTTCCAGGTTTTGCTCTTCAGAAGTACCTGGCCCGCCTCTTCTCTTCATTGGGGCGGGGGGGGGGG
>NW_015090999.1:5521731-5543972 GCF_001431845.1 Calidris pugnax | reverse complement strand
GGGGGGGTGGTGTTCTGGGAAGAGCAGCACCATAGCTGCAGTCTTCCCTTCAGAAGTGAGGGTCAGGGTGACCCATTCTCAGCCACCAGGCTGGAAACCAATGGTTTGCTGTGTGCGGGTGACACAGCCGATGGAGTTACTCATTGAGCATCACAGGGAACTCTTTGGGGATGAGGTGGCTGGACTTGACTGCACATTCCAGAGGAGTCACCAGAACTGGGGAAAGAAGCTGAAACAGCAGATGTATGTCAGGTCCACAAACAGCATAAGAACAAAAGCCTCCTCCCTCAGAAGGTGGAACTGCTGCCACAAGCAAAGATGACGAGCTTTGATTAAGAGAAAATTTGGTTCAAGTTTTTATCATGACTTTACCTCCCTAGCAATACTATTGAATTGAAAGGTTGCCAGGCTTTTCACAGGAAAAGGAAAAACAGAGAAACAGAAAGAGAAAACAAACTGTGAAGAAGGAACAGACGGTTAACCAGGCAAGACAAGGAGATGTCAGAAACAGATTTTACTCTCTCAGGATGAGCAACTGAGAAAACCCAAGCAGGAGAAGAAGAAGGAGCCCCGGTGTGTAACAGACTCTGCTGTCCATCTTCCAAAACTCTGAATGCTGCTGTGAGTACAGAAAATACTTCCATGGTGCACAGAGACTGCTCCAGACAGGAAGAATGCACCTACCTTTGTTGACAGGAGAAATATTTGCAGTTTTCATTTTGTACTTGTTGAAGCTCTGTGCAAGGCTGAGCAGAAAATCCAGCAAGGTTTCAAGACTCACAGTTTCGAGCTATTTGACCTGCTACTTACATAAAGAGGCAAAGTCACACTTTTCTATTCATTTCAGCTGTCAGTCTTATGCTAGCTGGTGTTCTATGAATCCCAAAGATGTAGCAAGGATTTATTCTAAGTAGTTTTAGACACTGAGATATTGGCACTTCTTAAAAGCTAATATTTCATTTGAGATAACTGAGAGAAAATAAACAAAGCCAACAAACCAAAATAAGCAAAACCATATAGGGCCCACACTGAAGGGATCTAGCTTCATGCCTTCACAGTTTTTCCCCTGCACTGCCCACCAGAAAGCAAAGCAGCCCAGGATGTCTCGGACAGCTCAGCACAGTGTTTTGCAGAATGAGGAGTGCAGTCCCAGAAGGCTCAATAGCTCTGCCCAAGGGACCGCATTTGACCTGCCAACCCAGGTGTGCTAGCAAGGAACAGCTAAGTGTGCTGCTGCTCAGGTTTTGGAAAGGACCACGTCACAGCTCCCCAGGGGCTCCCTGCCAAGCCCTACTGCCTGGCAAAGGCACACTGCACACCTCTGTCATCTTGCAGAGCTGTGTTTATAGGATGTGTTGAGAAAGGGCCAAAGTAATACTGCAATTGTTGCCAGTAAGGATTCACTCTTTTGGGTCAGGAATGACTCCTTTTACATTGTACTTCCCAAACAAAGGGGGACAAATTCCCCCCTGTTCCTGCCTCTGTGGCTTCATCAGTGCTTTCTGACTATAACATTGCAGGTGCCCTGCTGCTCTAGCTGGTGGATTTACTCATGCATCCCTCAGCCAGGGCAAGGAAGGACAGCCCTGCACCACCCTCACACCAATCCAATGCACCTGGACAAACATTTTAATACATCAGACAAAATATTGTATGTACATAACCTTTTTTTTTTTTCACTTTTTTCCTATGATTACATCTTCAAGGTCCTTTCTACTTTCCAGAGACAAGAGAAAAACAAAAAAAAACCCCTCTCTTACAGAGGTCTCAAAGGTCTGACTCATATATTGTTCAAATTTCACAGCTTTATTCTCACAGAACATTGAAATGAAAGATATTCAGATCCAGTGAAACTCAGGCATATGTTCATCTGAAGAATGGTATCACTGCTTATACAGGGATACAGTTTAATCAGTCTTTAATATTATTATTATTGTCTTCTTTCAGAAATGGGTGATAATTTCTCAGTAGTAAGGTATTGTAAACGTAAGATCTAGTCACTGTGAAAGAAATATGAAAAGTATAATACATACTTGCTGCAAAAAGTTGGGACAGAGAACCAGATGACGATAAAATGGCTCATGTAGTTTTGACTAATTAAAATGAAGTTTGTGCATATAATGGAAATTGCAACCTTTTAAGAGCAGGACAGATGTAGCCCTTCTGTCAGCAGCATAGCTCCGTAGAGCAGACACAAAATAAGGGCACCTTTGCCTCGACTAGATTTGTGAATCTGCAGTGTGTGAGCATGTAGGTTAACAACGTACATTTATATTGAGTTTAGGTGGCAAAGTTTCGGTAACAGTGGGATTGCAGGGGCAGCTTCTGTGAGACAATGGCAGAAGCCACCTCTATGTCCAACAGAGGCAGTTCCAGTCAGCTCCAAGACGCACCCACTGCCGGACAAACCTGAGCCCATCAGTGATGTGGGTAGCACCTCTGTGATAACGTATTTAAGAAAGGGTAAAAAAACCCTGCTCATCAGCAGTTAAAAATCAGGATGCTGGTACACTGCCCGGAATATTCTGTCTTCTCCCTGTTATGCTTCTGACATGAGGGGATGCTACGAGTGAAGTATGTAACAGACCTAGAGCCCACAATGCAGGAATTTCCCTAAATGGATCATTTCCAGAGATAGGATTTTCTCCTAAAAAAAAGCAGTATGGGCATAGCCTCAGAAGTTCTAGCCTTACGTTAAAATTCATGGCCACCAACAAGAGAATAAATTGCTAGGGGAAAACACAAAGCCAGACATACACACAACAGTGTGTGTATGATTAAGTTAGTCTAATTTTCAAAGGAAAGAGGAATGAAAACAATATTTGGGCAAAATGTTAAAGAAAGAAAACTTCTATTCTATACACAGTTCCATTAGTTACATGAACAGCAGTAATTCTTTCTTGTTGAATACATTATAACCTAGCAAATCATGGCTGTCGTGTTAAACACTGTAAGAAGAATTTTGTCCTTTTTTTTTTTTTGAATATAATTGTTTAGGTTGGAAAAGACCTTTAAGACCATCAGTTCCAACTATAAACCTGACAGTTTATTCTCACAGAACACTTAAAAAAAATATATATTCAGGTCCAGTGAAACTCAGGCATACGTTCATCTGAAGAATGGTATCAATGCCAAGTCCACCTCTAAACCATGTCCCTAAGTGCCACATCTACAATCTCTTGTATCTTGTAAATACCTCCACTTCCCTGGGCAGCCTGTTCCAATGCTTGATTACCCTTTCACTGAAGAAATTTTCCTGATATCAAATCTAAACCTCCCCTGGTGCAACTTGAGGCTCTTTGCTCTTGTTCTATCACTTGTTACTTGGGAGAAGAGACTGACCCCCACCTCACTAACAACCTTCTTTCAGCCTCCTTTTCTCAAGGCTAAACAACCCTGGTTCCCTCAACCACTCCTCATAAGACTTGTTTTGTCACTGTCTTCTGTAAAGACTGTACATCTAAAAACAATTCAGCATTGTGATTCTACATGAATTTTTTGAGGAATCATTCACAATTCATGCATTTATTTAATCATTAAGGTTTTTTGTTGTTTTTTTTTTTTTCTGGATGAGGGTCAAAGTTATAAGCATTCAGACTGTGACTCGATAATTTGTCATCTTCCAGTACTGTTCAGCAGGTATTTGAAGACTGAGGCAAATGCATTTCAAAAGAGAAACTTTAATGTTAATAGAAAACCACAGGGCAAACATAATAAAAGCATCAGAGTATTTTATAATTTTACTCAGACATCCTCTGTGCTTGCAGGTCTCCATTTACATGTTAGCCAAAGTTTTTAAAGTTTTTATTAGATTTAAATTTGGCAGTATAAATTATATAACTGTTATGCAGTTATTAGTAAGAGAATGCTTTAATTTTATTTTTTCTAGGTCTTTTTCCAGTACAGTAGTTGGAAGCATAATGGACTGGCATGCAATTATTTGTTACTAATGGCTACTTACCCACCTGGGAAGTTGTAAATAACGATTTTATAATTACAAATATGTTTTATGCCTTAAATGTTCACCTGCCAATGACTGAGCCAAACTGCAATACATGGGTCACATTCATTCTTCGTGTTCATTATGAATTAAAAGCAAAATCAGTGTGCATTTAAGCCTAGACAGCAGATGGCATTCAATGGTACGAGCATGCTGCACCATATGTCTGTGCAATGCTTTCAAAAAGTACTTGGCAGTTCTCAACATTATAAAATAAAATTAGATAGTAAAAATAATATTTAATTTTGATTTCATTTAACCGAAAATATTTTAATTGGTCCATTGAAATTTAGTTCCACTCACATTTGGTGTGATGAGAATTAAGTTATCAAAAGATGTTCAGAAAGACAGATCCCTTTTTTATAGTCAAAAAGTCATAGTCTCATTTCCTTAGTTTCTATTGAAAATCTAAACTTTTGTGTTGAAAGCTCATGAAGAAAATGTGCTCCTATTAATACTAGCAAACATCATAATTTTGTTTAACTGCCGTATTTCTGGGCTAATTCTGCTTACATTTAGTGTTTTTTTCATACCCTATGCACTTCTCTATGGCATTTCAGAACATCATGGCAAGCATAAGGATTACAGCCTATTTTTAAGTGACAATTTAAATTCTTTAAAAACAGATGGGGCTGAAACATTTGTCTGGTCTTATGTTAAATCCTATCCATCATAAAGTCTAAATCATTCTCTTTTGCTATAAAAGGAATGTGCAACAACCCTGCTAGCAAAAATGTACAAATCACATTAAAGAATGTAAGTCCAAAGATAAAGTTCAGAGTTAAGGTTCACAGAACTAGTGAAGAAGGTTGATAAGCAGAGGATCAAATGGAAACAGCTAAATTCAAGTCATAAAAGATGCACTTGGAAGACAGACAGAGTGAAATCTAAAAGGAAGGTCTTAGTCTGCATTGCATAAGTGGTATGGCAGATATCCTTCAGAGAAAACAAAACGTTGTTGTATTGTCATAGACTATTGTCATACACATTTTAAAACATCTATTATTTCCTGCAGCATTAATAATTCATAAATGGAATGGCACATGGCTGTACAGACACTAGATGGCAAAAAAGAAACATGCTCAAACTTAACGTCTTGGGCATTGTAGTGGCTATTTTTAGTGTATTAACACCCCATAAAATCCAACTGTTTCTTACAAAGTTACACAACAAAATAAACATAAATCTTTAATATGCATAACCCAGTGTCTTTTGTGTTAAAAATAGCAATATAAAATGCTATGTACCCTATTTATTTAATGCTTTCAACTAGAAAGTTTACTTAGAGATTATATTTTGCATAAGACTGTTCTTTTATCAATGGGAAGACTTTGTGTTTGATGTTTTGTACACAAAGAGAAGATCAAAAAGGTCTAGTCTAACGAAACACAAACATTCGTGTGTTTAGAATGTTTTTGGATAGATCAATATACAGATAAAGATATCTTTTTACACATTTTAATGATAATTTGTTTAGAAAAGTGTGGCTTGGAAAGGTCCTTGCAATGTAAAGCCATTTGTATGTCACTGAAGTTATCTTTGTATCACTGCTGAAGTAGAGAAGTGTAAAATCAGTGGATGAGAAAATGAAATGAAAAGGGTAAATTCCATGTAAATTTTTAAGAAAGTCCTATGATTCAATTAGGCTTTTTAGACTAGTTCAGCAGTTTTAAAGGTCTCCTTTAAGGTGAATGCAGATTTCTAGGCATTGTGTATTCTATATTTTCTCAATGGTACAGAGGAACTCATTAGTGTTAGTAATGTACATTTATTAATAGATTTATGTTGCTTTTCAAGCAATTCAAGCATATAAAGGAATGCATTCCACCTGGCACACTTCTTTGAGCTGCTGCAGAGACAGACTGATTTACATCTTCAGTTCTCACAAGATGTGACAGGTTGTGAATGCTTAAACTGACAGCAGACTGTGAGTAATAGCTAACTTTCCTCTTACATTCTTATTTTCTGTCTAGGAAATCACAGACTGTCAAAGTCAAACAGTAAACAAAAGATGGCATTTGCACAAAATGTCCTATAAGGCACATACCAAATTTTTCTTATCAGAAATAATAAGTAGCTGGGGCAGACACAAATGGTCAACGTGATCCTCTATCTTGTAACTTCCACACCCAACTGGAGAGAAAGAGTTTTCAAAGTTGCACAAAGTCTTTAGTTGTCTCCTGTTAGTATGAGCCTATATAAAAGGAAAATCACCTTTTTCTACAGTATTTCAGAAATGATACTTAGTGAGTAGCTCATGTTGTACCTGCAGGCTGTTGATAGCACTCCTGCAGATGTCTCCCTCTATATTTTGCAAAAGAAATACCCTATTATTGCTGAATTGTCACCTTTACTGTAGGGATACTTATAGTAAAAATAGGAGCTGTAATACACAAAATAGTGAAAGTGGCAGCATCTTCCAATTAGATGTCACTGAAACTGAGTACATACAGAGTCCTCTTTCTCTTCATGTTACTCCAACAAGGAGTGCTGTTGCATTCTTTGGGAACCTGCAATTCTCCATCCTGCTTCAAATCCAATATTGTATTCACTCTTGTATCTTTGCTTCCAGTCATCCTCTAGCTCTCTAACACCACCCCAAAAGGCCTTGAAATCAGAAGCTCAATATAGGCCACAGGGTCACAATCCAAATGTATCCTATGACCTAATCTGATTTCTTGCATGATAATTTCATTATCTAATGAAATCCAATTAATTAATGTGTTCTTGAAGACCAATAATGGACTTGAAGTTAAACATATCTTAATGTAAATAAAAATATATTGAATCTAAAAGGAACACATTATAGCAGTAGGGAATCAAGATTAATTATTGGCATAATGTTCCAGTGTTACTTGTGGTCATTCATGCCAGAAAATGGGTAAATAACTTTAGTTTAGCTTTGTCTAATTTCACCTTCCAGATAGAGAATTTATTATGCTTTCCAAAGAGGAGTCATAGAATCATAGGTTTTGTTGGGAAGGAACATTTAAAGGTCATCTAGTCCAACACCCCTGCAATGAGCAGGGACATCTTAACTTGATCAGGTTGCTCAGAGTCCTGTCAAACCTGACATTGAATGTTTCCAGGGATGGGGCATATACCTCCTCTCTGGGCAACCTGTACCAATGTTTCCCCACCCTCATTGTAAAAGGTTTCTTCCTATAGTTCTGAATCCTTCAGTTCTGTTTCCAAAGTAACTTGATTTTTAATTTGCTTTAACCAACAAAGCCTTCTTTCTTGACTATAGACATTTACAGTGGGATAGAGTGCACCCTCAGCAAGTTTGCTGATGACACCAAGCTTGGTGGTGCAGTTGACACGCTGGAGGGAAGGGATGCCATCCAGAGGGACCTGGACAGGCTGGAGAGGTGGGCCCATGCAAATTGCATGAGGTTCAACCAAGCCAAGTGCAGGGTCCTGCACCTGGGATGTGGCAACCCCAGGCACAAATACAGGTTGGGTGGAGATTGGCTGGAGAGCAGCCCTGAGGAGAAGGACTTGGGAGTGCTTATGGATGAGAAGCTCAACATGAGCCGGCAGTGCGCGCTGGCAGCCCAGAGAGCCAACCGTGTCCTGGGCTGCATCAGGAGAAGTGTGGCCAGCAGGTCCCGGGAGGTGATTCTGCCCCTCTACTCTGCACTCGTGAGACCCCACCTGGAATACTGTGTCCAGCTTTGGAGTCCTCAACACAGAAAGGACATGGACCGGCTAGAACAGGTACAGCAGAGGGCCACGAAGATGATCAGAGGGATGGAGCACCTCTCCTATGGAGACAGGCTGAGGGAGCTGGGATTGTTCAGCCTGGAGAAGAGGAGGCTCCAGGGAGACCTTATAGTGGCCTTTCAATATCTGAAGGGTGCCTATAGAAGAGCTGGGGAGGGACTCTTTGCAGGAAGGGTAATGATAGGACAAGGGAAAATGGTTTTAAATTGGAAGAAAAAAGATTCAGATTAGATATCAGGAAGAAATTTTTTACTATGAGGGTGGTGAGACACTGGAACAGGTTGCCCAGGGAAATTGTGGATGCCCCATCCCTGGAAGTGTTCAAGGCCAGGCTGGATGTGGCCTTGAGCAACCTGCTCTAGTGGGAGGTGTCCCTGCCCATGGCAGGGGGGTTGGAACTAGATGATCTTTGAGGTCCCTTCCAACCCTAACCATTCTATGATTCTATGATTCTATGATTTAAGGCTTGACACCATTGCATGGGAAATCTTTGGTTATCTGAGACATCCTCTTGGGACTGGTACATACAACATGGAAATCCATATTATTCTGGTTCAGAAAAAAGGAAAGTTTCCCTATAGCAACTCAAATAACACTAGTTCTCCATTCTTAGATGACTGAACTATATGTTGTGATGTCAGGAGAGCTGTTCATATCATCCTCAAGCAGTATGAAATCCTATATTTGTTTTGCTAAGTAGCTCTCTGGACTTTTCACCAACTGAATTGACAATACATAGAACTCAGTTGCCTAAACATAGGCATCTAACACTGTTTTGGGTTCTGTGGAGTGTTGGTTTTGCTTTCCTTGTTACTCCAGAAGGAGGAGTATCTCCTTTTCAGATATATGTCCACATACACGGATGTTGAGATGCCCAGAGCATCTCAGGTGACACTGCATACCTATGTTTAGGCCACCAAATCTCCCAGGTTCCACTGTCTTGCAGCTTCAACTCTGAGGTTAGGTGGGGACTTCTATGTTATACATCAGTGTATAAGCGTTTGAAACTAAAGTCCAATCCCACTCTGAATAATTGTCCCTAACCAATGCTTGTCTTTAAAACTACTTTGTTCAGATAACTTGGCTTAGAACTATTTAAAGCTTCATGAAATTGGTCAAGCAGTTTTAGGGTCTGCATCTATTATTTTTATCTCAGAATTCCATATTGAGTTCAATTCAATATATCAAAGGCATTGCCACATAAAGAATGACGTTATTTAGCTGAGAGTAGCCACAGAAATATGAAAAATGTGTCAGGCAGTACTTAAATGCTTTGTTTCATCTCGTAAGGGCAATAAAATGTAAGTGGAAGGATTATGTAGAAAACAGATTTTTCTGTCTCAAATCTGAGGTCTGTAGTCAGCCACTAAAGTGTTTAAAAGAGTGATGCTAGCATTGTTTTAACTGAAAATGTCAAGATCATAGTCATGCAACAATCATTACCGGTTTTCTGTTTTGTTGTGATACCCTCTCTCTCTTCTTCAACTAAGTCTGTGCCACCTATGCATTCAGGTCAATATTTTACTTTGTAAATTTTATATGCTTATAGCGGTCATTTTCAAAACACTTCTATCATACCTGCCATAATCTTCCTTCTTGACTTCTGCAAACCCTGTCAAATTGCAAATTTTAACAGTAATATATGTAAAGCTATCGCTGTACTTCCTAACTCTTAGGTTTCTAAAAGCTGCCTTAATTCATGACATAAAGTAGCCATAGTGGTAGTACTAATCATACTGGATTGAAACAATATTAAGGAAGCATTATATTGGTTGATTAAAATAACATACCCTCCCAGTCAAGCACATAAGAGAAAGGAAAGAAAAAGACGGTAATAAACTTTCTACCAGTGATTGCCTGGCAAATCCCCAACAATCCCTTTAAGTCAGAGTTACTATCTCCGCATCACCATACCCCAAGTAGGAATAGACCTAATGGCAGGTTTGCAAATGGATTATTAGTCTGTATCTGGAAATGTATCTTAAAATACATTTTATTAATACATTCTAAGAATATATATCCATGACAAGTCTCCCCAGCACAGTCATCTCCCACTGCATTTGCAGTAGTACAGAGAATCTTTGATCTTCTTTCAGGAACTCTATCTATTTGATCTTCTCAGCTACTTTCTCTGCTTCAGTCCCCAAACTTTTACGGAATTTTGTTCTGACTGTTCTGGGCAATTGATTCTCTCTGAGCTTCTAAGATTATTATTGCTTCAACCTCCAGTTATTCTAGATGCTTATGGGCGAACAGGATGTTAACAGGATTGTGGAAGAAACAAAGACCAGAGGAAGGAATAGAAGAAGCAGGAACACTGGCAGGGGAGGGCCAGTAAGCAAGTCCTAACAACCCATAAACAGCACCTGGCGGCCCCACTGATGGAGGGGAATTCCGCCCGCCTGGCACTTGGGGGTTGCAGGGGCGTGTCAGCCGGGAAAGAAGATGCATTAGTAGGATATAAGCTGCATGTTTGTTGTAATAAACGATTCTGGTTGCACCTCTGACCGGGGTCCATTGTAAAAAGACAAAGTCCTGCAGACAGTCATCTACCAAGTCTGCTTTGCTGTCCAAGGAGCAGGCTTGCAGATAGCCAAGGAAAAGGTCCAACATGAACCACCCTGAAAGTATCTAGAATGGAAAATTACAACTCACACCATCCAGCCACAAGCACTGCAGCTGGTGTTACAAATAAAGACTCTGAATGATCTGCAAAAATTGTTAGGAATCATCACCTGTCTCAGACCTTTTCTAGGTATCACTACACAAGATCTACACCCCCTGTTTCAATTGTTAAAGGGTGACCTTAACTTGAACTCTAAAAGACAGCTGACACCTACTGGACTGCAATGTCTAACCTTACTTTCTCATACCCCACTTTCCAATGCAGTGACAGCATTCACAGACGGTTCCGGGAAAACACACAGGGCAGTAGTCCTTTGGCGATCCACCGACAATCTCAGGAACTAAGATATAAAATGTGTTGATGGATCGCCCCAAGTTGTTGAGCTTGCAGCTGTTGTGCATGCTTTTCAGCTTTTTTCTGATGTAAATCTCAATATCATAACCGGTTCTTCAGGTGTTACAGGACTTGTTCAGCATATAGAAGACGCTTTCCTAAAGGAAGTCAACAACCCAGAGTTATTCGGACAACTTAAAAAATTATGGCATTATGTTTCCTACCGTAAATTACGCTATTATGTCACGCATATACAGTCACACACCTCTCTGCCAGGACCCCTGGCTGAGGGCAACTGTGCTGCTGACAAAGCCATAGTCGCCCTCACCACACTGAAATAACCACTGTTATTTCAACAATTCTCATGTAACTTTTTTCACCAAAACAGGAAGGCACTGCAAAAGCAATTTCAGCTGACCACAGACCAAGCACGTAATATTATCTTGACATGCCCTGAATGCCAATTTGTAGCCCCGTTGCCACAATTGGGAGTTAACCCATGTGGCGCCTCACCATTGCAAATTTGGCAAACAGATTTTGTCGCCTAAAATATGTACATGTCACTGTTGATACTCTTTCTAATTATGTCTTTGCCACTGCACATTCAGGAGAAAAGAGTCGAGATGTCTGACGACACTGGCTAGCAGCTATCGCTGCTATGGGTATACCAGAAATTGTCAAGACAGACAATGGCCCTGCATATGTGTCTAAAACCACACAACTTTTTTTACAGGAATGGGGCATTCGCCACATCACTGGAATTCCACACTCCCCTACAGGGCAGGCGATTGTTGAGCGTGCCCATGAAACACTAAGGCAATTGCTAAATAAACAAAAAAGGGGGAGTCTGGGAGATCCATCACAAGAACGACTATGGAAAGCCACCTTTGTTTTAATTTTTTTAAACAGAGACAACACTGATATGACATGAGTAAGTCAGCACTTTGGAGCCTCCCCAATGTTCAAAACACGGCCAATGGTCCATATTTGTGATACGGCCACTGGACAATGAGAAGGCCCCGTGCTGTTGATAAATTGCGGGTGAGGATACGCTTGTGTTTCCACAGGAAATGGTTCCAAGTGGATCCCAGCATGATACATTTGACTGTATCTAGAAGCCAAGCATCATGAACAACCATCAGAAACAACAGAGCAATGAATCTTTCCTGTTCACAAAAGTATTGTTGGTTTTGATGGTATTGGCCTCGTAGTTGTTTTGATGATTATGTTATGTTTGCCATGTTTGTTTCCCTGTGTTACAAAAGCATAAATCAAGTCATGTATGCTCAAATGCACACTCGCCTTGCCTTGCAAAGCATGATGTTAGAAAAAGAAGTGGATATAGAAACCAGCCATAGCGTAAAATTTGTGTGGAAGTAAACTAATCACATTATATGAGTGAGTTATAGAAATCAAAACTTTAACAGTATAGTTAATAGTAGTTTTAAAGTTTATAGTAGTTTTAATAGTATAGGTTCAGTGTAATCATTAGGGTGTAATACACATGTAATCATTATCTGATATATTAACACAAGCATTATTCTGTATATTAAGCAAAACGGGGAGATGTGGGAGAACAGAATGTTAACAGAATTGTGGAAGAAGCAGAGACCAGAGGAAGGAATACAAGAAGCAGGAACACTGGCAGGGGACGGCCCATGAGCAAGTCCAGATGACCCATAAACAGCACCTGGCGGCCCGACTGATTGAATTCCGCCCGCCTGGCACTTGAGGGTTGCAGGGGCGTGTCAGCTGGGAAAGAAGATACATTAGTACGATATAAGCTGCATGTTTGTTGTAATAAACAATTCTGGTTGTATCACCGACCGGGGTCTGTGCCTTCATACGCTACAGATGCTCAGTCTCATTTCTAATAATATTTTGTGTTTATGGGCTAGCATTTACATGGCTGTGGATCTTTCAATGCTCATTTATGCTGTGTGAAGTTCTCTAGATCTTTTGAAATACTCCTGCCACCTAGTAATTTCTACTGAGTATTTTGGATTGGCTATACAATTTCCTTCACTCACCATTGGAATTATGATTTAACATACCTGATCTGTTTAAGATTAATAGGTTGTGCAGGAAGCATGAGTAAACCATGCTTCTGCTAGGAAAGGTTTGAATCTTCTTTGTTTTTTCTCCTAAGACCTAGGGAAGTAATGAGAAACATACTAGAAGGTAGTTAAGAGAAATATGTAATAAAAATTGTGGAATACAGCTTGCTATAGACAGTTTGTAAGAGTTAACATTAAGAAATATCTATACTACCACAGTGTTTAACTCAGTTTTGCCTTTAGGTAGAATGAGGACAAAGCTAGTAAGAAAATGCTGATCCATTTTTAAACATCATTGACCTTTTCGAGAATCATGTTCTGTACTGCGTTTGTTTCTGTGTTTTCTTACACAGTGCTTTTCTATAATCTATGCAAGGATAGAAAAGATCAGATTTATATAGGCATAACTAGGCATTATTCATCACCTAGATATTTTCTGTTCCTGGGTAATCTCCAATCTGATTTCTTACTGAAAAATGTCCTCAATTTAAATTCTTTAGCATATAATACTCTACAGTGTCTTTACTGTGAAAAAAAAAAAAAGATATAATACATGTGGATTAAATTGTTTCTAAGCAGTAGAAAACCTAGCATACATAATAATTTCCCACAAGCAAATAATTCTGGCTACAGTGGTCGTAGTGTAGTGTTAAAATAAGGTATTTACATCTCTGCTTTACATTTTTGAATTAATAGCTTACAACGCTATACCATAAATATATCTAGTTTCAATTATCCTTGAAGATGAAAAGTGATTGCAGGTTTTTAAAGTTCATTAAATAGGTGACTTCATCTTTTTAATTAATTCAGTCATGACATATTGCAATCTATAAGTAATAGTGTGATTTGACTTGGATTTATTATTACACTTTTTTGTACCTTAACTGTTTTTGCGACTGTAAACACTGTTTAAATTCATGTTTAAAGTTGAACTGCACCAAAAAAAGTCCTTACTCCTCTTGTCCCTAAATTTTTCCTTTGATTAAATTTCATGAGACAAACTATGTGGGACTTTGAGCAACCTGCTCTAGTGGAGGTGTCCCTGCCTATGGCAGGGGGGTTGGAACTCGATGATCTCTAAGGTCCTAACTCTAACCGTTCTATGATTCTATGATTTTATGATTCTGATGTTTCTTAGATTTATTCCAGTATCTGAAGTGATAATTTCTCTTTTCTGTGATTATTAAGAACAGCAAGTGGAAGGACAAAAATAACAATTTTGCTTCATGTAGTTTGTCTCAGATACCAAGTTGTCTCAAATGGCACTGACATGTATATTTGTGCAACTAAAACCTCCCACAAGGACAATGGAAGCAATGGAAGATTTCCCATGTTTCTAACGGAAGGTAGGGTAGCAATTTAAAATCCCATTTTGGTCTCAGAAGGTAGGCACATCATAAAAATGCAATGCAAACTCTTAGGCAAGAGGTACTGCTGTTGCTTATTGGATTTCTAGTTTGCTTTGTAGTCCTAAAGCACTTAACCCACTGTAGCTGTGGTGGATTGACCTTGGCTGACCACTGAATGCACAGCAAACCACTCTATCAGTCCCCCTTCTCAGTAGGTCAGGGAAAGAAAATATGATTAAAAGCTCATGGGTTGAGATAACTTACCAGTTACTGTCACAGGCAAAACAGGCTTGACTCAGTGAAATTAATTTAATTTATTATCAATTAGTTGTAACAGAGTAACATAGTGAGAAATAAAACCAAAACCACCTTCCCTCCACCCTTCCCTTCTTTCCAGGATCAACTTCATGCCTAACTCTTTTATCTCCTCTCTCCAAGCACCACAAAGGAATGAGGAATGGGGGTTGCAAACAGTACAGAATACTTTGTCTCTACCACTCCTTCCTCCTCACCCTGTTGCCCTGCTTCATCTGTGTCCCTCCCATGGGATACAGTCCTTCGTGCATTCCTCTAACCTGAGTCCTTCCCAACAGCTGCAGTTTTTGAGAAGTGCTGCAGCATGGTGCTTTTCCAATAATGGACTACTCCTGGGTTCCCACATGGGCCACAGCTCCTGTCAGAAAACCTACTCCTGTGTGGACTCCTCTCCAAGGGCTACAGCTCCTGCCGGGAGCCTGCTCTCCACAGGCTGCAGCTTCCTTCGGGAAATATCCACCAGCTTTGGCATTGGGTTCTCCACAGACTGCAGTGAAGATCTGTGCTCCACCATGGTCCTCCACGGTCTGTAGAGGGACAGCCTCCATGGGCTGCAGGGAAATCTCTGCTCTGGCACTTGGGGCCCCTCCTCCCCCTTTTTTTTCACTAACCTTGGTGTCTGCCAGGCTGTTTCTCTCACATTTCCTCAGTCATCTCCCTCACAGCTGCTGCACAGCATTCTTTACCCTTTCTTAAATGTGTTATTACAGAGGTGCTACCAACGTCACTGATTGGCTCAGCTTTGGCAATGGTGGGTTTGTGCTGGAGCTGGCTGGAACTGGCTCTGTCCTGCATGGCAGCAACTTCTGGTGTCTTCTCACCAAAGCCACCCCTGCAGCCCTGCTGTTACCAAAATCTGGACACATAACACCAATCCCATAGCTTATAAAACTATTTGATAAAAATGCTGACAATGATATAATAATAAATAATAACAATGACTTGAAATAATTTGGGTCCCTGTTAAACATTTGTAGGATGGATCACTTCCTTTATTTGATTAGAAACTGCTGTTCTTATAGGCAGAAAACACAAAACAAAAGTTTTTAAAGGAATCATAAATTTTCCCTTAAGAAAAAACCTGAAAGTTATGCAACGATTTGCTACGGTAATGAAGGCTTTGAGCAACCTGGGGCTTTGAACAACCTGGGACTTTGGCAACCAAGGGCTTTGAGCAACCTGGTCTAGTGGGAGGTGTTCCTGCCCATGGCAGGGGCATTGGAACAAAATAATCTTTAAGGTCCCTTCCGCCTGAAACCATCCTATGTTTCTATGAATTCAGTAATAGGCACACTATGAATGTGTGTGAACTATTTTTCCATTTGCTAACTTCAAAAACGTACTGAGATACAACGGACAAAAGCTGTAAAAGACAAAGCAACCTGGACTAATATGAGCAGTAATAAGTTGTTACACATACCACTACTTTCTTCTTTGCAGTTATTAATGTGCCATGAGGCAGAACAGGTAGCTAATGTATATTGTCTATGGTCAACATATCTTTCCTGACAGGAAAAGATCTCCACTGGAACAATCTGAGGCAAACCCCGAAACCTACAAAAGATACACATCACGCAATAGTAATAGCATGACATCTTCCGAAACTTTCCCTTAGGGGAATTTGAGTCCCTCAGTTAGTTGTTTAGGGTTATACGGTTAGACTTAGACTTTACTTATGTGCCTAATATTATTTAGGCTGAGTTTGGTCTTGGCCTCCAAAACTGAAACCCACACCATTTAATTTTCTGCATTTTTTTTTCATTTAAAAAAATAATATGCTGCAACTCCCTGTAAGAATATTGTTTTTAATCATAATCACATTAATGTGCCTCATAATTTGAGGAAGTAAATTTTCATCACAAACTCCATGGAGAGCCAATTGCAGATTTCTTCCTTTTAACCCACCAATGCCTTTGAAATTACATATGCAGAGCCTACAACTGTGGTCTCCAATTATTTTTAAAACTGTGCATGAATTTAGCTCAGGAATTTCACCAGGTGAAGCACCTAAAAGGTGGATACTTCAGGTCTGAGTATCACGTACCTAAGAGCCATATTCAGGTTACCAATAATGAGATCTAAGATGGTTATAATGGATATAATAATGTTGAGAGAATTTATCAAACTCCTTAGTTTTTAAGACTCATACATGACAGCACATGCACTACGGCACACAAAAAAATCAATATTATTAAGTATGATATTACTAAATATGATAACTATATATTCATTCTATATATGCTCTATGTTATAATCTGTGTAGAAACTTTGTAACTACATATACTTTATATACTGTACATACAAACTATAAATGTATACATATATACACATATAAAGGTATCCAACTTTTTGCCCTTTTTTGTTCTATTATAAATGTTTTGACATGACACAGCACTGTTGCATTTAGCTTTTTGAGATTCTGCCTCTCTTTGCCTCATCATTTTATATCTGACTGTATCATGTTGGGAAACCAGGAAAAGCAAACTGACAGTGCAAAAGGACAGACTGAAGCCAAGAGTGCAAATTGATAAAGGTATTTTTTCATCTTAGAATGAATCATAGAAAGGTTTGGGTTGGAAGGGACCTTTAAAAATCATCTAGTCCAACCCCTGGCCATCAATAGGGACATCTTGCACTAGATCAGGCTTCCTCACACCCCATCTAAACCTATCGTCTTTCACTTTAACACTGTTGCCCCTTCTGTTGCGTCAAAAGGGCAAAATAGTTTTGGCAGAAAATAAATCCCCTTGTGTTCTAACACTCCTCATCAAGGTGGGAGGCTAGGTGCAGCTAGGTTTAAATTCTGAGTGATGCCCAATTCACCACTGTCAGTCAAGTTGCGTTTAATATATTAAACTATCACAATTCCGGATACACTAATAGTGGACTGCACCTGCAGTCTAGTCATGCTCATGAAATAGCATGGCCACCCCCTAAAGTTTGGTTGCATTCAATGAGAAACTGAAATGGCTAGCTACTTAAGCAAGGCAGTTTATTTCAGCAACAGATATGAAGGTTCTTACGGTTTGCTGGTGATATAAACACTGTCTGCAAAGCAGGTCAAATAAAAATATTGTTAATAATACGAAGTGTGTAATAAAGTTACAAACAATACAGCCTGGCTATAAATGTAACAGGTAACCCTCTAGAGAGATTTCTAAGTTTCCTTAGGAAGCACTCGGTATCGTCTTACCCACAGGTGTCCCTATGGGGGGGAAGAAAGGGTCAGCCCGTCGACTGGTCCCAGGAGTCAGAGGCAGTCCGTGATGGGATCCTCCCTGGCTTGTTCACAATGACATCTCCCCCAGCATCCCCCCTTTCTTGGGCTATTTTTATACTATTTTTTACCTTCAAGGTGAAGTTTGAGTGACTTTAGTCATAAATACCTTTATTCGTGTAAAACTTTCTCACCTCACATTTAAAGGTATAGTTTATAAAAAATTCAGGGCGCAGACTCAAGGAGGAGTGGTCACACTTTGGAGGTGGGTAGACTTTGGGCTGGAGGTTTGTTTTGGTATTATAATAACATTATAATGAGCAAAGTTCGCACAAAGGACAACATTTCATCAAAATCACAGAATCACAGAATCACAGAATTATTGAGGTCGGAAGAGACCCTCGGGATCATCGAGTCCAGCTATCCACCCTACTCTAAAGTTCTCCCCTACACCATATTCCCCCAACACCACATCTAAACGGCTCTTAAACACATCCAGGGATGGTGACTCAACCACCTCCCTGGGCAGCCTATTCCAATGCCCAACCACTCTCTCTGTGAAGAATTGTTTCCTAATGTCCAGTCTAAACCTACCCTGGTGCAACTTGAACCCATTACCCCTTGTCCTATCATCTGTAACTTGGGAGAAGAGACTGACCCCCGCCTCTCTACACCCTCCTTTCAGGTAGTTTTAGAGAGCAAATTTGACAGACTGTTGGCTCAGGGTAGCAAGCATGTTGCTTATCAGTTCCATAGGATCACCTTGTTCCCAGATCTGCTGTGTAATCACAGAGCTTGGCTGTGGAATCTTCACTCCACTCCATCCTCCATGTTGCTTTTGCAAGCAATATTGTTCAGGGAGTCAGTGATGTAGCGGATTCCTCACATACCAGCCGCTGCTGTGTTTTACTCTGGAAATGCTTCGATTTCACATCTTTTCCTTAATGCTATATATTTGTGATAAAAATTATATTTTAGGAATTATTTCACACCATCTTTCTTATAAGCCCTTTTTAAGTATTGAAAGCCCTCAATAAGGTCTCCCTGGAGTCTTCTTTTCTCCAGGCTGACCAATCCCAACTCTTTAAGCCCTTCTTCATAGGAGAGGTGATCTGATCATTTTTGTGGCCCTCCTTTCAATTCACTCTGACAGGTCCATGTCTTTTTGTGTTAGGGGCTGCAAAACTGGATGACCCATGTGAGGTCTCGTGAGAGTGCATTAGAGGAGGGAGCATTACCTCCTTAAACCCACTGGCTATGCTGCTTTTTGCAGGCTATGACTGGCTTTCTGGACTGCAAGTACACATTGCCAGCTCATGCCCAAGTTTTCATCCACCGGCTTCCTCTAGTCCTTCTCTGCAGGGCTTCTCTCAATCTATTTTCATCCCCTAGTCTCCATTGATACTAGTGGTTGCCATGACCCAGGTGCAGGACCTTGCACTTCACCTTGTTGAACTTCATGAGATTTGCATGAGCCCACTCCTCAAGTCTGTCAAGCTCCCTCAAGATGGCATCACTTCCCTCAAGTGAATCAACTGCACCACTCATCATGGTGTCATATGCAAACTTACTGAGAATGCACTCACTCCCAGTATCGATGTTGCTGATGAATTATTAAATAGTGTTGGTCCCAGCACAGACACTTGAGGGACACCACTTGCTACTATTCTTCAACGTTGAGCCATTAACTGTAATGGCTCTGTGGATGCAGCCTTCAAGGCAATTTTTTTATGAGTACATCCATCAAACCTGTATCTTTCTGATTCAGAAGTAAGAATCTTCTTTGTAAAGTATTGCAAAAAAGCAACATTCCTATGCAGGGATCGATGATGAGAGTCTGTGAGTCCCAAGAAGGAACTTTGTAGCGGTTCGCACTCTATATCTTTGTGGAAAGCAGCCGTTTGAGGAGGCACAGGTTTTAACCCCTCAGAGAAATCAGGCAAAGTGGAACATCTAAGGTAGCAATATAATAACAAGAAAATGCTGGTTTTGAGGTTCTGAGACTTGGTACTATTTTGATACATTTCTCAGTACTGGTGGTACTGGTAAGTAAAATTCACCACAATCATTTGACTAAGTTAATCAATTACTCAAAATATGTCACTTCTCACTTGCTAAAACAATTTAGAGCTGAGAATGAAAACATGAACAGAAAAATCCCCCAAAAACATAGCTGTGCTGTTCCCTATCTGCCTAAGTACACTGAAATGGCACTAATCTGAGGTTCACTTTAGAAGTTCTAACATTTTTCTGAAGTTAAGTGCAATGAACTATTGTAAGTTTGTTTCTTATTATGCAGTTTGGAAAGAAGCAAAGAAGCACTTTTTTCTTACTTTGAAGAAAACTCTGGGGGCACATAAAGTGACTGGAAGATTCTTGCTTATTACTTCGTTTGGTTAATTTTAGTTGAACTACACCATCACAACAAGTTAGAAAAAAAGCCAAAAACACAAGATTGCTCTACTGTTTTTAAGTAATGATCCCTTTTGCTTATTCACTTTTAATTTCCAGAAAGCAATAGAAATAATGTGTTAACACAGAATTTTGCTAATATCTGAAAGTGTCACATAGATGGCTTTACCCTTGATAAAATTGTAGGACATTTTCAAAATGATATGTGGGTGTCTGATAAGACTAATGGTGAAGTAGTACTAAATAAGAATATGAGTATAATAATATGGCTTTACAATGGAAAATAAGCGAAGAAAAAGTACTGCTCCTACACATTATCCTCAAAGGATCGTACACAGCTCTCATGCAAGTATTTATAATATATTTATGTGTGTATATGTATGTACATGCATACAGATAAACAAAAATATCTGCATGTGCGTGTTTATGTGTATATACGCTACAAAACAGGGATCAGATAAGTTGGTCTAGATTATATAAACAACTATGGTAATGACAAAGGAATCAGTAAAGTTGCCTTTTAAAAATAGTCAAAGAGGAAAAGCATTTAATGAGTCAGTAGAACAAGCATAAAAATCATAACTACAGCAGCTGCAGTGTAGGTAACATTAATAATAGAAGTTAGAATAATGCCGCTTATATAACACTTTCATGTGCAGACCAGATCACAAAACAGTTTACAAAAAGGCTACATTATCATCTTCTCCATTTTACAGAAAATGAGGTACAGTGATGTGAAGTGCCTTGGGAACAAGAGACAGAACCAGGAATAACTCATAGGTCTCTTGATTTCCAATCAATGTACAACTATTTTGTCCCTTGATAGCTATTCATTCAGTTTCTGCCATAACTTTTAAAATTAATCACAACTACTCATAAGAAAGAATCATGTAATCTAATTACTCTAATAGTTCTTGCGCATTTTAAAGAGAGAACTGACAAAATGCGGCATTGCAAAACATTTTTTTAAATAGTCATAGCTGTTGTTGATTTGACAGTTCTTGGCTTCTTTTCCCATTCATCCTGCCACCAGGATAAGCAGCTCACATGATACAGTAATATGAAACTGAACACTTAACTTCAAACAGAAATTTTACAAAATATTTTACCCTGTATTAAAGTTCAAGCACAACTTCTTTGCCATGAGGGTTAATTTTGCAAAGCTCTCTCTATACATCCCAGTGATATATATGCTGCAGCTACTATAATTTATGAAACAATAGCTAAGTCAAGTGATCTTTGTTATAGGAACACAGTATGCTCAGCCTTCCATCTATAGAGCTCTGTGGTTGTGCAGAAAAAAATTGTACCATCTTTTGATGAAACCATTATCTTTTAGGCACAGAAAACTGTAGAACAGTTTAAGGCAAAATGCTCAAACAGTATTTCGTCCCACAAAGCAAGTAAAATGTTTTCGCTTCTTTGCTACAGGAATCTCCAGTCTCATTTGCTTTAATAGATACTTTTATTCAGATTAGTACACACCTATTTTTTTTCAATTTTTGGTGACTTCTAGTAAGTGTGACAAATGTATGGTGCTTCTTGCAATGCTTACACATTCCAAGGTAGTGCATGGCATTTTATCGGATATGCAACCTGAAATACATTTTAGTGGGCTTTACAGACTGAAGACCTCAGGAACAAACTTTCTCTCTATGGAGATGTTATGAAGTAAATTGATCCTTCTTTAATTTCTGTAAGTGTTCTGACCACCTTTAGTTCTTAATAACCAATGACATTGGGCATATGTTCAGTTCTTCCTCTGTAGCATTTTGCTTACTGGTTTCTACATTCAACATTCACTCCCTGGGTTTTTGGCACTTCTTCAGTGTAATTTATTACTTTGGATTTAAGTCTGTCACACTTCATTTTGATTTCTTGATTTGCCAAACAGATTCCAGTTTCTAAGTTATTTGGTTAAATACTTCCAGGTAGGTTGAAAAGTATTTCTTGGTAAGAACTTCATGCTTTGTTTTGTCTTCCCCGAATATAATACTCAGCTTTTTGTTAAAAAAAAAAATGATAAAGCAAGCATACTACAAAACCTGAGTCTGCATGGTGCACTGGTAATGCACTTCTATATGCACATAGTACTATGTTTTTATATGTAGTTTCTAAGTGCTTGAAAAATGTTTTTATTTTTCAGAATTTCTGCATCTTCCAACCATGTTGCTTAAATAGATTTTCTCATTTTTGGGGGGGGGGG
>NW_015090999.1:5385747-5520990 GCF_001431845.1 Calidris pugnax | reverse complement strand
GGGGGGGGGGGCGGGTAGCAAGGAACAAACTTTTAGTAGTGTTCAGCCCAGGCTTTCTGGCATACAAAATCTTTCATAATTCAAAATACATTTTAATTTTTTATTTTCCCCCACAGAAAATAAAAAATTCTTTTTTTTTTTTTTAAAGAAAGATTGTCCATTAGCAAATCTAACAGTAAATACCTGATTATCTTTACTTTGCATCCAAAAATATTCTTTTTCTCAGTAAGTGACCTATATTAAATCTTGAAATTTTATTTCACTTGGTTGCAAGTAATTTTTGTAAAATATGAGCAAAAATATCCAATTCACTGTTTCTTCATTTTATTAAAAGTGTCATAACAGGTTGAATTTGACTACTGTAAAGTAGTGTAGTGACCTTGCATGTTGTAGTCCACGTTACCTTTCTGGGATTAGGACTCATTTGTTTACATGCTTTGTTTTCAAGACATAACTCCACTTAGAGGAAAATAATAACAATAATAAAAATATATATATACATAATAATATATAATTTTTTTCACTTCTGAATTTTACCTGAAAAAGAAATTAAAAACATCTACAGCACAAATGTATCATATGTCTTGTCATTGTTTTGCATTCTTAAATGTTCTTTTACTTGACATTTGCAGTCTCTTATGACATGGATTCATGTGCCTCAGTTTATTTTTCTGTCTTATAGATCATTTGTGTTCAAAAAGTTACAGACATGATTTGTCTCCAGTTCCAACAAAATTTGTCAATACACAAATTCCCTACATTTTTGTTATTCCTTTCCTAATGGCTTCTTTTTTTGAAGTCTAGACACAGTGCCTTGCAGGCACTGTCATTATTTTCTCTAACTATCAAACATTTAGGGAATATAAAGAGACACAGTCATATTGTAAGGAAACACCATCATCTGCTATGGTGTACGCTTCTGTCAATATTGTAAAAAGAACAAGCTACATAGAAACGTATCAACATTCAATATTTTTAATTTTGATATTAAAAATATCTAAGTCTTTCTGACCTGCCTTGAAACTCTGGTTAACATAGACTTTTTCTAATTTTTTTCTTTCTTTCATGTCTCACTAACAACCAGGCCTAAGGGATGAATTCTAAAGGTACTGAATACTTACACTTTCCATTGATATCAACGTACAGATCGCTGGGATTTATTTCTAACATATCATTCCTTTAATTTGCAGCCTATTTTTTCCACATCAGATTTAACAGTTTAAACTGTTAGGACAAAAGATAGCATAAAAGGTAGTGAGTACTTTATGCTAACAGAATGCAGAAGGTAAAATGTATATGAAAAATATTGCAAGTTGGAGTCATCAGGAATCTCATAGGACTATATCTATGGTACAAAGATACTTTGCGTTATATTACCTCTGCTTCACAAAGCAAAAGTGAGGAATTTCAGTTTCTCTGCTTTCTCAATTCATCTCTCTAGGAATTTGTATAAAGTTAAAGTAATTGGGGGAACTCCTTGCTGGTGTATAATACACTGATGTATTATTTTTTTCTACTTTCCTCATCTTTCTCTATCTCAATATTTGCTCCCTACCAGCCCTCACAATTTCTTATCCTTGTAAGGTCCTGTCCTTGTGCTTTCTATAAATCCGTCTTGTGTATAACATTCTTAGACTCGTTCTTTTCCTTCACTGATACAAAGAGATTCCATTAAAAGTTTTATGTCTAGATATCTCCACTATTTGCCTGTTTTTAAAAGATGTCCATGATTTTCTATCAGTTAAAAGCTGATAAGGTTTCTCAGCCAGTGGTAAGCTGCATGAAATATCAATATCCTGTTTTACATGACTGTCAGTTTCTTTTGGGTTAAGCTGCCAATTTTTGGAAGCTAAAATTTGGAAATTATAATAACATAGAAAGAAAATGAAACAAAAAAAAAAAAAAGAAAAAATGAAAGGATAGATTTTAATACCACTTCTCACATAGAGATACTACAAGCTCAAGTAAAAGTAAAAATTCTTATATGATTTTTTTGTAATTTAAAAGCAGTAGAAAGAGGGCCTCCAAAAGTTAACCTTTATCAGTCACTGAGTGTTATTGTTCTTAGCTTTAGAAGGATTAATATAGGTCATATCATATGTGAAAAAATGATATGAAAATTTGCACAATAGAATACTGGCAATAAGGGTTTGAATAATTAAAATGGAGAATAAATTCTCCAAACAGTGCTCTTCTGAAATTTGCTTTTGAAGAACATAATAGGATATTTCATATATTAAGTCTGTTTCTCCATAACAGTGGTATAAACAACACTGACTCTTAGAACAGCCCAGGTTGGGAGGGACCTTGAAAGATCATCTGGTCCAACATTTTGCGGGAAAAGGAGCCTAAATGAGATTATCTGAGATTATCTATCTCCAGTCACTTCCTTAAGACCTCCAGTAATACGGACTCTACGATGTCCTGGGAAGGTTGTTTCATTGATTGATTGCTGTCACTGTGACACTCTTCTCACTTCTTGACACTGTGTGTTGAGATGAAACCTCTTCTTATGCAATGTGCACCCATTGGCCCTTATTCTCTTCATGTGGCTTCTTGGGAAAACTTCTGACCTCTTTGTAGACACCCTTTAGGCACTGGAAAACTGTGATGGGGTTGCCCTGAGCCTTCTCTTCTATGGGGTCAAAAGACCTAACTCCTTCAGTCTTTACTCTTACGGGAGGTTTTCCAGATCTTTGATCATTGTTGTGGCCTTCCTTTGCACCCTCTCCAGTCTGTCTGCATCTTGGTTGAATTGTGGGGATGTAAACTGGACTCAGTACTCCAAGTGTGGCCTGAAAGGTGCTGAATACAGTGTGATGATCATGTCTCTTTCCTCTAGTAATGGCCCTGTGAATTCAGCTTGGAATTTAATTTGCTTTGTTGCAGTAGAGGTGCATTACTGACTTACGTTAGGCTTGTTGTCCACCAGGACCCCCAGGTGCCTTTCGGCAAGACTGCTCCCCAGCCACACAGGTCCTAGCCTGTACTGGGCTCTTTGATTATGTTACCTCAGATGTCAAACCTTGTACTTGTTTTTATTCAACTTCATACAGTTCTTGGTTGCCCACTCTTCTAGTCCATCCAAGTCTCTTAAAATGGCTCTCCCTTCTGACACGTCTACTCTACCATGCGGTTCAGTTTCATCAGCAGACTTGGTAAAGGTGCTTTCAACCCCACTGTCTTGATTATCACTGACATCCTGTCATCAATGAAATTTCTAATCTCTATATACTGAAAGTTAAATAAATTCTTCTCATCTTGCTGGTCCCTGTAAGACTGATGAATCTCTCTTACCTTGTTTCTGTAAATTCTTACTAAAACTTCAGAAGTCCTCGTTATAGTTTTCTTATTCTAGACTGTGAAAACTGGAAAATACAGGCTGATTATGAGCAAACTAAAGCCAAACTTTCTGGAGAGTATATCAGACTGCTGTAAAACTGGGAGATGTGTCCAGCAGCAAGTGTCTGTATTGGCCAACTAATGTTTTATATCAAATAATGTTTCAGAACATTATGGCAAAATAGGGCAAACTCATGGAAATCGTGTTCTTGCTTTTGAATGTGCTCTTTAATAGCAGTTGCACATTGTCATGTCTGTATGTTTTACACCAGATGCCAAAAAGTTATAGTTCTACCTACCGTTGTGTACCACATGATTCATCTAAACTCTTGGCAGTTGCTAAGCTTAATACTCTTGTGACAATTTTCACCTTGCCACTGATGATACTCTTCCAGATTAAGAGAACCCTTCCAGTGATCCCTCCTTCACATTGATCTTATTGAAAGAGAAAGTTGTAAACTAGCTTTCAGTGTCTTTTTATTCAATGCTGTGATTAAAAAAAATCCATGCTGTTATCAGCACTTGCCTCTTTTTTTCAGCCAGATTGGCAAATTCCATTAACTTTAGTGCATATCACTGACACCAATCTATTTGGATTGAACTATTGAACAAAAATGGCACAGTTGTACACAGATGCATATCCAGGACTAAGAAATATTCAACTCAGCTCTGTTTTCTGCTCAAGAAATAAGATCTGTATGGCAGAAAAAAAGCATTTGGAGGTTAGCTTGGAATGAAGTGAATAGGTACTTGGGGGTTTTGTTGGGTTTTTTGGGGTTGTTGTTGTTTGTTTATTTGTGGTGGGTTTTTTTCTACTCACAATGACAAACTGACTTCCACTTTACCAGGACTCTCTTATATTTTATAAATAGCGTAGACAAAACTTGTTGACTTACTGAATAAATAAATACATAGCTTTCTCTACAATGGCCTTTGGATGTTTTGATGGTTTTGATGTGAGTGGCTGTCTCAACTTTTTCTTATGAATACTAGAGGATTGTGAGTTAAATTCATGGCAGAATTTTCTTCTTCAACAGCTTCTCAACAGTTAGATGTTCTTTTTTGCTGTTCTGTCCTCTATACACTTTGCTGTTTTCTGAAAATACCTAAAAATAGAAAAAAAAAGACACACAAAAACCTCCCAAATGAATAAATAAGCAATCGCACACACCTTTTACCTCAGTTTAATGAAATGCAGTGCTTGGATCCTGCTCACAAACAATGACTGCCAGAAGACTGCCAGGAACAGAATGTGCAAAGCAGGGGGCTGAAGTTACATCGAATATCATTGATCAACTCTGCAGTAACTCTGAAGTCGACCAATATTTACATTAGTCTGTCACATCTGTGATTGATTATGGCTCAGCTACAGCCAAATATAAACATTTATGAAAAGAAAGAAAATAAAGGTGTAGCTAAAATGGAAACACAGACACACAGACCCCCAAAACCAAAACAACTACCCTACAACTAGGATATAGTACATAAAACCAGGATGGTTGCAGACAGAAAATATCATTATTTTTGCTCAGAAATTAAAGAGCTGGGATTATGTTCAGTGCACACACCAACATGCTATAAAACGCAAAGAAATGGGAATGTTTTTATCCCTGTTGTATTCGTAAAGAAGTAGCCACATCTACTTCAATTCCCTTTCCCTCCCTCTTCCACTGAGCACTCTTATACACAGTATATTTTAACAACCTAAACTTCTTGAACCCTGGCTCCAAACACTAGTCCAGATTAGTTGTTTTTTTCATCCCTTCCGGTATTTCCAGAAAAATGAACATCAAGTAATGAGTCATGCAATCAGACAATTCAAAAATAAATAGAGCTATTTAAAATTTGTTTTTGTTTTTTTTTGTTTGTTGTTTTGGTTTGGGCTTTTTTGTGACACAAAATAATTCCTATTCATTTCAGAGTCTGAGAAAATAGTACTTATTTATTGTTATAAGTGGATATAGAAGTAATTTACAATCCTAGTTTGCCAAGATCATTTAATCTTTTAATGCATTCTTCTGGCAACTTGTTGGCTTTAAGTTGGTATCATTTCTGCCAGAGTTTTAAGGCTCAGACCTGAATTGGAACAAGCAATAACTTTTTTATCTCATAATGCCTTAACATTCATCCTACACTGAAAGCATAAGACATATATAGAAAGGAAGGAGGAGGAAACCTTTTCCACAAAATAATAATAATAATAATAATAATAATAGTAGTAGTAGTAGCAGTAGTGGTGATGGTAGTAGCTGCAGTTCAAATAAAAGAGATGAAAACATTTGTGCAGGTAAGTAAAGTCTGTGACTTTGGGACTGATTTTTATGAATGTAATATGTAGGAAATACCAGTAAAAATTTATGGAGCTATACTTCAGAAACCATTGCTCTGAATGAGTGATGAAACATGTCTTGATCTGGTACATGATCAGATTCTAGTTCTCCCTCACACCAACAGAAAGCCTTTCTCTTATTTTTCTCATCTATAAATTATCATTGTAATATCAAAAGGTAGCGTATAAATATGAAAATTAACTTGAAATTAATGAAAAAAAAATTACTGGGAATGAATGAAATATGTAGAGTTCGCTGATAAGACCCCTGAAAATTTTTTTTTTGTATTACAGATTATGCTGATAGATTCGCTGGTATTTTAGGTTTCAAGAAAAACCTTAATAATTTTAATCTAGTAGTTATCCCATTGACTTAATTGACATAAATATGATGCTGTTTCTGATTGCATGCTGAGTTTAACACGGAATTTGTACACAGAGTTTCAATTCAAAGATGGTTTCCTTGAAGGAAATATGTTGCTCTGGCTTGTCTTTTGTTTTCTGTTCTGCTACAGGCAGTTCAATTAGCCATTGTTTTCAAAGTGCCCTGAAGCTTTGATTTTAGGTTCAGGTTTCAGGTGCTTATGATTTGTTCAGACTTTAACCAATTAAATTAAGATTTACCTCAAGCTGAAATATGCTGGGGATATTTTTAACTTCTAGCAAAAAAATATTTCATCTACTGCATGAACCTAAACTAAAAAGACTTTTTATTTTGGTTTGTGGTTTTTTGGGTTATTTTTGGGGGAATGCTAATAGGAATTCTGGCAATGTGTCCTTTGGAATGCTGTTGTAGCACCAAGACATAGGATAGGGACTTGAAATTTGGCAGAGAACTGACTTTTGCAATTTTTTTTTGCAATTCCTGTGAAAATCTGTCCTTGTTTGACCTAGTTGTAAGCTTAAGAAACACTGTAGCTTGCATATTCTTAGAAAAGACTTGCTAGAGTTTGTGTTAAAACCTCCATAAGTTTCACTAAGTACTCTAAAGCCTCCTACAGTTATTAGAAATGTCTAAGCTGCCACTTGACATCTGGCCAAGCATTACAGGTGCAAATCCATTACTTTTCCTCTCGTGGCCATTCTGGGCGAATCTGGAACAAGGCAGCAGAAGAGAAGTCAGGAGAGAAATCAAAGGCTTGTCTTTTGTGTGCTTTCACTAATTCCCTCTCAGAGAAGGTCAATGCTAAATTGGAACACAAAAATGCCTAAACAAAAACATGCAATTCTACCAGTCTACAACCAGCTGCTACTCAGCTTTGGAGAGTTTTAACTGAGATTTAGTGTTTCTCGGACCTCTAGGGTTTATTCAACAGTTTTTAACTTCAGTTTCCCTTGCTGTTTCAGAAACCTTGTACAATCTGAGACATCTGCACAAAAGAAGCAGATATGTGAGAAGACATCCAAGAGAACTGTGCCTTTCCAGCCTGGTAGCTGAAAACCATATGGATATCTTACAAATTTTAAAAGGCTAGATGTCTATACTTAGGGAATGAAATCGACCTCTTACAGTTGAGAATGTTCAAGAAATTCCCCAAATGGATAGACCTAAATTGTTCTTTGCTCATAACTTGCCTAGACCAGGATCTCTCTACCTAAACTTACAAATGGGGCTAATCCAATAATCATCCTCACTGCAAACTTTAGAAAGAGATGAGTACACTCTTTATAGATTGACCTTTTTTGAAGAGACAAATGAAAGAAGCCGTTGTGTCTAAAGCATTTGCAAAAATATGGAATCCCTAAAATTTAATCTTTTAAGGTAGAGGTGGGGGATTTGGCCCATGCAGTTCCTTGGAATAACTGACACCTCATGCTGGGGCTTTTGTGTATCTTAGAAAAAGGGTGGTGTTCATTTACCTACATAGAAACCATGCAGCAACTGTGATGCTAATATTTCCTGGCTAAGGATTTTCCCTGGGAGGAAACTCTGCTCCTAAGGTCATTTCTGTAATTCAATCATTTCTTAAAAAAATAATATAATTCACAGAACTGGAAAAAAAATATGCCTTCTTGCGCTATTTTAGCAGGAAAATTGAAGGATTTTGCCCCTTCTAATCTGATTCATCTGACTGATGTCGACTGAGATGTAAGCTAGCTCAAGATTTTAAATCATTAGTAATGAGAAAGATATTAATATATAAATATTTAATGATAATAACAACAGGGAAAAAATAAACAAAATTAAGAAACAGCTGTTGCATTAAATTTCAAGAAAGAACATTGAATACAACCATGAAAAAATCGAAGAGTGGAACTCATCATCTTATTTTCATGGGTTTAGCAAAACTGTTGCAGATAAAGCAAAAATTCATTGTGGCACTGACCTTTGCACTGTAGCTATTACTGATCACCAATATTCCAAACAGGATTTAAGACATTTTATCTAGAGCACAACTAGTTTCATGGTGCAGTGAAACTTTTTGCATGCAAAATGACATCCCTTCAATATATTATGACCATTGCCTTTATATTTTGTAATGATTTACAATAAAGAGTTCAAAACAAGCACACATCCAAAACCACAAAACCATAACTGCTTATATTTAGGGGACTTAGCAACATTAGAAGTGAGCTAGAAAATGATAGAATTGAATAATGGTTTGGGTTGGAAGAGACCTTCAAAATTTATCCAGTCCACCTCCCCAGCCATAGTGCCTCACCACCATCAATGTAAAAAATTTCTTCCTTATATCCAATCTAAAGCTAATCTCTTTCACTCTAAAAACATTGCCCCTTGTCATTACAGGCTCAGGTTAAAACATTTTCTCTGTCTTTCTTATAAGCCCCTATTAAGTATTGAAAGGCTACAATAATGTCTCCCTGGAGCCTCAAATCTCTCAGCCTTTCTTTGTAGGAGAGGTTTTCCAGCCTTCCGACTGTTATTGTGGCTTTCCTCTGGACCCAATCTAACAGGTCCATATCTTTCTTGTACTGGGGGCCCTGAACTGGATGCAGTACCCCAGGTGGAGTCTCATGAGAGCAGGGTAGAGGCGGAGAATCATCTTCTTCAACTCTCTTGCCACATTGCTTTTCATGCAACACATGATATGACTGGTTTTCAGGGTTGAAAGTGTACATTACCAGCTCATGTTCAATTTTTCATCCAACAGCATCCTCTGGTACTTCTCCTTTACTCCTGATAACTGAAGCCCAAGCTGACACCAATCTTGACATCTCTAATTAGTTCATCTACCTTGGTAAACAACTTGTCCAGTAATGTTTCTCCTCTGGTTGGGCTATTTATCGCATGGGATGTCAGGATGACTGAAGCTCCCCAGCAGGTTAGTAACTTGCAGGCATGATGCTTCCCATCAGCATAAGAATGTTTCATCTACGGGCTCTTCTTGGTTGGGCAGCCTGTAGTAAACAGCAACTATGAGGTCTCCTTTGTTGGCTTGGCTCCAATTTTTACCCATAATCTCTCAACCTGTTCATCGCTTTTTTTCAGACAGCTCTGTGCAGTCAATCCAGTTTCCTAAATAGAGGGGAATCTCCCATGCCTCCTTTCTCACCTGTCCCCTCTGAATGGTTTAGAGCCATCAGTTGCAGTGCTCCAGTTGTGTAATTCATCCCACCACATTTCAGCAATAGTGATTACATCATAGCTTTATAGCTGTACAGTGGCTTCCATTTCCTCCTGTTTGTTACTGGGTAACATGCAATGGTATGGAGGCACTTCAGCTGGGCTATCAACTTTTACATCATTTTAGAGGAACACCTTTAAGACATGTTTTCCTTGAAATTCCATTGCTCAGATTTGAAAAGATAGTCATCTCTAGTATGTATCTGAGTTTATTTTTTTTTTTTTTTGTCATCACACAAAATGTAAGAAACTGCATCTATGGGACTTACATTTAGGAACATTTAGATGTTAAACTAATTTTGGATTTATCATTATATGAGAATGTTGAAAGCCAGAGTCTGTGTAAGACTAGATCTAATAGATCACTGAAAATCTTGGAATATCAACAATAAAATCAGTCAAATTTAGTACAGGATATATTAATTAAACCTTAGAATTAATATCATTTTATTATATATTATTATTCTCATGTTTAAAATCTTAGAGTTAATCCAGGAGTTAATTGTGTATAGAATTTACTGACATTGAGAAATATAATCAGTAGGAAAAATATATAGGTTCACTTTATCAAAAATTTAATTGCTATCAGAATTTACTTAGCTAATTTATGCTATCAGTATGAAATGTCATTAAAAGCTTCTGGCTACATTAGCTGTCTGAAGTGAAAATAAGAGGTATTACATTAGAGCTGATCAGCAATTCAGAATCCTCTTCCTGTGGCAAATTCTGGGATGTCAAAATTTGGTTTAATTTTATAGTTTGTGAAGAAGTTAAATATTAATTATTTATTTAAAGTGAAATAACCATGAACTATTTGGCCCAGAGAGGTGAGCCCATGCCGAGTACATGAAGTTAAACCAGGCCAAGTGTAAGGTCCTGCACCTTGGTTGTGGCAATCCCAAGCACAAACAGAGGTTGGATGGAGAATGGATTGAGAGTAGCCCTGAGGAGAGCTTGTGGCATAGAAGGCCAATCAAATCCTGGGTTGCATCAGAAGAAGTATGGCCAGCAGTTCAAGGGAGATGATTCTACCCCTCTACTCTGCTCTGGTGATCCCACCTGGAGTTCTGCGTCCAGCTCTGGAGCCCTCAGCACAAGAAGGATATGGACCTGTTGGAGAGGGTCCAGAGGAGGGCCACAAACATGATCAGAGGGCTGGAGCACACCTCTTATGAGGACAGGCTGAGAGAGTTGGCGTTGTTCAGCCTGGAGAAGAGAAGGTTCCAGGGAGATTTTATAGCAGCTTTCCAGTATCTGAAGGGGGCCTACAAGAAAGCTGGAGAGGGATTTTTTGCAAGGGCATGTAATGATAGGATGAGGGGTAATGGCTTCAAACTGAAAGATGGTAGATTTAAATTAGATATCAGAAAGGAATTTTTCAGTCTGAGAGTGATGAGACACAGATAGGTTGCTCAGAGAAGTTGTGGAGGCCCCATCCCTGGAAGTGTTCAAGGCCAGGTTGGATGGGTTTTTGAGCAACCTGGTCTAGTGGAGGATGTCCCTGCCTAAGGCAGAGAATTTGAAACTAGATGATCTTTAAGATCCCTTCCAACATAAACCATTTTATGACTCTATGATCTTATTTTTAAATGTTTTTATAGAAATAAGAACATTGAATTTATAGTACTTTAGTCATAAAAGTGATGGTATTGATTAGTAAGTGGTAGATCAGTTTCCACTGATCATTTAAACACAGAAGAAAATTCCTTTTCTGAATGAAAGATGTTCTATGAAAAGATATTCACTGTATGTATACGTTCCTGACAAAGTTTTGCTTTATCATTCATTTATGCTTAGTACTGAAAGAATATTTTTCCTTCTGTGCAACTTCAATTCTATGTTGTTATAATTTCATTTGAGCTCATAAAATTAGTTTCAAGAAAATCCTTCTCAGTACACCTGGCTGAACTGGAACACGTTAAATTTTGTCTTCCCTAGCTGCAGTGAAAAATAAGATACTATTTAGAGTTTCAATAGGTTTCAGTCAGATTTCCTAAAGCAAAGAGACCCTGAGTCCGCAAAAAGTTATCAATTTTCTTACTTCTATAAACTGTGCATATGGCCATTGACTTAAAGATTATTTCATTGGCCTGTTATCACTTATTCTCGTTACAGAGGCTCTTCCTAAAATGACCAGTACAGTAGAGGACTTTTCCCCTTCTCTGGCCATTGTATTTTTTCATGGTTGTGGCCATTTAACAGGGTTAGTGAATAGTAGGGGGAGTCAACAGATTTAGTGTATTACATGATGGGAAAAAGTATGGTGGAAACAATAATAATAGTAATTGTGTTTCATAAGTATGTATTAATAAATTTTATTATATTTAATAATATGTAATTTAATTAATATTTAATAATAATATTCTTATTGCTAAGAGGTTTGCAAAAGGGTTCATTTGTCCAAAAATACTGTCTCTGGTAAAAGTATCTGGTAAAAGGCAAGGTGCATAATTGTAGGACATACTCTAAGTAGTTAGGTCACTTGGCAGGAAGATGAAAGGGTCCAAGTCCTGCTCATAGATGTACTTACATATGTTACTTTAAAAACAAAAGTGAAGTTGGGATAAACCAGGGAAAAGAACCTTACTCTGTCTTGTCCCAGCTGATGGAGCTACTAGATAGCAGGCTTATGCCGATTTTCGCTTGTTCTACTTCTCTGGGATTCTTAGCTGCAGCCAGTCGTCTGGCTACTCAGCAGTAAAAGTGGAGAAAAAGGACTCCACTCCAGAACATTTTAAGGCCAGATATGGTATCAGAAGTGAAAAGATTGTTTTGGCTAAAAAAACCCCACTGAACCTAATCCCCTACTTTCAATGTAAAAGGTCCAATCAATAGGATAATCTGCTTCCCCCTTCTGGGTTTTGTAATGAAAATGGCTGTGATTGTATCACTTCATACTTGACACATGGCTACCTGAGCTTGTGCTGAAGGTCTGTTCTATTAAACCCACTGGATAAATCCCCTAAAAGGAGGATACATAGGCCGATCTGTTCCTCCCCAGACTGTGTCTTCTGTATGTATGACTATACTCCTAACACAGGTACCACAGGCACCACAAGGAAGAAGACAGAAATGCTGTGTGAATTTAGGTGCAGTGTCATTACGTCTTACTCAAAATAACAAGGTCAACCAAGTAAATTAATCCACATAAAATTCAACTAATTGGTTTCTGCTATTAGCTCTAGTTCTTTGATATATTGATGCTTGTCATTAATGAATTGTAAACACATGTTAAGGATCTGCAGGTTTTGGTGTGAGAAGCAAAGGTGTTTCAAGAAAGGCGATCTATTCCTTCCTGCTTGCTTCCCTAATGAGAAAGCAAGTCTTAGAAGCTAAAAATAACCTCAGAAATCAGGCACGATCATATTTTGATCATCCGCATACTCACCCAAAACTGAAATAGGATTCAGCTCCAGATTGTTAACAACTAAATTTAGGTATTTACAATCTGGAGCTGTATCCCATCACTAAATATAGGCTTGTGCAATCTGGAATCCCATCACAAAGTAATTCTAACCAATGAAAATTATTAAGATACTACAAGAAAGAACTGATGAACTAAGGTTAAAGCACTCATGTTGCATAATTTAACAAACTAATGACTGAGAGGATGACACAAAAGCAAATAACAACACATTTAGAGGGTTTAAGTAAATGCCAGAGAAAATTACTACAGCACATATATTTATATATGTAAATAGAAATTATATAACTAATACTGAAGTTATTCATAAAGAAAAATTCACATCATATTAATAGAAAGAAGAAAATTAAGAAAAGGGCACTTGAGAATGAAGATCAGGAAAAAATGTTGGAAAAAGGTTAATATGGGAAAAAAATAAACCTAGGGGTATATTCACTCCATGCAACTTTTCTTTTGATCCTACCATATGCTCCACCACAATAAGATGATTGATATGTTTGTTTTAAATTCATGTATGGATTGTAATTTTCATGTGTAAAAATAAACATTCTGTTCATATTTTTCAAAATATGGAAAACTGGTGGAAAGATGATATTTTAAAGGATCTAAAGATGGTAGGTACCCATGTGGATTTAAGTATGTTAGATATGTCCCACTCCTCTCTGGGTTGAATGTATCTTTGTGCACACTTAAATTTAGTCAATTGCAATATAGGAACTGAAGATGCAATATGAAAAAGTAGAAGGGTCTCCAGTATTCACCCACTTCCGCTAGAAATAATCCCATCATACCATCTTATTAATAACATTTGAACATGATCATGTAAGGATCATAGAAAAGGAGAAAGTGGATAAATAGAAAAGCTCCATCATCTTGTCAGAAAATACTTTATGCATATTCCATTTTAACAAGCAAATTATATACAGCAAATTCGAAATTGAGACAAATAACTACTGAGGATTATTTATCTTAGAGAGCCTTTCCAAATCCATCTGTACACTTAATATTGGCAAAGTGCTCTGAAAAGTTTCCCATGCTAATGATATTTCAGATTCACTGTCAGATTAGACATTAGGTTACTAACTATGAAACTGAACTGTAAGATTTTGATAAATAAATTTGAATTTTACCATTACTAATGAAAGGCCACACACATTTCTTTAACCTACAAAAAAAAAAAATCATTGTTATAGTCATGTCTTGACCTGCAATGACTTTAGCTTGTTTTAGCCATAATTGTCTAGCCACAATCATCTAACAGTGGAGTGAATATTTCCTAAATATGTTTTGGTTTACCCTTACTTTATGGCAACACCAAGTATGGACTGAACTGTCTGTGGTCTCAGGTTGAAATGTGTAGAAAGATAGAGACACAGGTTGGCAACAGAAATTACAAACTGCAAAGATAATTCACAACATCCTATTTTTACAAATAACAAGATTCTGAATGTAAAATAATATTCAAAACTATAACTTAGGTGTTGATCCGAATTGTATAAAAGAGAAGTTAATTAGAAAAATGAGCAATTACAGATATAATTCTTGCAATTGTGTGTATATGTATGTCAGAGAATTAGAGATTGTTGTGAGGCGAATGTTAAAAGTGATAAATTAAACCAGCTTCAGATTTCTAAATGTGACTTTACCAAACTAGCACTCATTAATAACACACATTGGCAATGGTTAGTTTTCATCATTCTATATTTAAAGTCATCAGTCCTTAAAAATCATATTTTGCACCATCTTTGAACATACAATGCTCACATCTGATGCCACACAGTTAGCACTGATCACTGTGGTCCTTCATGGCCTTAGTCATTGACATGGTCAGGCTAAAGAGCCCTTCAAAGAGAAAAGCCAGGAAAAAAATGTATGTCTTTTTTTTTCATGCTTTAATTTAGGATCTTGTCCTTTTATTAGACATCTTAATTCCTAGGGAAATCATCATGCTTGGTGGGGTGAGACGGACGTTGCTTTGACAGTCCCAACAGGTGCACTGTCCCATTAGTTCACTTGGAGGTTTTGGTTTCTTTCCCTTTTCCTAGACATTCCAAAAGGAATGTTTAAGATGTTTAAGAAATTGAATTTGAACCAGAGGGATTTTTTAATATCTTTATTTCTCTTCATAACGTTTTGTACAGTCTTGATTATTTTCTACTTCAGAAGTAAGCATTAATTGCTGCTTATTTTCCCATATACTCTTTTACAGTACTAAATTTGTGTTCTGAATTTTGAGTTTGTGGTAAAGGTAGTAAAATTTGAAATCCTTATTCTTTATATTTATGTTCCAGTGTCATATTTATCACAGTAATATTTTAATGCCTTGTATTACAAACCACAAGTTCAAGGATGTTCAGATTTAGGAATCTGAGCCCTATCTCTGTCAAATATCTATGAATGTTTTCTCAGCACTAAAAAAAAACCAAACCAGTTGCAAAAAACAGATGTACAGTACATTTACTTGACATTATAAGTTTATCTACAGTATAATATGTAGTATTACAGTATTCAAGTCTCACTTATGCTAGTCAACTTATAGCAAATGAATAATCATTAATTAAAAAATGCCTTTTAGAACTAAAAATCAAAGATGGTAAATCTTTCAAGCTTTGCCTATCAAAAATGTGAATAAGGAGTGCCACTTGCAATTAATTGTAACACCAAACTCTCAGTTGTTAGTGTTGCAGAGGCATCTTTTACATTTAGGAATTCTAAATGCATTAATTTTTAAAAGAAAGCCGTAATATGGATTTTTTTTAATCTTTTTATCCTTAGGAATCATGAAATATTTTACAGTATAGTATCTGAACTTCAAAGCATTACTCATCTGAGAAATCTTTGCTATGCAAATAATTATATTCACTTGCAAAGTAAGTGGTTGTATGAACAAAATGTATATGATTGACCTTTTCTATAAAGCTATTACCTACTTCACAAAATGGAGCAAGTATCTAAGAGCTCAAGGTTACATCACGTCAATCGGGATTTTTCCATTGATTTTTGTAGAAGCCAAGCAAGGTCTCAAAGATGCCAAGAGAACATTAACCCAAATCTATATTACTGGCTCACAGTAAACTTTGACCCCCCCTCAGTCTGGAAATTTTCCTCTTGAATGTATACCAATTTGATCTTTATAGAACACGGTGAACTTGCTGTCACATCTCACCTGGAAGATATGAGCTTTTACTGTTCAAAGACAGAACACAAAGATTTGTGTTAAGTACAAATCTTATTTTAGTCTGTTGAGAAAAAATTTAATATTTATTGTCCCTTGTTAAATTTCACATTATGAATGAAGAGTGTTTTCAGGGCTCTGAAAAAAAGGCAATTAGACATGCTCATATTGAGATTTCTTGTTCTTTTCAGCAGCTGTTGATCTTTTGTACATTTCTACTCCTCAGAACACATAGTTGATGCAGTATATTTTCATGATATGTGTGTTAAAGAGAAAATGAAATCATTCTAGTTTGACTGATGCAGAAGTTTGAGGCACTACATTAGCATCTAACATTCTGTAGTGCTTTAATTGTACCTTTTCTAATAGAAAATCTCAGGAAGGAATTTTCATTCAGTTTTAACCCTTTTAAACTGCAATGCTGAGAATATAATTTAACCTTATAAATCTTGGACTCCCATAATAAGCATTATCAAGGCCTAAATGTTTCAAACTTAATTAAATTGTATATTCCCTTTGAGATAACCTAGACAAACTGAATATTGGTTTCTTTATCAGTATTCTATTTTCCTTCACACCAAAGTATGAGTTATAGTCTGTCAAGGACAGAATTCCTGCTTTGCACAAAATAGTAGTTTTGAACTATATAATTTAGAAGATCATCAAAAGTGCTTTGCTTGATACCATCTGAAGAGGAACCATACATTATTTACTATAGAAAAGAGAAATATTTATTTTTCTTTTAAGATTTCTTCTTGATTAATATTCCTAATATTACACTGATCAGATTATTCTGAAGATGGTAGAAGCTATACATCACTTTACCTGACTTATCTAAAAAAAAATTAGCATTGCTGGAAACACTAAATAAAGGACAACTTACATTTTCTGCTTTACACAACCTTTTGTGAAGAAGTTACAAGTATTTGTGTATGTACAGTGTATAAACCTTATGTTTATTCTAAAGGAAACAAATACAGAATGGAATCTTTTAATTTAAAGAATGAAAATATAAGCAAACAAATAAACAATCAATTCTGCATTTCATCTTAGGTCTTTCCAGGGAAATAGGAGATCCCATCCTAAAACACACTGAATGGAGACTTTCTGTAATTTGCTTTTATGTTTGCTTTTTTGTTTAAAGCAGCGAAGTATTCTCAGCAATCGTTCTGGAAATATATGATTTAAAACACATATTACAGCATTCTTCTGTATCAAAATTAAAATATAAAAGAATCCTGATATGCAGTAGAAAACAAAATTCAATGAATGTTAAAATTAAGTCCTCTAGTCAAATTTATGGATGATGTAACACCTATTTCACTTCTTCCATAATCTTTGGATTTATTTAAGATTTCTTTTTCATTCTCCTTTTTTGTCTCTGGATGTTAGTAGGGGAAGCAGAAAGAGCACTAAAAAAACCCTCCAAACTTCCAGACTTAAATGGTCTAGTCAGAATGAATGATTTAAGGAAAGTTTTCCTTAATGCTTGAATTACTGGGATAGCAAGTGCTCAGTTACTTCCAGAGAAAGGTACATGCACAGGTCAATCAAAAGTAGCAGGTGTCCAATGCAGTTGCCAATTTCAGAATTCAGCTGTAGTATTCTAAAATACATCTCAATATATGTAGGGATATTTTTCTAGTTTGTATACTTTGATGATATTAACTGAGCAATAAAACATGTTAAGAATATCAACAGAAATTAAAATGGAAGACATACATGCCTCTCAAGATGTCAAAAGAGCTGGAGCTTCAAGAGGTTTTGTGTGTGTGTGTGTGTGTTTGCAAGCTATTATTTTCCCTCCCCTACTACATTCTGAAAAAGTGGTTTAGGAGTTTATTGAACTTTCTCGAGTATTTAGCAAGAGACTGCATACATAGACTATTTCATCAAAAATGTTTGAAACTTGGCAAAATTATAAGCAGTGGAAAACAGGATCATAAAAATTGAGATTTGGGAACAATTAAAAATAGACATTCCTACCTGCCTCATCTATGAACAAAAAGAACAATAATTAAGTTTCCAGGAAATTGTATGCTGGCAGGAAGATTCACTTAAGTCATCACTTGAAACTGAGCCAAAATAATCCTATAAAACTGATAGAGGAAAAAAGCTCCCTTGAAGCCCTCAAATCTCTTTTCTATATCCTTTAAAATATTCATACTTCTGATTTTGGGAAGCACACATTTCACCTCTGATATTTTTTATCTAATAATCATTATTTACATTTTTATGATCATGGTATTTTAGTTATAAAAAGCAACATGCTCAACTATTTCTGAAGTTAAGATAAGGCACTGATAAAAGAAGTCAATCAAGAAAATTCTCTAGGCAGTTCTATTACAAAACACACAAAACCCCAGAAGACTGATTGCTCTGTGTTCATATTCTCTTTGATTTTTTGCTAAAAAACTGCCTGCTAATGTGATCTACTCTTCCCCTGCAGTGGGGACACCTGTTTAGCTGGTGAATGGGACCACAGCACCCAACAAGCAGGGTGAACTTTGACTGTTTGCAGAGCACTTTGCTTCACAGTGGGTGCAAAGGGGATCCAGAAACTGCTCTGGACAGTGTGAGACTGCACAGCACTGGTGGTGTCCTCACCAGGGTGCCCAGCCTTGACTGGAAGAAGCATCCTGGCACATTAGAGGCCATGTGTCAGACAGCGTGGAGAGGGGTGATGCTGCCTCCCAGGGCTCATATCTATTGCTTTACCTGGGACAGGGTGGAGCGAGAGTGATGATGGCCTTATCTGTGAGGGGAGGCAATCAGACTGTGTACCATCAGGGAGAATGAGTTGGAGGTTTGTGTGATCTTCAAGGAGACTGCAAAGGCAAGAAGCTGAGCTACAGAATGCAGAGAAGGAGAGACAATGGAAGACTACACTTGAATGAATGTGGGTGGACCCTCCCAAGATATGGATGGATGGGCATTTACATTCTTTTGCAGAAAGAGAAAGGCTCCTTGTCCTTCAGATCCGAATTTACAGAATTAGTACATTGCATTAATAGCCAAGGAAAGGGAACAGACTCGATTGAAGTAAACTCCACTTCAGAGCCAGCTGGGGTGGGCCAGCTGGGCCATCTGGGCCTGAACCAGGCTGTGAACCATGTTTTGAGACTGTATTCTGCAGACGATGAAAGCATCTACCTACCAACCAGAACTGCTGCCATGGGTTTGTTCTTTGCTGAGGTTTGGATACAGAATATTGCACAGAGGATGACAAAGCTCATGTGGCTTTCAGACTTTTTGCTCATCCGTGTGAACATCATTAAGTCCGCCAAGGGACACCTGGAGAAACTGAGAGTGAGTACAGAGAAGCGAGGGCACAGTTTCTCCTTTGCCCTATGGATGATGGGAAATGCTCAGGTAGGAGTGGATACATTTTGAGAGATAACAAGTGGATGTGTGGCTGTTGTCACAAGCAGTACTTTGGTTTTTATGATAGGGATTTTTGAGGAATAAGGACTGCTAGCAAGACATGAGATCTATTTGAAAAAGTGTGGTATGAGAGTTCTTGACAGACTGGTGATGAAGGCCTTAATTTATTATTCATATAATCAGATGGTGATATGAGCTTGCAGTTAAGTGAGGGAAAGTAAGACAAGGGTACATAGGACAGGTTGATGGGTGGAAGTGAGGTCTTGTGAAGGATAGAGCAGTTTAGAAGGCAGCCCACCTGAGGTGCAGGTACACAAATGGATGCAGGCTGGGAGATTAACAGGAGGACCTGAAGCTCCATGTGTGAATGAAGAACTGTGACAATGCTGATCTTACAGGAAGGTTTTCAAAACTCGGCCGGATAAAGCCCTAAGCAACCTGGTCTGAATTCAGTGTTGACCTTTCTTTGAGTTGAAGTTGAATTAGAGACCTCCTGAATTCCCTTCCAACATGGATGATTCTGTAGTTCTCTTATTCTGATAATCTACAGTAGTCTAACTACTGAAATGGAAAGGCCTTTGATGAACAGAGTACTCAATATGCCTTCAGTTTCTTTAGTTCAATGCAGTGAGAAAATAGCAAAGTACTCTGCAAAAGCATTCAGAAAGCCAGATAGTTTTGTCAGTGTGTTCTTTGCTTCTACTAATACACTGTTTTGGTTTGGGATGGGAAAATGCCAACTTTCTGTTCAGTGAGAGAAGCTCTTTCTCATACTTATTGCTGTGGCAACCAGGGTCGGCCAACTTGATGGAGGTTTTGCACCTGTGGGAAGGCATGGATAGGTCAGGTGACCCAAACTGACCAATAGGGTATTCCATCACATCTGCTATAGTCATCATAAAAACTGAGGGATGATAGGGGTCAAGTTGGCTCCTCTTATGAGGGCTCTTTCTCAATGGCTTTCTTTCTTGGATGACTGGCGCTTGACGAAGACCCTGTGAGTTTGTTTACCTTTGATTCCCATCAGTGTGTTCCAGAATCCAGTTCACATTTGTCACTGAGATCAGTCTGGAACTTTCCCAGTGCCTGCCAGTGACATCTCCTTGGGAGCTTGATATGGTTCTGTATATATATTTATATATATTGTAACTATTTCTTTATTTCCTTTTTATTTTATTATTGATATTTCATTAAAGTAGTTTAGTTTCTTCTTCTAAACTCATACATCTCTTTCTCTCCCTGGAATGAGAGGTGTGGAAGAGCATCTGTCATCTTGTCATTGGCCAGCTCATCCCAAACCATGACAGATACTTATTCTTGTACGTAACTTCCTGGGTTTGAGAACAAACTTTTAGTCAAAGCAATAAAGATCTTAAATAAAGTCAAGACTACATCACAGATGGATGGAAATACTTCTGCATCAGAAGTTCATATTAGACAAGTTTATTTAGAACTGTGATACAGATTGTACACTGCTAACTGGCTTCCTCAAACAAAATAAGAGATTGTTTTCAATTCCAGTAGTAGTTATTCCTGTATAAAGCTTTGCAACAATAGGTCGAGTAGCTGCCCTCCCAGTGATATTATCGCTTGCAAATACAATGCTAAATGTTGCTTTACAGTTTATCTTACTTCAGCCTTCAACATCAGTTGAAACTCCAACATTCATAGAATCATAGAATGATCGGAGTTGGAAGGGACCTTAAAGATCATCGAGTTCCAACCCCTCTGCCATGGGCAGGGACACCTCCAGTACAGCTGGTTGCTCAAAGCCCCATCCAACCTAGCCTTAAACACTTCCAGAGATGGGACATCCACAACTTCCCTGGGCAACCTGTTCCAGTGCTTCACCACCCTTCACAGTAAAGAATTTCTTCCTAATTTCTAATCTAAATTTCCCCTCTTCCAATTTAAAACCATTACCTCTTGTCCTGTCACTACACTTCCTGACAAAGAGTCCCCCTCTGGCTCTCCTGTAGGCTCCCTTCAGATATTGAAAGGCTGCTATAAGGTCTCCCAGGAGCCTTCTCTTCTCCAGGCTGAACAACCCCAGCTCTCTCAGCTCTCTCTGTCTTCATAGGGGAAGCGTTATTTCTTTGTAAAGCAGTGTCTAGATCACATTAACCTCTGCTTACCGAATAGCAGAATGATATGGGGTTGGAAGGGACTTCTGGAGATCATCTAGTCCAACCCCCAGCCAATGCAGGTCCTCCTAAAGCAGGTTGCACATGAATGTGTCCAGGCAGGTTTTGAACATCTCCAGAGATGGAGACTCCACCACCTCTGTGGGTAGCCTATTCCAGTGCTCTGCCACCCTCAAAGTAAAGAAGTTCCCCCTCATGTTTAGGCAGAAAGTCTTATGATCAAGTTTGTGCCCTTTTCCTCTTGTCCTGTCAACTGGATGGCACTAAGTAAGATTTCTATCATTTGAAGTTGCCACTCCTTCCCTGCCGGTCCCTTCTGAACAGGTTGTAGCCCTCAATAGCCACACTTCAGTCGTAGGATTCATCCCACCAGGTTTCAGTGATGGCTACTATACCATAGCTTTCCAACAGCAAGTTCAATTCTTAGTTCAATTTAAAGTCTCACATCCAGGATGGACAACCCTGCCTTTTTACTGATACATGTGAATTGCATTAGTAGACATCAGTGATGATTCTCCACTATTTTGAGCAATAAAAACTCCTACCAATGACTTTGGGCGAGCTGAAATAAACTGAGTTCCATGAAACTCAAAAAATAACTGAGAAAGCTTTGATCAGGATTGAAAAATTTACCATTACCAAAACTAAAAAATTTATTCTAATCTAAATTGAAATTGGCCTTTATAAAGTCAGTATTCTTTATTGTAATCAACTTGAAAATATATATATATAGATGGTATACTTAAAAATGTTTGATACCATGTATATGAGTTGTCCCAGATGCTACAGTAAGATTATTCACCTCATGACAGCAAAGCAGATATTTAAGTGTTTTTGGAGTATGGCAGGAGGCTGGTGTATGTGTTAAGTATCTGCTTATGAAATAGCAGTTGTTAATTTCCTGAGAGAAGTGGACAGAAAAAATGGATATTGAGTGTCTGGTGACAGTAGCAACATTGTTAAATTGCTACAAAACAAACAACCCCCAAAACAACGTCCCCCCCAACTTGCTAATTGTGTAACTATCTGTTCGGAGACACAAAACTACATTTATTGGAAGTAAGAAATTTGGTGCTACTTTCTACTTAACTTGTTACAAAAAATAATTTAATCACTAGAAAAATTAATCAATATATAGGCTTTACTTTCTTACTGAGCTGAAAATAGGATACTATATTTCAATTTTCTAAGCATAGAAGCCATACACCTTAAGCTATCCTGCCTCATTTATTTGAGTTAATATAGTCAGTGGAGTATGGAGAACTATTCTGGCCAGATCTGGGTGCCAAATATAAGCAAATCAGAAATGCTCTTCAGCTTCTACTGACTGTATTGATTTGGGACATGACTTACTTCCTCACAAAAAGGCTAACATTGGAGAAGCCATAGCAGGCCTAAGGAAAACATAAGGAAGATTCCTTAAGAAAGCACTTGTCTAGGTGGCAATCAGAGGAGGATACCTTGGAAGTGTAAAGTGAGAGAAATGCCTGTGTTTTGCATCCCATTTTGGCTTTTCATTGTCTATAATAGAAGTTTAAGCATGTATATCACAGGCTGTCTTCTCCCTTATAAAATGGTAAATTTAGGTGACCATAACCTGTAACTAGAGAGCACTCAGGTACAGGTATGATATAATAAATGTATGTACTTAGGTCCTCGAAAGATAAGTAACCATCTCTGTAATTTCAATGAAGAATCATTGGATGTATATTTAGTCTTACAAGCAACTTGCAAAGGGTAAAGCCTACCTGAAACCACTGCTCAAATAAATGAGACTTTGAGTAAATCTGTCCAGCTCTAACTGACTTGATTAATGTCATGTGAGCTGAAAAAACAAAGAAGCAGAAGATTAAATTTTTTATGTAACTGTTGCTAACATCAAACTTCATATAACAAATTTAGGCAGGATACAAAGGGTGATAGAAATCATCGTGACAACCATTAAAGTAGCCTTAGAGATTAAGAAAAAGAAAAGTGGAAAAAAACATATAAATTGGGACCCATAGTTTCAGAAGGAGTTTAAGGTACTTGCCCACAAAAAAAAAGCTGTGTGAAAGCCCTTAATTTTGCTTTAACTTTTGGTCAGCCCTGAATTGGTCAGGGAGTTGGACTTGGTGATCGTTGGAGATCCCTTGAAAGTGAAAATATTCTGTTCTATGCTATGCTATGCTATGCTACATTAATGAGCCTATTGGCAGTGTGTGCTGTAATCTAATATGGGAAGCAATAGATCAGTCTCTGGAGCGACCCCATCCACTGACATCTTACTCATATCAACAACTGAGTCCTGTGGACCTAGGGTAGACTGGAGGGGCTGGACCTTGGTCTATGGGAGTGTCAAATGTGTGTGCCCTGGAATAGAAATCCTAACACATCTCGTTTAATACATTTAAAATTACATGTCACCGGGTGATACAGTTCTTTTTCACATCTCTCCCACCAAAATTCCCCCATGACATTAGAATGAGTAGGTTACTCTGTCAACAGAGTCAGCATTCACAGCCTCTCAGCGATACTGTTCTGCTTACAAATACATCAGCTGCTTCTACAAAGGCTCTTCTGGAATTAGTATGAGTGAAACCACACAGCTCCATCTCTTAAACTAAATGTTCAAGGAAGTGTTTAAAGATTGGCTAATGAATGCCACTATATGCTTGTGGTGCAGGTAGCTATTATAATCACAAATTTTAGATGCTGAAATTGAGATATGAAGTAGTAAACTAGCTGAGGGTTGCACAAGAAGTCATTGGCGAAGACAGATAAGAACACAAGTGTTTCTGGCCTCCTCATCCTCACAAAATCCATAAAACCAAGCTCTCTCTATGAATGAATGATGTAATATCAACCTATGAGCATGGAGCTCTTGGAGCTGGTAGAAAAATTAGGGGGAAAAAAAAGAAAATAAATGTTTTTTATGCTGAAGTTGAGACTGTGTAACATTTCCATTTTATATGTTGAAATTCAACATTCCATAGCTCCTAATAGAAAACTCTTCATTCATTTTAATTTATTTTTTTTCTTGTCCTTTGGAGAGATTTTCACCCTAGCAACCAGAAGTTTACAAAGATATTAAAATAGGAGTAAATAAGTCAAGTATATATTTTCAGTCCACTGAGCAAACAGTATAGTGCTCTAATAGCTCCTTAGGGGTCCATCCTGCAATGAAGTATGTGGATGACAAGCTTATCAATACCTTAAAACATAGCTGCCATACTTGTGTATATGTATAACAGAAATGTTATCCAACCCTGTAGACAATAAAAACAAATAACTACATGTAATTGAATATATGAACTTGAAGAGTTTTTCTTTATTAAATAAATTGCTTATGTATTCTTTAAGGAATAAAATCACAATGCATTACTACTCACATATAATTGTCACATTTTAGTTCCATTGAGAACCAAAGATAAAAAAAGCATTATTTTTTTATTTTTCTTGGATGCAGAGAAAAGTATAGATATGCTGGAATATCTCAAACAAAACCTGTTTTTATCTCCATAGTTCTATAGACTTTTTAGACCCAATTAAATGAATACTGTAACAAATAGGTAAAAGAGATAAAAATTACATATCATCAGAAAAGGATGCAAAGGATGTAATTCTTAATATAGTTCTATACGTTTCAAAGTAATTTCATTAAAACTCTATATTCAACTCCTCCCTAATGATTTTATGCCTGTTAAATTCTATTAAAAAATTCAACGAAAGAAAATGCATAACATCAACTGATATATATTTAACATTTCTCTCTTTGGACCATGTACTCCTTTAAAAACTAGCACATATTGTCTGAGACCTGTTATTCCAGCTTAACTATGGTTTAGTAAGTCATATTCGAATCTTAACATTAAACATTAGACTAGTATAATTCTAGGAATTAATATCAGTTGTATAACCAAAATCCAGATCATATCAGAAAACTGATAATTTAAACACAACTCTTCCTCATTTCTGATTAGAGGAATTAGTTCGAGGAATTACTTTTTGTGAAGCATATGTGTACCTGACAAAGCAATACAATACCTGCCTGATCAGTGATTTTCTCTGCCTCTAAAATCCTAACAGTAAAACAGTTCACCCAGAAAGCTGTAATGCAAAATAATCTTTCACTTCTTAAATAGATTCTTTGGTGGCTGTCTGTATATACAGGATAGAAATCATTCTTTTAAATAATTAACCTTTAGTGCAGAAAAGTATATTACTAGTCCATGTTTGGCAACACTTAATAAAAAAATCTCATTTTAGCAATGAAAAAAAATAAAACAAGGGTTGACTTAAAAGGCAAGATCTAAGTATGAGATCTAAAATAAGTGTATTTTTCTCAGGAAAAGTGAAAAATTAGACCAGAAGTTTTCTTTACCTTCACTCATTCTTTAATAAATCCTTAAGGATTCTTTTTTTGGTTGTTAAAAGTAAGCTTCAATTATTGTCAGAGTTGGTTCCTAGTTTCTTAGCAACCCCTATTGAGTGGCTAATTTATCACTGGGGTTTTTCGCAAAATAACAAGGAACATAATGACAGTTATGTACACATTCAGACTGCTACACTGATACTTTTATCCAGGCTAAAAATATGTCTTTTTTCGTATCACTTTTATTCTGTAAATGAAGGTATAAGTTAGTTATTGGATTTTTTTTTAGTGTAAAACTAAATCTTGCATGTATTTCTCCTGTGTTATAGGAGTTTTACTTAAGTTTAGGATGAGATTCGTCAATCCTCACTGAACTTGCAATATTCAGTCAAACTATTCAGACAGTGATACAATTATGTTGAATGGCAGTGGAAAGAATAGACTTTTTTTTTTTTTTGTCATCACACAAAATGTAAGAAACTGCATCTATGGGACTTACATTTAGGAACATTTAGATGTTAAACTAATTTTGGATTTATCATTATATGAGAATGTTGAAAGCCAGAGTCTGTGTAAGACTAGATCTAATAGATCACTGAAAATCTTGGAATATTAACAATAAAATCAGTCAAATTTAGTACAGGATATATTAATTAAACCTTAGAATTAATATCATTTTATTATATATTATTATTCTCATGTTTAAAATCTTAGAGTTAATCCAGGAGTTAATTGTGTATAGAATTTACTGACATTGAGAAATATAATCAGTAGGAAAAATATATAGGTTCACTTTATCAAAAATTTAATTGCTATCAGAATTTACTTAGCTAATTTATGCTATCAGTATGAAATGTCATTAAAAGCTTCTGGCTACATTAGCTGTCTGAAGTGAAAATAAGAGGTATTACATTAGAGCTGATCAGCAATTCAGAATCCTCTTCCTGTGGCAAATTCTGGGATGTCAAAATTTGGTTTAATTTTATAGTTTGTCAAGAAGTTAAATATTAATTATTTATTTAAAGTGAAATAACCATGAACTATTTGGCCCAGAGAGGTGAGCCCATGCCGAGTACATGAAGTTAAACCAGGCCAAGTGTAAGGTCCTGCACCTTGGTTGTGGCAATCCCAAGCACAAACAGAGGTTGGATGGAGAATGGATTGAGAGTAGCCCTGAGGAGAGCTTGTGGCATAGAAGGCCAATCAAATCCTGGGTTGCATCAGAAGAAGTATGGCCAGCAGTTCAAGGGAGATGATTCTACCCCTCTACTCTGCTCTGGTGATCCCACCTGGAGTTCTGCGTCCAGCTCTGGAGCCCTCAGCACAAGAAGGATATGGACCTGTTGGAGAGGGTCCAGAGGAGGGCCACAAACATGATCAGAGGGCTGGAGCACACCTCTTATGAGGACAGGCTGAGAGAGTTGGCGTTGTTCAGCCTGGAGAAGAGAAGGTTCCAGGGAGATTTTATAGCAGCTTTCCAGTATCTGAAGGGGGCCTACAAGAAAGCTGGAGAGGGATTTTTTGCAAGGGCATGTAATGATAGGATGAGGGGTAATGGCTTCAAACTGAAAGATGGTAGATTTAAATTAGATATCAGAAAGGAATTTTTCAGTCTGAGAGTGATGAGACACAGATAGGTTGCTCAGAGAAGTTGTGGAGGCCCCATCCCTGGAAGTGTTCAAGGCCAGGTTGGATGGGTTTTTGAGCAACCTGGTCTAGTGGAGGATGTCCCTGCCTAAGGCAGAGAATTTGAAACTAGATGATCTTTAAGATCCCTTCCAACATAAACCATTTTATGACTCTATGATCTTATTTTTAAATGTTTTTATAGAAATAAGAACATTGAATTTATAGTACTTTAGTCATAAAAGTGATGGTATTGATTAGTAAGTGGTAGATCAGTTTCCACTGATCATTTAAACACAGAAGAAAATTCCTTTTCTGAATGAAAGATGTTCTATGAAAAGATATTCACTGTATGTATACGTTCCTGACAAAGTTTTGCTTTATCATTCATTTATGCTTAGTACTGAAAGAATATTTTTCCTTCTGTGCAACTTCAATTCTATGTTGTTATAATTTCATTTGAGCTCATAAAATTAGTTTCAAGAAAATCCTTCTCAGTACACCTGGCTGAACTGGAACACGTTAAATTTTGTCTTCCCTAGCTGCAGTGAAAAATAAGATACTATTTAGAGTTTCAATAGGTTTCAGTCAGATTTCCTAAAGCAAAGAGACCCTGAGTCCGCAAAAAGTTATCAATTTTCTTACTTCTATAAACTGTGCATATGGCCATTGACTTAAAGATTATTTCATTGGCCTGTTATCACTTATTCTCGTTACAGAGGCTCTTCCTAAAATGACCAGTACAGTAGAGGACTTTTCCCCTTCTCTGGCCATTGTATTTTTTCATGGTTGTGGCCATTTAACAGGGTTAGTGAATAGTAGGGGGAGTCAACAGATTTAGTGTATTACATGATGGGAAAAAGTATGGTGGAAACAATAATAATAGTAATTGTGTTTCATAAGTATGTATTAATAAATTTTATTATATTTAATAATATGTAATTTAATTAATATTTAATAATAATATTCTTATTGCTAAGAGGTTTGCAAAAGGGTTCATTTGTCCAAAAATACTGTCTCTGGTAAAAGTATCTGGTAAAAGGCAAGGTGCATAATTGTAGGACATACTCTAAGTAGTTAGGTCACTTGGCAGGAAGATGAAAGGGTCCAAGTCCTGCTCATAGATGTACTTACATATGTTACTTTAAAAACAAAAGTGAAGTTGGGATAAACCAGGGAAAAGAACCTTACTCTGTCTTGTCCCAGCTGATGGAGCTACTAGATAGCAGGCTTATGCCGATTTTCGCTTGTTCTACTTCTCTGGGATTCTTAGCTGCAGCCAGTCGTCTGGCTACTCAGCAGTAAAAGTGGAGAAAAAGGACTCCACTCCAGAACATTTTAAGGCCAGATATGGTATCAGAAGTGAAAAGATTGTTTTGGCTAAAAAAACCCCACTGAACCTAATCCCCTACTTTCAATGTAAAAGGTCCAATCAATAGGATAATCTGCTTCCCCCTTCTGGGTTTTGTAATGAAAATGGCTGTGATTGTATCACTTCATACTTGACACATGGCTACCTGAGCTTGTGCTGAAGGTCTGTTCTATTAAACCCACTGGATAAATCCCCTAAAAGGAGGATACATAGGCCGATCTGTTCCTCCCCAGACTGTGTCTTCTGTATGTATGACTATACTCCTAACACAGGTACCACAGGCACCACAAGGAAGAAGACAGAAATGCTGTGTGAATTTAGGTGCAGTGTCATTACGTCTTACTCAAAATAACAAGGTCAACCAAGTAAATTAATCCACATAAAATTCAACTAATTGGTTTCTGCTATTAGCTCTAGTTCTTTGATATATTGATGCTTGTCATTAATGAATTGTAAACACATGTTAAGGATCTGCAGGTTTTGGTGTGAGAAGCAAAGGTGTTTCAAGAAAGGCGATCTATTCCTTCCTGCTTGCTTCCCTAATGAGAAAGCAAGTCTTAGAAGCTAAAAATAACCTCAGAAATCAGGCACGATCATATTTTGATCATCCGCATACTCACCCAAAACTGAAATAGGATTCAGCTCCAGATTGTTAACAACTAAATTTAGGTATTTACAATCTGGAGCTGTATCCCATCACTAAATATAGGCTTGTGCAATCTGGAATCCCATCACAAAGTAATTCTAACCAATGAAAATTATTAAGATACTACAAGAAAGAACTGATGAACTAAGGTTAAAGCACTCATGTTGCATAATTTAACAAACTAATGACTGAGAGGATGACACAAAAGCAAATAACAACACATTTAGAGGGTTTAAGTAAATGCCAGAGAAAATTACTACAGCACATATATTTATATATGTAAATAGAAATTATATAACTAATACTGAAGTTATTCATAAAGAAAAATTCACATCATATTAATAGAAAGAAGAAAATTAAGAAAAGGGCACTTGAGAATGAAGATCAGGAAAAAATGTTGGAAAAAGGTTAATATGGGAAAAAAATAAACCTAGGGGTATATTCACTCCATGCAACTTTTCTTTTGATCCTACCATATGCTCCACCACAATAAGATGATTGATATGTTTGTTTTAAATTCATGTATGGATTGTAATTTTCATGTGTAAAAATAAACATTCTGTTCATATTTTTCAAAATATGGAAAACTGGTGGAAAGATGATATTTTAAAGGATCTAAAGATGGTAGGTACCCATGTGGATTTAAGTATGTTAGATATGTCCCACTCCTCTCTGGGTTGAATGTATCTTTGTGCACACTTAAATTTAGTCAATTGCAATATAGGAACTGAAGATGCAATATGAAAAAGTAGAAGGGTCTCCAGTATTCACCCACTTCCGCTAGAAATAATCCCATCATACCATCTTATTAATAACATTTGAACATGATCATGTAAGGATCATAGAAAAGGAGAAAGTGGATAAATAGAAAAGCTCCATCATCTTGTCAGAAAATACTTTATGCATATTCCATTTTAACAAGCAAATTATATACAGCAAATTCGAAATTGAGACAAATAACTACTGAGGATTATTTCTCTTAGAGAGCCTTTCCAAATCCATCTGTACACTTAATATTGGCAAAGTGCTCTGAAAAGTTTCCCATGCTAATGATATTTCAGATTCACTGTCAGATTAGACATTAGGTTACTAACTATGAAACTGAACTGTAAGATTTTGATAAATAAATTTGAATTTTACCATTACTAATGAAAGGCCACACACATTTCTTTAACCTACAAAAAAAAAAAATCATTGTTATAGTCATGTCTTGACCTGCAATGACTTTAGCTTGTTTTAGCCATAATTGTCTAGCCACAATCATCTAACAGTGGAGTGAATATTTCCTAAATATGTTTTGGTTTACCCTTACTTTATGGCAACACCAAGTATGGACTGAACTGTCTGTGGTCTCAGGTTGAAATGTGTAGAAAGATAGAGACACAGGTTGGCAACAGAAATTACAAACTGCAAAGATAATTCACAACATCCTATTTTTACAAATAACAAGATTCTGAATGTAAAATAATATTCAAAACTATAACTTAGGTGTTGATCCGAATTGTATAAAAGAGAAGTTAATTAGAAAAATGAGCAATTACAGATATAATTCTTGCAATTGTGTGTATATGTATGTCAGAGAATTAGAGATTGTTGTGAGGCGAATGTTAAAAGTGATAAATTAAACCAGCTTCAGATTTCTAAATGTGACTTTACCAAACTAGCACTCATTAATAACACACATTGGCAATGGTTAGTTTTCATCATTCTATATTTAAAGTCATCAGTCCTTAAAAATCATATTTTGCACCATCTTTGAACATACAATGCTCACATCTGATGCCACACAGTTAGCACTGATCACTGTGGTCCTTCATGGCCTTAGTCATTGACATGGTCAGGCTAAAGAGCCCTTCAAAGAGAAAAGCCAGGAAAAAAATGTATGTCTTTTTTTTTCATGCTTTAATTTAGGATCTTGTCCTTTTATTAGACATCTTAATTCCTAGGGAAATCATCATGCTTGGTGGGGTGAGACGGACGTTGCTTTGACAGTCCCAACAGGTGCACTGTCCCATTAGTTCACTTGGAGGTTTTGGTTTCTTTCCCTTTTCCTAGACATTCCAAAAGGAATGTTTAAGATGTTTAAGAAATTGAATTTGAACCAGAGGGATTTTTTAATATCTTTATTTCTCTTCATAACGTTTTGTACAGTCTTGATTATTTTCTACTTCAGAAGTAAGCATTAATTGCTGCTTATTTTCCCATATACTCTTTTACAGTACTAAATTTGTGTTCTGAATTTTGAGTTTGTGGTAAAGGTAGTAAAATTTGAAATCCTTATTCTTTATATTTATGTTCCAGTGTCATATTTATCACAGTAATATTTTAATGCCTTGTATTACAAACCACAAGTTCAAGGATGTTCAGATTTAGGAATCTGAGCCCTATCTCTGTCAAATATCTATGAATGTTTTCTCAGCACTAAAAAAAAACCAAACCAGTTGCAAAAAACAGATGTACAGTACATTTACTTGACATTATAAGTTTATCTACAGTATAATATGTAGTATTACAGTATTCAAGTCTCACTTATGCTAGTCAACTTATAGCAAATGAATAATCATTAATTAAAAAATGCCTTTTAGAACTAAAAATCAAAGATGGTAAATCTTTCAAGCTTTGCCTATCAAAAATGTGAATAAGGAGTGCCACTTGCAATTAATTGTAACACCAAACTCTCAGTTGTTAGTGTTGCAGAGGCATCTTTTACATTTAGGAATTCTAAATGCATTAATTTTTAAAAGAAAGCCGTAATATGGATTTTTTTTAATCTTTTTATCCTTAGGAATCATGAAATATTTTACAGTATAGTATCTGAACTTCAAAGCATTACTCATCTGAGAAATCTTTGCTATGCAAATAATTATATTCACTTGCAAAGTAAGTGGTTGTATGAACAAAATGTATATGATTGACCTTTTCTATAAAGCTATTACCTACTTCACAAAATGGAGCAAGTATCTAAGAGCTCAAGGTTACATCACGTCAATCGGGATTTTTCCATTGATTTTTGTAGAAGCCAAGCAAGGTCTCAAAGATGCCAAGAGAACATTAACCCAAATCTATATTACTGGCTCACAGTAAACTTTGACCCCCCCTCAGTCTGGAAATTTTCCTCTTGAATGTATACCAATTTGATCTTTATAGAACACGGTGAACTTGCTGTCACATCTCACCTGGAAGATATGAGCTTTTACTGTTCAAAGACAGAACACAAAGATTTGTGTTAAGTACAAATCTTATTTTAGTCTGTTGAGAAAAAATTTAATATTTATTGTCCCTTGTTAAATTTCACATTATGAATGAAGAGTGTTTTCAGGGCTCTGAAAAAAAGGCAATTAGACATGCTCATATTGAGATTTCTTGTTCTTTTCAGCAGCTGTTGATCTTTTGTACATTTCTACTCCTCAGAACACATAGTTGATGCAGTATATTTTCATGATATGTGTGTTAAAGAGAAAATGAAATCATTCTAGTTTGACTGATGCAGAAGTTTGAGGCACTACATTAGCATCTAACATTCTGTAGTGCTTTAATTGTACCTTTTCTAATAGAAAATCTCAGGAAGGAATTTTCATTCAGTTTTAACCCTTTTAAACTGCAATGCTGAGAATATAATTTAACCTTATAAATCTTGGACTCCCATAATAAGCATTATCAAGGCCTAAATGTTTCAAACTTAATTAAATTGTATATTCCCTTTGAGATAACCTAGACAAACTGAATATTGGTTTCTTTATCAGTATTCTATTTTCCTTCACACCAAAGTATGAGTTATAGTCTGTCAAGGACAGAATTCCTGCTTTGCACAAAATAGTAGTTTTGAACTATATAATTTAGAAGATCATCAAAAGTGCTTTGCTTGATACCATCTGAAGAGGAACCATACATTATTTACTATAGAAAAGAGAAATATTTATTTTTCTTTTAAGATTTCTTCTTGATTAATATTCCTAATATTACACTGATCAGATTATTCTGAAGATGGTAGAAGCTATACATCACTTTACCTGACTTATCTAAAAAAAAATTAGCATTGCTGGAAACACTAAATAAAGGACAACTTACATTTTCTGCTTTACACAACCTTTTGTGAAGAAGTTACAAGTATTTGTGTATGTACAGTGTATAAACCTTATGTTTATTCTAAAGGAAACAAATACAGAATGGAATCTTTTAATTTAAAGAATGAAAATATAAGCAAACAAATAAACAATCAATTCTGCATTTCATCTTAGGTCTTTCCAGGGAAATAGGAGATCCCATCCTAAAACACACTGAATGGAGACTTTCTGTAATTTGCTTTTATGTTTGCTTTTTTGTTTAAAGCAGCGAAGTATTCTCAGCAATCGTTCTGGAAATATATGATTTAAAACACATATTACAGCATTCTTCTGTATCAAAATTAAAATATAAAAGAATCCTGATATGCAGTAGAAAACAAAATTCAATGAATGTTAAAATTAAGTCCTCTAGTCAAATTTATGGATGATGTAACACCTATTTCACTTCTTCCATAATCTTTGGATTTATTTAAGATTTCTTTTTCATTCTCCTTTTTTGTCTCTGGATGTTAGTAGGGGAAGCAGAAAGAGCACTAAAAAAACCCTCCAAACTTCCAGACTTAAATGGTCTAGTCAGAATGAATGATTTAAGGAAAGTTTTCCTTAATGCTTGAATTACTGGGATAGCAAGTGCTCAGTTACTTCCAGAGAAAGGTACATGCACAGGTCAATCAAAAGTAGCAGGTGTCCAATGCAGTTGCCAATTTCAGAATTCAGCTGTAGTATTCTAAAATACATCTCAATATATGTAGGGATATTTTTCTAGTTTGTATACTTTGATGATATTAACTGAGCAATAAAACATGTTAAGAATATCAACAGAAATTAAAATGGAAGACATACATGCCTCTCAAGATGTCAAAAGAGCTGGAGCTTCAAGAGGTTTTGTGTGTGTGTGTGTGTGTTTGCAAGCTATTATTTTCCCTCCCCTACTACATTCTGAAAAAGTGGTTTAGGAGTTTATTGAACTTTCTCGAGTATTTAGCAAGAGACTGCATACATAGACTATTTCATCAAAAATGTTTGAAACTTGGCAAAATTATAAGCAGTGGAAAACAGGATCATAAAAATTGAGATTTGGGAACAATTAAAAATAGACATTCCTACCTGCCTCATCTATGAACAAAAAGAACAATAATTAAGTTTCCAGGAAATTGTATGCTGGCAGGAAGATTCACTTAAGTCATCACTTGAAACTGAGCCAAAATAATCCTATAAAACTGATAGAGGAAAAAAGCTCCCTTGAAGCCCTCAAATCTCTTTTCTATATCCTTTAAAATATTCATACTTCTGATTTTGGGAAGCACACATTTCACCTCTGATATTTTTTATCTAATAATCATTATTTACATTTTTATGATCATGGTATTTTAGTTATAAAAAGCAACATGCTCAACTATTTCTGAAGTTAAGATAAGGCACTGATAAAAGAAGTCAATCAAGAAAATTCTCTAGGCAGTTCTATTACAAAACACACAAAACCCCAGAAGACTGATTGCTCTGTGTTCATATTCTCTTTGATTTTTTGCTAAAAAACTGCCTGCTAATGTGATCTACTCTTCCCCTGCAGTGGGGACACCTGTTTAGCTGGTGAATGGGACCACAGCACCCAACAAGCAGGGTGAACTTTGACTGTTTGCAGAGCACTTTGCTTCACAGTGGGTGCAAAGGGGATCCAGAAACTGCTCTGGACAGTGTGAGACTGCACAGCACTGGTGGTGTCCTCACCAGGGTGCCCAGCCTTGACTGGAAGAAGCATCCTGGCACATTAGAGGCCATGTGTCAGACAGCGTGGAGAGGGGTGATGCTGCCTCCCAGGGCTCATATCTATTGCTTTACCTGGGACAGGGTGGAGCGAGAGTGATGATGGCCTTATCTGTGAGGGGAGGCAATCAGACTGTGTACCATCAGGGAGAATGAGTTGGAGGTTTGTGTGATCTTCAAGGAGACTGCAAAGGCAAGAAGCTGAGCTACAGAATGCAGAGAAGGAGAGACAATGGAAGACTACACTTGAATGAATGTGGGTGGACCCTCCCAAGATATGGATGGATGGGCATTTACATTCTTTTGCAGAAAGAGAAAGGCTCCTTGTCCTTCAGATCCGAATTTACAGAATTAGTACATTGCATTAATAGCCAAGGAAAGGGAACAGACTCGATTGAAGTAAACTCCACTTCAGAGCCAGCTGGGGTGGGCCAGCTGGGCCATCTGGGCCTGAACCAGGCTGTGAACCATGTTTTGAGACTGTATTCTGCAGACGATGAAAGCATCTACCTACCAACCAGAACTGCTGCCATGGGTTTGTTCTTTGCTGAGGTTTGGATACAGAATATTGCACAGAGGATGACAAAGCTCATGTGGCTTTCAGACTTTTTGCTCATCCGTGTGAACATCATTAAGTCCGCCAAGGGACACCTGGAGAAACTGAGAGTGAGTACAGAGAAGCGAGGGCACAGTTTCTCCTTTGCCCTATGGATGATGGGAAATGCTCAGGTAGGAGTGGATACATTTTGAGAGATAACAAGTGGATGTGTGGCTGTTGTCACAAGCAGTACTTTGGTTTTTATGATAGGGATTTTTGAGGAATAAGGACTGCTAGCAAGACATGAGATCTATTTGAAAAAGTGTGGTATGAGAGTTCTTGACAGACTGGTGATGAAGGCCTTAATTTATTATTCATATAATCAGATGGTGATATGAGCTTGCAGTTAAGTGAGGGAAAGTAAGACAAGGGTACATAGGACAGGTTGATGGGTGGAAGTGAGGTCTTGTGAAGGATAGAGCAGTTTAGAAGGCAGCCCACCTGAGGTGCAGGTACACAAATGGATGCAGGCTGGGAGATTAACAGGAGGACCTGAAGCTCCATGTGTGAATGAAGAACTGTGACAATGCTGATCTTACAGGAAGGTTTTCAAAACTCGGCCGGATAAAGCCCTAAGCAACCTGGTCTGAATTCAGTGTTGACCTTTCTTTGAGTTGAAGTTGAATTAGAGACCTCCTGAATTCCCTTCCAACATGGATGATTCTGTAGTTCTCTTATTCTGATAATCTACAGTAGTCTAACTACTGAAATGGAAAGGCCTTTGATGAACAGAGTACTCAATATGCCTTCAGTTTCTTTAGTTCAATGCAGTGAGAAAATAGCAAAGTACTCTGCAAAAGCATTCAGAAAGCCAGATAGTTTTGTCAGTGTGTTCTTTGCTTCTACTAATACACTGTTTTGGTTTGGGATGGGAAAATGCCAACTTTCTGTTCAGTGAGAGAAGCTCTTTCTCATACTTATTGCTGTGGCAACCAGGGTCGGCCAACTTGATGGAGGTTTTGCACCTGTGGGAAGGCATGGATAGGTCAGGTGACCCAAACTGACCAATAGGGTATTCCATCACATCTGCTATAGTCATCATAAAAACTGAGGGATGATAGGGGTCAAGTTGGCTCCTCTTATGAGGGCTCTTTCTCAATGGCTTTCTTTCTTGGATGACTGGCGCTTGAGGAAGACCCTGTGAGTTTGTTTACCTTTGATTCCCATCAGTGTGTTCCAGAATCCAGTTCACATTTGTCACTGAGATCAGTCTGGAACTTTCCCAGTGCCTGCCAGTGACATCTCCTTGGGAGCTTGATATGGTTCTGTATATATATTTATATATATTGTAACTATTTCTTTATTTCCTTTTTATTTTATTATTGATATTTCATTAAAGTAGTTTAGTTTCTTCTTCTAAACTCATACATCTCTTTCTCTCCCTGGAATGAGAGGTGTGGAAGAGCATCTGTCATCTTGTCATTGGCCAGCTCATCCCAAACCATGACAGATACTTATTCTTGTACGTAACTTCCTGGGTTTGAGAACAAACTTTTAGTCAAAGCAATAAAGATCTTAAATAAAGTCAAGACTACATCACAGATGGATGGAAATACTTCTGCATCAGAAGTTCATATTAGACAAGTTTATTTAGAACTGTGATACAGATTGTACACTGCTAACTGGCTTCCTCAAACAAAATAAGAGATTGTTTTCAATTCCAGTAGTAGTTATTCCTGTATAAAGCTTTGCAACAATAGGTCGAGTAGCTGCCCTCCCAGTGATATTATCGCTTGCAAATACAATGCTAAATGTTGCTTTACAGTTTATCTTACTTCAGCCTTCAACATCAGTTGAAACTCCAACATTCATAGAATCATAGAATGATCGGAGTTGGAAGGGACCTTAAAGATCATCGAGTTCCAACCCCTCTGCCATGGGCAGGGACACCTCCAGTACAGCTGGTTGCTCAAAGCCCCATCCAACCTAGCCTTAAACACTTCCAGAGATGGGACATCCACAACTTCCCTGGGCAACCTGTTCCAGTGCTTCACCACCCTTCACAGTAAAGAATTTCTTCCTAATTTCTAATCTAAATTTCCCCTCTTCCAATTTAAAACCATTACCTCTTGTCCTGTCACTACACTTCCTGACAAAGAGTCCCCCTCTGGCTCTCCTGTAGGCTCCCTTCAGATATTGAAAGGCTGCTATAAGGTCTCCCAGGAGCCTTCTCTTCTCCAGGCTGAACAACCCCAGCTCTCTCAGCTCTCTCTGTCTTCATAGGGGAAGCGTTATTTCTTTGTAAAGCAGTGTCTAGATCACATTAACCTCTGCTTACCGAATAGCAGAATGATATGGGGTTGGAAGGGACTTCTGGAGATCATCTAGTCCAACCCCCAGCCAATGCAGGTCCTCCTAAAGCAGGTTGCACATGAATGTGTCCAGGCAGGTTTTGAACATCTCCAGAGATGGAGACTCCACCACCTCTGTGGGTAGCCTATTCCAGTGCTCTGCCACCCTCAAAGTAAAGAAGTTCCCCCTCATGTTTAGGCAGAAAGTCTTATGATCAAGTTTGTGCCCTTTTCCTCTTGTCCTGTCAACTGGATGGCACTAAGTAAGATTTCTATCATTTGAAGTTGCCACTCCTTCCCTGCCGGTCCCTTCTGAACAGGTTGTAGCCCTCAATAGCCACACTTCAGTCGTAGGATTCATCCCACCAGGTTTCAGTGATGGCTACTATACCATAGCTTTCCAACAGCAAGTTCAATTCTTAGTTCAATTTAAAGTCTCACATCCAGGATGGACAACCCTGCCTTTTTACTGATACATGTGAATTGCATTAGTAGACATCAGTGATGATTCTCCACTATTTTGAGCAATAAAAACTCCTACCAATGACTTTGGGCGAGCTGAAATAAACTGAGTTCCATGAAACTCAAAAAATAACTGAGAAAGCTTTGATCAGGATTGAAAAATTTACCATTACCAAAACTAAAAAATTTATTCTAATCTAAATTGAAATTGGCCTTTATAAAGTCAGTATTCTTTATTGTAATCAACTTGAAAATATATATATATAGATGGTATACTTAAAAATGTTTGATACCATGTATATGAGTTGTCCCAGATGCTACAGTAAGATTATTCACCTCATGACAGCAAAGCAGATATTTAAGTGTTTTTGGAGTATGGCAGGAGGCTGGTGTATGTGTTAAGTATCTGCTTATGAAATAGCAGTTGTTAATTTCCTGAGAGAAGTGGACAGAAAAAATGGATATTGAGTGTCTGGTGACAGTAGCAACATTGTTAAATTGCTACAAAACAAACAACCCCCAAAACAACGTCCCCCCCAACTTGCTAATTGTGTAACTATCTGTTCGGAGACACAAAACTACATTTATTGGAAGTAAGAAATTTGGTGCTACTTTCTACTTAACTTGTTACAAAAAATAATTTAATCACTAGAAAAATTAATCAATATATAGGCTTTACTTTCTTACTGAGCTGAAAATAGGATACTATATTTCAATTTTCTAAGCATAGAAGCCATACACCTTAAGCTATCCTGCCTCATTTATTTGAGTTAATATAGTCAGTGGAGTATGGAGAACTATTCTGGCCAGATCTGGGTGCCAAATATAAGCAAATCAGAAATGCTCTTCAGCTTCTACTGACTGTATTGATTTGGGACATGACTTACTTCCTCACAAAAAGGCTAACATTGGAGAAGCCATAGCAGGCCTAAGGAAAACATAAGGAAGATTCCTTAAGAAAGCACTTGTCTAGGTGGCAATCAGAGGAGGATACCTTGGAAGTGTAAAGTGAGAGAAATGCCTGTGTTTTGCATCCCATTTTGGCTTTTCATTGTCTATAATAGAAGTTTAAGCATGTATATCACAGGCTGTCTTCTCCCTTATAAAATGGTAAATTTAGGTGACCATAACCTGTAACTAGAGAGCACTCAGGTACAGGTATGATATAATAAATGTATGTACTTAGGTCCTCGAAAGATAAGTAACCATCTCTGTAATTTCAATGAAGAATCATTGGATGTATATTTAGTCTTACAAGCAACTTGCAAAGGGTAAAGCCTACCTGAAACCACTGCTCAAATAAATGAGACTTTGAGTAAATCTGTCCAGCTCTAACTGACTTGATTAATGTCATGTGAGCTGAAAAAACAAAGAAGCAGAAGATTAAATTTTTTATGTAACTGTTGCTAACATCAAACTTCATATAACAAATTTAGGCAGGATACAAAGGGTGATAGAAATCATCGTGACAACCATTAAAGTAGCCTTAGAGATTAAGAAAAAGAAAAGTGGAAAAAAACATATAAATTGGGACCCATAGTTTCAGAAGGAGTTTAAGGTACTTGCCCACAAAAAAAAAGCTGTGTGAAAGCCCTTAATTTTGCTTTAACTTTTGGTCAGCCCTGAATTGGTCAGGGAGTTGGACTTGGTGATCGTTGGAGATCCCTTGAAAGTGAAAATATTCTGTTCTATGCTATGCTATGCTATGCTACATTAATGAGCCTATTGGCAGTGTGTGCTGTAATCTAATATGGGAAGCAATAGATCAGTCTCTGGAGCGACCCCATCCACTGACATCTTACTCATATCAACAACTGAGTCCTGTGGACCTAGGGTAGACTGGAGGGGCTGGACCTTGGTCTATGGGAGTGTCAAATGTGTGTGCCCTGGAATAGAAATCCTAACACATCTCGTTTAATACATTTAAAATTACATGTCACCGGGTGATACAGTTCTTTTTCACATCTCTCCCACCAAAATTCCCCCATGACATTAGAATGAGTAGGTTACTCTGTCAACAGAGTCAGCATTCACAGCCTCTCAGCGATACTGTTCTGCTTACAAATACATCAGCTGCTTCTACAAAGGCTCTTCTGGAATTAGTATGAGTGAAACCACACAGCTCCATCTCTTAAACTAAATGTTCAAGGAAGTGTTTAAAGATTGGCTAATGAATGCCACTATATGCTTGTGGTGCAGGTAGCTATTATAATCACAAATTTTAGATGCTGAAATTGAGATATGAAGTAGTAAACTAGCTGAGGGTTGCACAAGAAGTCATTGGCGAAGACAGATAAGAACACAAGTGTTTCTGGCCTCCTCATCCTCACAAAATCCATAAAACCAAGCTCTCTCTATGAATGAATGATGTAATATCAACCTATGAGCATGGAGCTCTTGGAGCTGGTAGAAAAATTAGGGGGAAAAAAAAGAAAATAAATGTTTTTTATGCTGAAGTTGAGACTGTGTAACATTTCCATTTTATATGTTGAAATTCAACATTCCATAGCTCCTAATAGAAAACTCTTCATTCATTTTAATTTATTTTTTTTCTTGTCCTTTGGAGAGATTTTCACCCTAGCAACCAGAAGTTTACAAAGATATTAAAATAGGAGTAAATAAGTCAAGTATATATTTTCAGTCCACTGAGCAAACAGTATAGTGCTCTAATAGCTCCTTAGGGGTCCATCCTGCAATGAAGTATGTGGATGACAAGCTTATCAATACCTTAAAACATAGCTGCCATACTTGTGTATATGTATAACAGAAATGTTATCCAACCCTGTAGACAATAAAAACAAATAACTACATGTAATTGAATATATGAACTTGAAGAGTTTTTCTTTATTAAATAAATTGCTTATGTATTCTTTAAGGAATAAAATCACAATGCATTACTACTCACATATAATTGTCACATTTTAGTTCCATTGAGAACCAAAGATAAAAAAAGCATTATTTTTTTATTTTTCTTGGATGCAGAGAAAAGTATAGATATGCTGGAATATCTCAAACAAAACCTGTTTTTATCTCCATAGTTCTATAGACTTTTTAGACCCAATTAAATGAATACTGTAACAAATAGGTAAAAGAGATAAAAATTACATATCATCAGAAAAGGATGCAAAGGATGTAATTCTTAATATAGTTCTATACGTTTCAAAGTAATTTCATTAAAACTCTATATTCAACTCCTCCCTAATGATTTTATGCCTGTTAAATTCTATTAAAAAATTCAACGAAAGAAAATGCATAACATCAACTGATATATATTTAACATTTCTCTCTTTGGACCATGTACTCCTTTAAAAACTAGCACATATTGTCTGAGACCTGTTATTCCAGCTTAACTATGGTTTAGTAAGTCATATTCGAATCTTAACATTAAACATTAGACTAGTATAATTCTAGGAATTAATATCAGTTGTATAACCAAAATCCAGATCATATCAGAAAACTGATAATTTAAACACAACTCTTCCTCATTTCTGATTAGAGGAATTAGTTCGAGGAATTACTTTTTGTGAAGCATATGTGTACCTGACAAAGCAATACAATACCTGCCTGATCAGTGATTTTCTCTGCCTCTAAAATCCTAACAGTAAAACAGTTCACCCAGAAAGCTGTAATGCAAAATAATCTTTCACTTAAATAGATTCTTTGGTGGCTGTCTGTATATACAGGATAGAAATCATTCTTTTAAATAATTAACCTTTAGTGCAGAAAAGTATATTACTAGTCCATGTTTGGCAACACTTAATAAAAAAATCTCATTTTAGCAATGAAAAAAAATAAAACAAGGGTTGACTTAAAAGGCAAGATCTAAGTATGAGATCTAAAATAAGTGTATTTTTCTCAGGAAAAGTGAAAAATTAGACCAGAAGTTTTCTTTACCTTCACTCATTCTTTAATAAATCCTTAAGGATTCTTTTTTTGGTTGTTAAAAGTAAGCTTCAATTATTGTCAGAGTTGGTTCCTAGTTTCTTAGCAACCCCTATTGAGTGGCTAATTTATCACTGGGGTTTTTCGCAAAATAACAAGGAACATAATGACAGTTATGTACACATTCAGACTGCTACACTGATACTTTTATCCAGGCTAAAAATATGTCTTTTTTCGTATCACTTTTATTCTGTAAATGAAGGTATAAGTTAGTTATTGGATTTTTTTTTAGTGTAAAACTAAATCTTGCATGTATTTCTCCTGTGTTATAGGAGTTTTACTTAAGTTTAGGATGAGATTCGTCAATCCTCACTGAACTTGCAATATTCAGTCAAACTATTCAGACAGTGATACAATTATGTTGAATGGCAGTGGAAAGAATAGACTTCTTATTTTATTTCATAAGACTATAATAATATTTTTCCTTATCAAAGGATTTTCCTTTCATGGCTCAATTGAATTAAACTGCATTTATGCAGGGGGGCATTTCAGAAAGATTCTAAGTCCATTTTATTTGCTTATGCTAGAGTTGTCCTGGGGGGATACTCAGAATTCATTGCACTGACTAAAACATGCTGCTGTTTATAGCTTTTTTCATATTTTTCGATAAAGGTTAAATATATCTATAGGATAAATATTTAATTATCTTTGAGGTTTTTAGATGATCTTACTTTCCAAAATACTTCAAGTCACTGTAATGATCCTGACTGGGAAACTGCTGTATGTTGAGGAATTAGAGATCCACAAGACAGTTAATCTGAACAAATGTAAGCCTCTGCTGCACTGTGCTGCATGTCCAGCATGGCCTTGCATGTCCAGCAAGAAGTTCTGATGTGAACAACATTTATGAATAGAGTTGGTTTCTTGGAAGAAAATTATGTAATAGCTCAAATGACCAAAAAGGAAGAATTTCTCTCCATTAAGTGATCTCCGGATCTGCACACCGTTAAGAGGGAAAATCCATCCAGTGTCCATCTGATGCTGAATGAATGCTGTAAAAGTGTGTTCCCAGCGTCTGAAGGTGTGTAAGATTTACTTGTTATCTATATTCCCATTTTCTCTTATTAGACTCATATTTTTATTTTGCCATTTGTTGTTGGGCCTTTCTTATCAAAAGCCAGAAAGAAACCTGCATCCTCTCTGCCTCTCTCTCTCTCAGACCCCACCCCTTTCCCTGGTGCACATCAGTCACTAAATATTTTTTACATAATTTCTTATTATTACCAGGGAAAATGTATTTTAAGCCAGTGCATTTGTGGACAAGAAGAAAAGGCCTCAAATTGAGTTAAAAAGCAGGTCCACCAGTAACATACTTGAAGCATGGCAGAAATTTACTGCAGATTGATCCTACACAATAGAGTGTCTTTGGTTTTATTTTGCTGGTTGGTTTTGTGGGTTTGGCTTTTTTTGTTTGGCTTTGTGGTTTTTTTTTAATTTTGATAAAATGCATTGTCCATAAATAAAGAATTCTAAATCTTTTTCTATACCTTTTCTATATAAGGAATTTTTTTCCATTCCATTTCAAGGTAATCTGTTATTTAAAAATGGCAGAACTCTATAAAAAAATCTTTGGGATGCTAGATTATAAAATTTACAATCCATAATATTTTTTCCAACTTCATAAAAAAATAGATGCTGCTTTCCAAACAGCACTCTGCCCATTGCATCACTGATGTGGTGCCTGATCTTTAATTTCTTTGCTGTATTTGTAGATACCTAATTTTCACCATTTACAAGGGTATTTTCTGAAATGTCCACAAAGGTCCATTTGCCTTTATTCTCAGAAGGTAGAAATCAGTTTGAAACAGTAAAATAAAAGAAAAAAAATTATTAAGAGTACTTCTAACCTCAAACATTCAACTGTCTGAGAACCCAGTCTTCATTGACCCCTGTGTTTTAGCCTACACAGCATGAAATAAACAGAAATCTTAAAATAGGTTTTGAAATAGTGTGTAGCATTCTTCCCTTAGGTTCACTGGGTAGAGTTCCAGTAGCTTATAAATTTCTGTGAACCTAACTGTAGTCAGGATTTGGCAAAAAAAAAACAGTGGTGAAAATCCAAGGCTTTATTTTCATTTGCATCATTTCACAGTGTGAAGTAGCCCTAAAAATCTTTCATTTCATTTTAAGTGAATCTGACATGAGTGCAATGGCATTCTGTATCAGCTAAGTGTAAGCGAGAATCAGGTCACTAGCTTGTTAACCTACTGTATCATCTTACTCCAGGAATATCAGTGAAGAATACTGCTTGCATTTGTAATGCATGAAGTTTGTGGGAAAATAAACCTATTGACTGTGCTAAAGCTTGTTATCTTTGTCGTGGCTTAAGAGACAGCAGCAATGACAACAAAATAAATACTGTAAAGGTTGCAATAACTAACATGAGCAAAGAAGTCTTTTGAGTTGGTGTGTTATATATAATTAGCACTATTTTTGTGTGGTCAGGCCATCATCAGGACCCTTAAGTGTTTTTTCATAGTTAAACATTACGGGTTCAATTTCTTTGCCTAAATAAGTGTCCATTGCCATTTGAGATCTTTTAAGGTACCTGAAATGTCCACTCAGCATGGCAGGATTACACAAGGACCACCTCCTCCACCTTTTGGAGGAGCATCTAGAAGCTCAGCAGTTTACCCACAAACATTTTCATGCCGTAAACAGGTAGGTGCAGGCAACCAAACCAAGCCCTAACTACAACTAGCAGGAAACAAGATGGACTCTAATGTACATTAAGGGAATTTAAGGAGAAAGAAACCTAAATGGAAAATTTGTATAATGGAGGATGTAAACTATTTGCTACACTCCTACTGCTGTTTGCATTAGTCACAATAGTTGGAATTCAGTTTGTCAGATAATAACAAACACCTACCTTTCTCCATGTAGGTATGCAGGTCACTTTCATTTCATAAAATGATCGAATCGTAGAACATCTCAAGTTTGAAGGGACCCATAAGGATCACCACATTAGTGCTGACTTGCCCATAGATAGAAACTCAATACATTTTGAAACATCCTTAGATCTTATGCGAAAGATATGGATTGTCTACAGGTCTCATCTGTCAGCCATAAACATCTGTCTCAGATTCTCAATATCTCACATTGTACAAAATTGCCTGTATGTGTGCACCTAAATGAAACCTTTAATCAGTATGATCAATGTTACTTTGAAAGCTGCTTGTGACACCTTAAATTGGGCACCTTCATTTGGTCAGCTGAATATCTCTTAAACTCCATTACCTATACTGATTAGGGGCTTCATTAACTTGTTCACATACGGTGTTTAGGGACATCTGAGATCTGCATAAGTCTGGCAGAAGACTGTAGGAGACCTGCCATCTCTGTAAAGGCAACGACTCTCTGGAATATACATGGGACAGGCTCCGGTAAAGAAGATGACACTGGACAGTTATATTTTGGCAACTAATCTGGATGCACATGTACAGATTTATATTACAGTTAAACGACCTAACCTTGAGTCACATCTAACATATGCTTCTAAGTTATTCACAGACGTATAAACAAACCATGCACCAATATATGCTTGTATCATCTAGCTCTAGGCAATCCTGCTCTAGCTCTAGGCAATCCTGCTTCAGCAGGGGAGTTGGACTAGACGATCTCTATGGTCCCTTCCAACTCTAGAAATTCAGTGAAATTCAGTGAAATTTTCTTATTCAGAATACAGGTCACTAAGAACCTTATTTAAAATTAAAGGTAGGAATGTTTCTGTTCTTATCTTCACCAGAGAACATGACCTCCACAGGTCACTTTTGACACAATTTATTTCTTGCTTTGATTATTTTCCTTTTCTGTGTTTAAAGTTGTGGATATTTTCAGTCCCATTTCAAATAACTCCATAAAGCATGTTTATATAACTATCCGTGGTTAATTTACTTTTTAATCTCTTCTGGCTGCGTGTTACTGTATTACTAGGCACAGAGGTGCTTAGGGGTTCTCAAGTCCAAATGTGTCTCTCATCATGTTCCCAGACTACATCACTCTTCCTACCCTGTAGTTAGGTTTCTACATAAAACAAACCTGTCAAAGCAAACTGAAGAAGAGGTGTGACATGTACACACAGATTCCTGACCTTGATGAATAGGGATTGCCCTGAGATTTTACCACAGCACTTGCCAGCATGTGAGTTTATTTTCAGCCTCATTTTATATTGAGTGGACTGAGATCTGCCTATGCCAACCATATTTGATCCCAGTGTTGTTACAAATAAATACTTTAAATTTCTGTAGCATCAGTTTTCTTAAATGTATAGAGTTGGTCCAGTCATACTTTGGAAAAAAAAATAATAGAATATTTTTCTGTGTATGTAAAACTGAAACTGTGTGCAGAAATAAAAAGTAGTATTATGTGGTGTTAGTAATATTAATCATTAAAAAGTCTACCATCAGGGAAAATATCAAGCACAGTCTGCTTTCAGATGTGAAGACAGAACCCCTAGATAAATGATATGGAATTTTACCTCAAGAGTTCAAGAAAATGTCAAGAGTTTTCATTTGTTTTCAGAGAAATACACAAAAGCTGAAGAAAATAATTTTTCACTTTTTCAGCAAAATCTGATTGCATCGATTTGGAGGGAGGGAGAAAGAGAATTAAAAATAAAGTGTATTTCAGCCTGAGATATGGAGAGAGAAAGCAAGCTGTAATATTCAGAGAGATTTTCTAACCTTAACCTCAAGCTAAAGCCATCAGGACTTGCTCAATAATGATGACAGCACATGATTCATTTCACTTATTTCATCTTGCCAAGGACAATTGTACAAAGACGGGGAAAAAAGCAGTCTGTGCCTTTCTTGTCAATTATATTTCATTGGTGGTTTCCAATTAAATATTTTTAAAAATTCTGCAGCTGAAAATGATCAGGGAACAAAATAAAACTTAATACTATAAATACAGTAAGAATTGGAGAAGTGTGAGAAACCTCATTAAAAGCTGTTTTATTTAATGACATTAGTCACAGTGTACTGTAATTTAAGTGGATGTTGAATGGGTGCATGTTATCTTATAGTCTTTTGAACAGCATAAATAAGTGAATCTGCATGAGGATATTTTTTCAAGCATCATTATACAGTCAATTTGTGATACTTGGTACATAACTTTAAACCCTTTATCTTACCTCCAGTAAAATTATTCATGACTTGGACTCACCTGTGCCAATACTATACTCTTCTAATTTCTGAAGCATGAGAATAACTTTCCTTTCTTATGTATTTGTTCTCATAATGTAAAGAAGTAAAATATTATCCCAAGTTTACAATTAGGAAATTGCATTAGAGAAAAATCAAAGCCTGAAGCCTACAATGACTTAGACATCGTAGAACAGAATATTGGAAAGTGCCTTAATGCTTAAGAGCCTCCTTGGCCCAAGATTAAGTTTTTCTTAATGTGGTACTTACAGAGAATGAGTGAAATTGGATTAGTCACCTTTTGGAAAATTAGACCCTTTGAATATTCAGTTTTTCATTTGAAAAGGGGGAAGGAGAAAAAGAAAAGAAAAAAAATTCTCAACCACAAAAACCAAACAAAGCTTTTCTTAATGTTATTTTGCAGCTGTATTAGCATTCAAAAATCTTTCAGGGATTCAGTAAAATTCTGCTCATCTTTGATGTTAACAAAACAAATTTCATTATTAGCAGACATTCTTCAAATCCACAATGTACATTGCTATAATAGAATGTGAGAAGGATATAAGTAACAGGACTCTTTCAGGTCTCTGACATGCCTACAGCTACCTATCATAACTTCAGCTTAAATCTTCTTGGTTCTTTTCAGAAATCACATGTTCAGATAAAAGGCAATATGTTTTACTAGGAATACAAACATAGACACTGTTAAAATAGCTTTGTTTGCCTGATGCATACCTGTGCTTTCTGAAATAAAAGTTCTTCCAACAAACATGGCATTGGCAACACATGATTGCACACTATGACCTTGTATCAAAACATGATTTGCTCTTAAACTCTGAGATGATTTCTCTAATGATTTCTGTTTCTTCTAAACTTATATTTAATTATTTGTCTATGGTAGTAAATTTAGAAGTCAATCATTGACATGTAAGCAGTGTTATAGGTGAGTCAGAAGTTTAACAGTCCCCTGATGTGTGTTCCAAATGGATATGGGATTACAGAAGTTCAAGAGCAGCCCTTTTTTGCATCTATTTTGAAATGCTCCTTGAAAATTGATCATTCCAGAGCAAGCACAAGTATGTGAAGATAAGAAACAAGCTTTCCCGCATTATGCAAATTCCCACCCAAGTCAGAGAATGTCACTTCACTTCTGGAGCTGAGAGGGTTTCCACATTTGAACTTCACAGAGTTCAGCTCAGCTCTCTGTCCTTTTCTTTCCTCCTCAGTAATTATTCTTAACTGTGGCGTTGTAACTCTAAGATACATGCGAGGAAGTGCATACAAAATAATCTTCACTTAGGCTTTCTTTGGAATTTTTTTCTCTTTCTATTCCTCCCACTAATGAGTAGGTTATGACATTTAAATATGCTTACGTGTGGGGCTCAACTCAGTCATTTTCAGAGGTTAAGGAGTCATTTAAAATACAGGCTGTGGCAAACAATTTGTGTGACTGAGACAAGCGCTTCTAAGTATGGTTTCTGTTCGTTGTCATTCTAATTGTGCAAAAAAGAAATACATCTGTAAAGTAAGAGAACTTTATTTTTACTGACAGTTGGTCTAGCATGTATGATGCCAGATGTGCAAAGACAAAATGACACTGTTTTATTTTAAAATATTTTAAAATCCAAAGAAATAAATGAGAGGAGAGCTGAATTATAATTTTGATAACAAATTGCAAACACACTTCAGCAAGACAACACGGTCCATAAAACATACATGGAAAAGCCTGATAGTGATAGAACAGCTTGCCTTCACCCATCTCGGTGAGAAAAAAGCCTACACATATTGAACTCCAACAAAAAATCTGCAGTGAAAACAGGTATTGTTTGTTCTTTGGCTGGGCTGAATAGTTTTATTAGTTTCTAGAAAGATCTGTGCCCTGAATGTTTGTTTAGGCCAAATATAGGGCTTTTTTCACTGGAAAGATGAGAGACTGGGGCAGAGCTCAGTTTCTTCTGCTACAGAAAATAAACATGTAGGAATTGGGAGGGGTGAGCTCCAAAGAGATGGTTGTGCTGCTCCTGTTGTGTGTAAGAGATGGGATCATCAACTGCTACTACTGAAAAGACTATACACACCTTTCTTGCTCCACTCATGGCAGCCAGACTGATTTTCTGGGTTACTAACATAAGTAAAGGACCCGTTTAGGGCTGTAGTCTGCTACAGGTCTTATGGCAGGTGCCAGCCTGAATCAGTGAAATTGTAACTTCAGTAAAGTCAGTGGGAGCAATCCCACTGACTTGCAGGGAGACAGAATTTCTTGCATACTCTGAAGAGCCTGTCTTTGAGATGAAAAGCAAACACCAACAAAACCAGGCAGGTAAAAAGTCACTCTTTGTCTGACAATGACTCCTTTGTGTGGAACTGTCTCTACAGTAGAATGGGATGGAATAAAATAAATGGAAGAAAACTGAATTATTTTGCTTTTCTCCTGCACCAGTTAACCAGGATGAACACATAAAGCTGGAGGAAATAGCACTATCATAAAAACTAGACACTGAGTTGCTTTATGGAACATTTGCCCTCTATCAGGATGACATTTTTGGGAACATGATTATGAGCATTCAAGAAGGACTGGCTGAGCCAACAGTGGTCTTGGAGGCGAAGTTAAAACATGTAATAATCTACTCAGTCTTGACATGTTGCTATTAAAAATGGAGAAAGTAAAATGCAACATGAAGTGGCAGATCTGAAGTACTGCTTACTTTTTTTTATAATTTAGTAAAATGACTAATTACAGCAAAGTAAATATTGTTTACGTGTTTTCTTTCCTAAGTGAGAAACTTTTCTCCTTTCAGATTTTTAAAAACTAAAATCTCTCCCACATTTTCCTGATTCGGTGAGAATCTATTGAAGTCAAGATTTATACACATGAATTTAGTAACCCTGGAAAGTTCCAGGGTTACTCAGTGAGATAAATTAAAGGGCTATTTGTACCTGATAGTTTATTTAAAATAAGTAGAAGCCTCAAAATTTCTTCTGTAGGTTACCTGCATGATGAGGGAGTTAAATCCATAGAATTTCAGAAAAGTAAAATCATTTGAAGTCCCAAGTAAGACATTAAAACTAAAGAATTTTTATTGCAAGGAGCAATAAAAAAAAATCTATTGTTTTTAGTCTTCACTCCTATTATCTTCCTGTTATGCCACGAAATTACAAGCGATGAGTTTAGCACATTAACTTCTGTGGAACCTTTGCAGAAAGTTTTTTGTTTGTTTATTTGTTTATTTGTTGGTTTTTAGTTTTAACACTGAATTTTCTAATTACATTATTTTAATGTAATAGCTCAAAATGCTTCAGTGTGCCATTCAAGTGCCTAGTTTTATGGAAATAAAACCAGAGTTTACTTCAGATTTCAGGATCAAGACTTTACAGGTCATTTATCTTGTGAAATGTAAAGCCATCTTAGAGTAGTTTGGATGCTACCTTTGGTTACCATGACCAGTGGGCTTCTGAAATAATAGCTCTGGACCCTTGAATATATTAAGAAAAAAATTATCTTCAGGGATGGCTGGGTAGATCTCCTGCATTATGATTTTATAGCAGGAAAGAAGACACCTTAGACCTGCTGCTGTCAATTAAATGCATAAGATGGATCTACCATTGTTAGCTCTTTGCTGGAAAGGGTAGGTATGAATTTAAAAGAAGGCAGTGTTCAAATCTCTTCAAACAAAATCAAAGCCTTTAAAATTTCAGATGTAGCCACAGTTCGAATAGAAGCATGGATAAAACTAATCCCATGAAAGTACAGGAAAACTCACAGAATCCATGACAATCTTTCAGACTGCTGCTCTTGTAAAGTGACAGCACTGGAGATAATAGCTGTATACTGAGTGAAGGAAAAGGTGGTAAAAAGGTGGAAAGGGAGGAGACAAAGTTTGGAGTGTTTGAAATGCTCACACAATATTGCTGCAATTTGTGAAATGGTCCCATTGCATTTGCATTAGGTTAATGAGAAAACCAGTTAAAAAGTGAAAATCATTGACATCATAATAATAGCACTCAGTGCTGTACATATTTAAAAAAAAATATAGTTGGATGATGTATCTTTCAGATTCTGTGTATAAGTCTTGGGTCCACATTAGAATAATGTTCATAAACCGTGACTAAAATCACCATTGTATCATTTCCCAAAGTATGCCCAATAGCAAGAGAAATGTAGTTTCTGACAGTTACTTTTCTGGACTGTATAAATGCACTAAATAAATACTATAGACACAGATGTCAAGCAGGTGAGAGATTTCACATATTGCACAAGAACTGTTGAAATAATACCTCTATGAAATAATTGAAGAAAAAAATACTAGAAACAAAGGAAACCAAGTCAAAAAAGCAGTGACAAAAGTAGCAGCAATATTGTTATGCAAAGCATCTGTACTGATGAGTTATCACTCAAAAGTAAATACTGAAATTACGGAAGTGAGTAGTTCAGGTTCGAAGGACTGCGCAATAGTGAAGACTGAAACATTAGCCATTTCAGTCCTGCCTATAGTGGATATACTATAATCAGGAGTTATTTGAAGACAGTTGGGATTTCCTTAAACTTTTCAACATGACAATAAGGTGATGGGAAGAATATCTTTTTGATATCCAAATAAAACCAAACAAATTCTGTCTTCCTTCTTCACTCCCTTCATTATGTCAGCAGTACGTATTGATAACTTAAGAAATAGATTATCCCAACAGAATTCCATTATGTTAATCCCCACTCACTGCATCAATAAGGGCAAATTTTGCCAGCACAATGTAATTTGTTGACAATATATTACAAGCAAGAGAAATTAAACTGAATAGAGTGTTATGCAATCATGGTTAGTCCTTATCGAGTTATCTCAGATATATTTGCAACTCACTGGTTACAAGAAGTAGATATGTCTTAAGAAGTTATCTGTTCCAATTGCTCTTACAATTTCAAAACAAGTAAAAAGATCATATAGGGAAAAAATAAACATAAAACCTATAAAACATTCCTTTATGACAGCCACAATCTTAATCAAGAAATGCCAATCTTCTTTAGAATCCCTAACGCTTTCCTTGAATTTTCATTATTTACTCTTGTCCTCAAAGTATCCTCAAAGCAATACCTGGAAATCTGTTTGTTCTTTCATCCTTACTCAAAAATATTTTACCTTCTTTCTTTCTGTCTTTGATATGGTGATTTCATAAAGTTGGAAGACTGGAGTGAAAAATATTCTTATTTAAATACCATTATGACAGAAAGTGTGGACTATGGAAACAAAAAGAGATTGCCCTTGTAGAAAATCACAAAAATCGATACAGTAAGGCATAAAGTTGGTTAAGATTCTTGACCAAGTAAAGCAAAAAGAAGTTGTACTGAAAAATTTTAAGACACTAAAATTTATATTTCACTGAGAAATTTCTCTCTCACACACACAATCTTCAGATTGCCTTTGAATATCAGAGGAGTGTTTTGATTTGTTCCTGGTTCCTACAATTTTATTTTTTTTAAAGAACAGAGTCCTAAAATGAGGTTGGGATTTTAATTTTGAAAACCTCATCATTTTCTCTGTCTACAAGGAGAGGGAAAAGAGGGAAAAGCTAATTTTTACAGGGAAATTAATTAGTGTCTGTACTTTCTCACCTTATATTCATTTTCCAAGAATATGTGATCCTGAGCATATCTAATACAATTATACAATTTTTGTGAAGCAGAAAGCAGAAAATTCTTTTTGCTTGTAAAAATCCTGAAAATCAAAAGGTAAATGATAAATGATCTGCAAGTTAGGGAGAGGTTCAGGCAACTTTTTTCAAAGATGTTTATATTTCCAGCAGAAACACAGGGGTATTGGAAGAAAATAGGGTACCAAAAATGAACACATTTCCTAGAAATCTTTAATAAACCACATCTCAATATGAAAGGAAATGGAAATATGTATTACAATACAGAATTTAAAGTCATACATACATGCATATAAAACAGAAGTGGAATCTGAATATATAAGAGCTGAGATACTGAGTATAGTAAGCTTTTTTTAGCACTAGCCCCCATTGTTATTTTATGAAAGAAAATTGTCAACAGGCAAGAGAAGTGTTAATCTACTGGTGTTGATGTCTGCCCTGTCCAAGTTACTTTTCACATCTCAGTGATTGATTCTATGATGTTATGAATTAATCTGCAGTGTCACTTTTCTATTCCTATTTTTCTCTGTTATGATGACATTCCTCTTACTGCAGCATACACTTACTTCCTGATTAATTTCTGCTCATTCTTTTACCAACAGCGGCTTGGCATTTTGCAATGTGTACTAGTACTAAGAAACATTTTTGAGACTGGGTGTTCAGGACTACAGCAGCAGTCTTAATCAACAAATGTCAATCTTCTTTAAAATCGCTACCACTTTCCTTGAATTTTCATTACTTCCTCCTGTCCTCAAAGTATCTGCCAAAAATAGAGAATTTAGAAATCCACATACAAAGTTAATCTGAAATCTGGGCTCTCTAGCGTAAAGGAAAAATAGGGAAATAATAATAATTTTTTAAAAAGGTATATTAGACAACTACCTAGCATATATTACACTAATAGCAGTGTATAGATATGTGACAGTCTCCTGAGGCCCAGCTGTCCCTATCTAGCCCCTCCAGGGCTCCTTTCACCCTACCCACAGCCCAGGAACCCAGTTCAGCCCCCCAGTGCCATCAGTTCCTGCCCCAGTGATGCTGCAGCAGGACTTGTCTCCAGCTCTCCACAGCTCTGCCCTGTCCAGCCATGGTGTCTATGACACCAAGCCCACCTGCGGGCCTATGTACCAGTGTAACCTCAGCCTGTCCCTGTCCTCTGAGGTTCCTAGTGCCTGGTGCTACCCTAGTGTCCCTGAGTTGCCCTGCTGCTGGCTGGGTTGATGGGATGGGTTCTGGCTGCCAGGCTCTGTCCTGACTGTTCTGCCAAAACCCCTGCTGCTCCTTGCCCCCTCTCCCCATGCCCTGGCACCTCCAGACCACAATGCAACCTGACAGTCAGCTCCTACTATGTCCAGCTTGAGCATGGAGTACTGCAAAGCCTGACCCACAGATGCTTAAAGCCTTGCCCCTCTAAGACCTCCTGCAGGACTAGCCTGATACTGACCTCTGAGTACCTCTCTCCCGTAGTGCTGACTCCTTGCCCAACCCCAGTGAGCCTACCTGGCCTCCTGACGAAATAGGTGATACTTAAGGTCCATTCCAGTTCTGTACTTATAATCAATTCTGTCACAAATGGGGAGGATGTTGTTTGGATTTTTGGTGGGTTTTTTGTGGGTTTTTTTCATAGCATGTTCAAGAAATACATTTGTGTTTTCTTTTGGTTTTGTGTTTGTGTTTCGTGTTTTTTAGAGCTGTCTTTACTCCTTGTTCCAGTTTAGTCAAGATATTGTCTCAATATCAGGATTCTGACTCAGTTGGTCTAAGCAAAATTTCTTCCAACTGTTTCCCCAGGGTTACTTGAATAGCAGTTTGAGTTATAAAATCTTTGATGGACCTGTGCATTTTGCTTCTTGGAGGAGTTGTGTGTGGGATAAGCATGTTCAAGATCTTAAGTCAGTGTTCATAGTTTTCATTGCATAGAATGGTTTTATCTCTACAAAGTGCCTCTAAGCTAACAACTGCATCAATCTCCTGTCACAGTCCTTGCATGTTTAGGTAGAAAAATAAATGGGAAAAGAAATCCTCTGTGTATGACTTAATAAGGACTCAGCTAAGGACAAAGAGTTTCTTGTTCCTCTAGTCAGTGAGTGGGAAGGAAGACAGAGTCTCTACTCCTTATATTGTTTATGCATTCTTGCATTTGACAATTCCAGAAAAAACCCATAAAACTAGTTCTGTAGTTGGGCACAGAAACAGTGCACAATATTGCCTATGTAAAGCAGTTTTTCTCCCCATAACTAATTTCCTTCCTTCCAATGAAGGACTGCTTACATTTTCTGTTCAGTACTCTTAAATAACACCACATTCATCAAAAGCAGTACATTGCTGTATGCTTGGAGTTCATTCCTGACAGAGGGTGAACTGAGTATTGCCATTCCCATGGGCAATGCTCAAATTCTATGCACCGTCATTAATTTTTACCCAATAATGAAGTTCTGTAGTTATATTAACTTGAGCGTAAATTTCCATCCAAGGTTTTAACCTCACAAATAGCTAATATCAGAAACACACATTTTTCCATGTCTTCTTTACTACAGTCATTTTCATTTTCCTTAATAGATAGAGCATAGGCCACAGCAAGAGGCACTGCATCAGCTAAGAGTAGCCATAGCTCTCTTTCAGTATGGCAACTCTTCTATTGCTATGTCTTCTGTGTAAAAAATTATAACCTCAACCGAAAATAAAATTCCCTGTTTCATGCAGAGGGCGCCATTATAAAATTAAACTTGTCAGAAAAGACAGTTCTAAAGGCAGAACATTAGTTTTTCCTTTCTTTTTGATTCCAAAAGTGATATATAAGAATGTGACTTTGATTTTGCTGAAGATGATAAAGACTTCTAATTCAAGTGTATATGAGAGTGTCACCAGTGCAACCACAAAAAAAATACAACCATGGCATTGGCAAAAGATTATAATGTACTTTAAAAAAATTAAATGGAATAGCTCTTGTGTTAAGTTTAACCTAAAATCTCTCTGTGCACTAATTTAAAATCCTAAAGGAAAGCACAAAGTCTGCATAACTAAAAAACATGTAGCAGGAATCTGCATTTAAAAGTAATTTTAAATTTTTTTTAAATTTTTTTTTGTAACACAATCAGTGCTGTTCCACTTCACTGAAATAATTCAATATGCACTCAACAATAGAAATAGTATTTTGTAGTACAAATAACCTTCCCAATGCAAATCTACACAACCTCATAAAATATTAAATTGTATTCTCCAAAGCTGCACAAGATAAGTGATGTAGTTCAAATCTGAGTCCTGTTCTACACCATACTTCTTTATTAAAGCAAATTCGTCTAACTTTCTGAATCTTAAAGAGTTTTCATGCATGATGCCCTTCTTGCTTTTTTGCTGGAGGCAGTCTACTTCACTTGCTTTTATCTCCTAAAAAATTCAACGGTAACTATACCAAAAAAGCATGGTACCAAATGTCTGCTTTTTTACCTGTTATACAACTCTTATTGTTCTATCTGGAACTGGCTGATAGGGTATCAATATTAGGAGGCACTTATAAAAAAAAGTCTCTAGGGTCATGTAGTGAGGAGTATGTGTATGTTCAGACAGACATATTGCAATCTGTTATAAGATTTTGAAAGAAATCACTAGAGAGCACTTAGCAGGAGCTACAAACATCCTTAGTATTGAACAGATAAGGCTTCCCAAACCCTTTAATGCCACCTCCGGAGACAAGCCTGAGAAAGCTTGATTGAGTTCAGAATATTTTAGCTTTTATGTTGACAAACTGATGTTACCAGAACTGTAAAAATGAAGCTTAGCTGACAAAGTTGGCCACAACAATATTTTTCACAGCAAAGGAAGCATTACCTGCTTGCTATATCTAAAAGAATAAGGAACAAATGGGATATAAAGTAAATCTCAAGCTGCCAGAAATTTAAAAGAACATTTAAATCACACAGTCTGTTCATTCTCACTTGCTTTCAGCAAGACTTCTTATATTAGTTGCACCTGACTTTCTGAGGTGGTTTTTTTTGTTTGCATCAATCTGACATGAAAACATGACAATACCAATACTGGAACAGAAAACAATATATGGAAATTGGCTAAAGACTCTCAAGCATTAGTTTTTATTTTGTATTACCATAAGGTCTGCCAGAAGATTGTTTTTCATTTTTCTTCTGCCTGAGTTCAATAACTAACTGTTCTCCCAAAGACTACCCACCAACGGCATAAAACCAAAACATTATTTTTGGTATACTATACAGATCCCTCCCCTCCATAGCTGACATTTCCGTATCTAGATCATTGCATCAATAAGCTGAAGAGAAAATTTTTTAACACACAAGCTCACTCTAAGTCAGATATGTGATACATTTTATCATATATATAGTCTTTTTTGGGTAGAAAAACAATTTAGTTTTTCCAGTAGTCCCCTGCATCATGACAGAAAAATTTGATAACTCTTTTACAAAACTGGAGAAAATATGTCTTTCATCATTTTTTCTATCAGTATATTTCTATATATGTGGGCACAATATGCCTCAGGAATTAATTCTACGACTAGGCCGTGAAGACATCTGGGAATCCAGTAAACATGTGAAAGAACATCTGCCTTAATATCTGCCTTTATACGTTAAGGTAAAAATTTCAAAAATTTATCCATTTGTGACGAATTTCAAGAACAGTTATAATGAAGTGACAGAGAATTTCTAGTTTCATCCCAAGAAAGAAAGATTACAAATAGCACCCTGTAGCTGTGTAGCTATTTATAGAAGTTATATGTCAAGTACCATTATTTTAAATACATCTCTGCCATCTGTTCCAGTCCCAGAATTCAAAATGAAAAGATTCTGCAGTTATGATACATAAGTCTAAGATAAAATGTGTCTATAATCAAGACATTCCAGTCCAGTATAGTCTAAAAAAATTATGTTATTAGTCATATGCCTCACGTTTGCATCACAGATAGGAAGATTGTTGTACCTTTCAAATGTCAATAGTAGCTTTATGAAAATGAAAATATAATGCACAACTCTATTAGAAAGTGGGCAAATAACTTTTATGCAAGGTTACTGCAAGGTTCCTAGTAAGAATGAATCTCCAGCGTTACGGATGTCAATAGTAGCTTTATGAAAATGAAAATATAATGCACAACTCTATTAGAAAGTGGGCAAATAACTTTTATGCAAGGTTACTGCAAGGTTCCTAGTAAGAATGAATCTCCAGTCTGGAAAACACACAGGCAGATTATGTCCTGCAAGAGGTTAAATTCTAATTTGAGAGATCTTTCCTCAGCTACAGCTCTTATTAAAAAAAAAAACAAAACATACCCAATTTATGCAAGAAATTAATTAACTTGAACTTGGTGTTTTATCTCGGAACAAGTCACCCCACACAGCAAATTACATGTGTGTGTTATCTGAGCTAGAGATGCAATGTCCACTCCTTCAATGGCATTGTGAGCCGCAAGAGATTTGCTGCTTTCCTTGAAGCCTCAATGCTTACATCCACACTGAATACATAAGAGCCATTTTTCATTACAAAAGAAATATATTTCTTGTTCCCTTACTTGCAGAGAAAAGCTTCAGAAAGTGACTTGTCTAGATCCATAAGCTGCCTCCCAAAAGAGAAACAGCGTATGAAAAGCATGAAAAATTTTTACTACAAGTGCCTTGTTGTTGAACTGCAAATAGATTCATGCATATGGCATAGAAATACTAGCATAACACTTTAAATAACATACAATTGAAACAAGATAACTGCTAAAAACAAAAAACAACAACAAAAAAGGAACTTAATTCTCCAGAATCTGAAAAAAAATGAGGTCTGTTGATCCTTGTGATAAAATCAGAGGTTTATTTGGTGAAGTTATATAATTTGACATTTACAATGTTGTCTGTGAGAAGAAAAACACTGGAAGAAAAGTAGAAATACATTGTGATATATAGCTTACAGATATATATAGTTTTAACTTTTGTTTTAGGTTACTGTATTAGGCTACAAACTCTTTTCCTAAACCTTATTGTTATTTATTCTCATGAGACTAATCTTTTTTTACTGACGTTATTATAATTTCCATAATTTGTATTGGGTGTTGGTTTGGGGTTTTGGGGTTGGTTTCTTTGGTTTTTTGCTTTGTTTTGGTGTGGGTTTTTTTGTTTTTGTTTTTGCAATTATTCACATACTGCTTTACCATGAAAAGACTTATCTTCACAGATCTGAACAGAAAAACAACAATGAAATAGTTCTCACAGATAAATATACCTGTATGTGTATACATGTACAAGGTTAAATCACAACTTTCACTGTAATTCCCTACGAACAAAGTTGTAATTCTGGGAGCTTTTGCTTGTAAGTCACTTATATTGCAAACTCCTAAATTCCATTGTACTTTCCACATATGCATATATTACTGACAAACCAGATATTATAATTGCATCACACTCTTTTTACCCACAATTTCCTTATTCTCAGTGTTGAAGAGCAACTCAGTATCTAATTCATATATTTGTTTATAACATCTGAAAGCTGTGATTCTTAGAGTATACCTCACAGTGTAGTGGTATAGTGGGGGTTCATGGTAGCAGGCTTGCTCCTTTCATACAGGAATAGTTTATGAACAGAGGCTTTCTTCTCTGTGTCAAAATGAAGAAGGGTTTATACAAGAATGGTATTTATTATTATATGTACTATACTTACAGTGTTCCCTTCCCCCTTCTTCATCCATTGTGTGAGATCTCAAACCCCTATTTCAGTGCTCTCCTCAGTGTGAAGAACTCACCTCCATTACCCCCATGAAAGGGCTCCAGCTGTGTTTTCAAAGAAAATGGCTGCAACTGCATTTCAAAGGGAAGTCAATCTTTCTGTGTTTTAAATATTTCAGCTGTGAGAACACCTACAGGTCCTCTATTTATATTGTCATAAAACCAGCAGTCACTGATTACTGAGAAGGAAATCTCTATAACGCTTGGATTTGAGCAGTTCTTAATATGCAAGTACTCAGAAACTTTGAAGCTGAACACGAAAGGTACTGCCAAGTTACTGACAGGGTTAAACAATAGTACAGCAGGTGTTTCCCCTCCCTGTGACTTTGGATCTGCACACTAAAATACCGAGGAGGTTACTTTTAAATGCTTAAATTCCTTGGTGGGTCTAGGATATAAAAATCATGAAATAGAGCAAACCTTATGTTGCAGCAGCACCTTTACTGTTGCTAATACTGCAATCCGTCACTTGACTAGCATACACAGTTAAGAAAGAGTCTGGTGTTGTACATATTACATTCCCTTCCTATGTAAAAATTCCCTTTCATAGCAGATAATATAAAAAAAAAAACTCTTTGGTTCATCAGCAGGGTTATTTTAGAAAGGTTTTCAGGGGTATGTAATAAACTGCACATGAACATGGCTCCCTCTAGTGACTGCCTTTAGATACTCCAAGAGCTTTTTTTTCCCAGGCTTACTGGGAGAAAAGCAGGTGTGGTTTGTGCCTCCAAGTTTCTTCATGTTTGTATGCAGGAAACCTGCATATTTCACTCAATAAGTATAAAATTCACAGAGCAAGTAGGGTTTCTGGATTTTGTTCTATTCTGCAAAACAATACCAATTTTATGTAGAATGCAATAACAATTCCAAATTTTTGTTTCTTTATTTCTTTCTTTTTTTTTGTTTTTGTTTTTGTTTTTATATAGACTGCTTGGCCCAACCCTTTGTTTCCCTTAGTCCAAAATTTCAACCTGCTGCTAGGGTACTCCTGCCAGTTCATACCAAGCTTTAAAGAGCCTCAAAAGGGTTTCTAACAACCTCATTGGCAGGAGACTTATATTTGCTACACAGTGTCTGCAGTCCCAAAATGTCACATGTATTTCCCAGTCTTTGCATTCAGTTAGATAAGCCCCAAACTAGACCAATTTTTCATCTTTGATTTTTTTTTTTACATTATCAATGAAATTATCCATGATTTTGCATAAAATTTTACTATACTTTTTACAATTTTTTTTTTTTTTGCAAGCACATTTCAAGTGCTATTATGCAACCCTATACTACAATAATAGGTCTTAACCTTCTAATCGGTGTTATTCCTTAATTTCTGAATTTTCCAAGTCATTCCACATCTCTCCAAAATCTTTGGTGTAGAAGGAGTAATTCAGCAGCTGCAACCCTTAAATTGCATGATGAAGCTATGTGCTGTCTCCAGGCATAATAGAGGATTTGATGTGGCCACTGCATGCAATAGTATTACTTGTATACTGTTTATTGTGTTTTGCTCTTGTATTCTTCAGTGCCTCTAAATCTATTCCTATTATACTTGTTTTAGGGCTTCTGTTACCATAGTAACATGCAATGTGTGCCTAGCTGTCTCTTTTTCTATCAGATAGTACTCATTTAGTAATATAGATATTGAAAAATTCCCTTCTTAAAGTGCTTCCAGATTTTCTCTGCATTACATAAAAGCCTTGATTCAGCTGATGGCTTAAAATTGTTGAACTTTGGCTTACCCATTCCTTGGGTAATTTTTCCGAGTTTTCTTTAGGCAATTGGGTTACTAGAAGCACTAACCTCTCTACTGAAGATGCTGCCAAGTCTTCCTTGCAGTGCTGTCAATTCCAGATGCTCTTTATACCTGCAGCTCTTTGTGCAGAAGGGAAAACTTAATACCCATCAGATTCTTTTGCATCCATGACAGACTCAGAAAACACAGGAAAACTCAGCTGTTACAAGGTAAATACACACTTTTCAATGGGTCAAGTTCAGCTCTACCAAAAGTAATACTAACTTTATGAATTTTCATGAAGGCTTCATTCTTCTTTATAGTTATAACTGGACAAATCTCTATATAAAGATGCAATTGCTGCTCTAAAATAATATTTTCTGTAAGTCTGACTAATGAAGAACTTAGTTCATGTTAGACTAATACAGAACACTTTTGAAAAGTAAAAATAACATGTATTAAGGGTAAGAAATATCTAAGAGAAAAAAACCTGTAACATACAGGATTTTTTCAAACCAAAAACTTGCAAAATAATAAAAATGAAAAGTTCATTCACCTGTTGTGTATCTTAGTATCACGGAACCTGATTTCCTCAAGTATAAATACATTTTTTGTGACATGTAAGTATTTTATAGATTCAGAGATTACTAATCACTCTTAGCAGACTAATACAGCATTAATAACTTAGAAAATAGGATGGAAACTACGGAATCACGTTTGTCTGCGATTCATAGCTAAATTCAACGGGAAAAAAGAGAATGCAATATGAACTCAGTGCACAGGTGATACAGGATTATCACTTTTTTTTTGGTAAAGATGTAGCTCTCAACAAACTAAAATATTCTTGCAAATTGTGAAAACTTGCGTCTGATAAAGGTGTTAGTATCTGAAATTATATGGCATATGCAGAGGATGCATAGCACTTCATTTGGCAAGATGGATCAGATTTTTTACCAGATGTTAGTAAATTCTTTTCTACTTTTAATCTTAGAGAAAAAAAGGGAAAGTTAAATTTATATTACAACTGAAATTGTAACTATACATGCAGGCTTACCCAAAATAACACAAATGAAGATGCTTTGATTAGAAGCAACAGGAAGAATACAATAACATGTACAATAGGGAGAAGACTGGGAGAATAAGCTGAGAAAATGTAATTATAAAACCAATATAAAAAGAACCTAAATAGACGTCTCAGGAATGACAATTGAAATAAGGTTGCCTGCTTCTTGCTTCTTGTCAAGTGGTAAAATACATGCTACAAGACCAAATACACTTAAGAACAGAGTAACAATAAGCAGACTTCTAAAATAACATGTACTCTTCAGTCATCTTTCAAAGAAAGGCATCCTTTTTACTGACCTAAGTCAGTAAAACAAAAATAGTCATGCAGGTAATATGTTACAAAAGAGTAATGGAAGAGAAGAGATTTTTATAGGAGATCTTAAGTGATGGAAAAGTCAGGTTGCAGAAATAATGCAAAATTTACATAAAAAAAACCATATAGTCTGGACATCAAACCTATTTATTTTGCAAAGATTCACAAGGTAGATCTGAACTTGAGCATCTGCACTGGGACTAAAAGTCTCCAGTACAGGAGAGATATGGAAATACTGGAGTGGGGCCAGTGAAGGGCCACGTGATTTACTAGGAAGATGGTTAAGGATTTGGAGCATCTGTTGCATGAAGAGAGGCTGAGGGAGATGGAATCGTTCGGCTTAGAGAAGAGAAGGCCAGGGGGGACCTATCAATGTGTATAAATATCTGATGGGAAAGAGTAAAGAAGAGAGAGTTAGACTGTTCTCGGTGACATCCAGTGACAGGAAGAGAGGCAATGAGTACAAATTAAAACACAGAAATTCTATTTAAACACACAAAAAAATAAATATCCATTTTACTGTGAGGGTGATCAAGCATTTGGACAGGTTTTCCAGAGAGGTTTTGTGGGCTCTCCATCCTTGGAGAAATTCAAAACTTGACTGAACATTGCCCTGAGCAACCTGCTCTAGTTTTTCTGCTGTGAACAAGGGGTCTAGACTAGATAATCACCTGAGATTCCTTCGTACATCAATGAATATGCTATTCTGTGAATAGTGCTATTCTGTGACATCTATTCACAGAATCAGAGACTTGTTCAGACAGGAAGGGACGACTTGAGAGAGATAGAGTTGACCTCTCTGGTCAACCTGTCCAAATACTTGACCACCCTCACAGTAAAAAGATTTTTCTTTAGTTGAGAGACAATTTCATGGTCAGTCAGCATTCACTAGTTATTTCTTTATAAGTACACACAGAAGATCGCTTGTAGTGTACTTTGTTATCTGTTTTCAAGATGCATGATGTGTTTTTTTAAACTATCTTCAAACTGAGTGTACCACATCCTGAACAAGTGCTCTGATTGCTAGGCTTATATTTGTCATACATGGGAGTATTAGTTGCTTTGCATTGCGTTTTAAAAGAAAGGGATGATACGGTCCATTTTATGGAGAGAAAATGGGACTGACTGTAGAGGCTTGCTCTTGTGTATTTATTGTGATTGTGCATATGTGTCTCTTTGAGGCTGAGTGATAATTCCTCCATCCCAGAAAAGCTTTATATTAGGCCCACAATCATAAGGAAATTGTCTAAAGTGGAAGTTAGAAAAAATGTCAATGTCTACTTTCCAGGAGGCTATTCACATAGCATTGGGCAATGTAAATGCAGCTAAGAGCAACAAAAACTCGAAGCCAATTTTACTTCAATATGCTGCTTTCTGTTCAGGGAGTGACTGTTTTGAACCACTAAGATATCTTTTACCATATCTGGTAGGTGATGGCCAAAGATGTAGATTCTGGAATAAGATTAACTAGGTCTAATTTTATGTATTTATAACATTAAACATCCATGTCTGGGTCATTCACTTTAGGTTTCTTTTGCAGTAATTGAAACAAATGTTTCTTCAGATACCATATACTGTAGGCACCTATTTTGATCCATGGATAAAGTGAGACTTGGGCAACTATCTCAGATGATATTTGCATTGTAGATAACTAGAAAAAGGTCAGCAGAAAGTTTAAACATTAATGGGTTTGATTCTTTTAATGAAAAAAAATTGGGTACAAATGTGCTCTTTGGTTTTATTACATGTAAGGGAAAACTGTAGATATTTCCCATTTCAAAAAATTTTAGTTGAAGGTTCAGCTGAAAGAAAGGCATGTTAATATTTTCAGCAGTGATTTTTCATGCCAGGTGTACTAGATTTAAAAAGTGGATAACTAAAATTAATTTCTCGATATTTCAGAAGTTAGACTTGTGTCCCACTTTACCTTCAACATTTACAAAGAGCAACAGAGACAGGATATTTGTAATTAACATGCCACTAAGTCAGAATAATATTTTGTCTTATCCAGTTCTCTTTTCAGTATCCCTGCATTGCCTTACAAAAGTTATTAAAAAAAAAGAAGTGAAAAAAAAGTCACCTTGCTTCATGAAATGTCATCTCTGATGCTATCCGTCACTTCTTGTGTTAAGCAAGTTGATTTTATGAGCTGGAGAAAACCCATGGCTCATAAACTCAGCAGAGGTGAGTGAGTTATGACAGTTTTTCAAATACGCTAATGAAATTCCTAAAACATCAGTATGGTACATTAGTCTTCATAACATTTAGCTTTATTAAGCACACAGATCGATGAGAAACTGTCTTGTATGCCAATTGTTTAGCTTCTTTAAAACAGCGTCAGTTTTTAAACTGTTTTTTCCCTTGTAGCTAAGAAGAAACTTTAATGGTCAAATTTCAAATTCTGGATGAATCTGAGAAATTTGTAGGTGTACATTGGAACTAAGCCAAGTATGTTGACTTTAAGAAGTTGTGAATATGAAAACACTTGTTCACTAATGCTAGTTCTAACATTATCTCCACATATTGTCTATTTATAGGTCTTAACTTCCATTAAATTTGGAAGTGCTCACATGTTTCATAATCAGTTTTGGAACTGTTTAGACATACTCTTCCTTTCTACCCTTGTGAAAGTGGAATGTGACATCATGATATATATTGCCAAGGTACTGGCACGTATGCGATCAAAAAGTAACAAAAAGTTTCCAGAGGTAGAAGAATGGTGATTTTCTGAGTGAGATTTGGAGTCAATCTGAAGTAAAACACTCAAGAAATTCACCACATTGTAAATAAAATAAACTGCATTTCTATTCTGAAAGTATCAAATGACAATTTGAAATATGAATATTTTTTGTCATAGAAACATTTATGTGGAATACTTATTGACTATGTCAATAGAGAAAGACTAGGAAACTGTATAACATTTTACATTTGAATTTGGAGAAATTGTTTTAAAAAAAAGTTAAGTCATTCTGCCCATCAGGTAGCAAATCAGTTACTCACTAATGAAGAAAATGCTCTGTTTTTATACTAGCCATAAACAATAGGCCACACTGTTCTGTACTTTGCAACACAAAAAAATACCTCTCAGTTTGATTTTTATGTGCCTTTCTTCTCTTCCTTGCTTTGTTCTTTTTAGTTATTTATTTTGAGTAGAACAAAAGCAGCAACAGCAACAATAACAACAATAAGAACTCATAGAAGAAAGAGAGAAAACTGCTGGGTATAAACTAAGGGCATGTAAAAATTCTCTGCTTCACATATCTACATACCCTGATTTAAATTTTTGTTAGTTCATAGAATCGTAGAATTGTAGAGGTTGGAAGGGACCTTTGGAGACCATCTAGTCCAACCCCCCTGCCAAAGCAAGTTCACCTAGAGCAGGTTGGACAGAAATGCATCTCTCCAGAGAAGGATGCTCAACAACCTCTCTGGGCAGCCTGTTCTAGTGTTCTATTACCCTCAAAGCAAATAAATTTTTCTGCATGTTCAGACGAAACTTCCTGTGTTCCAGACGATGTCCCGTGCCCCTTGTCCTGTTGCTGGGCACCACTGAAAAGAGCCTCACCCCATCCTTGTGACACCTGCCCCTTTAGATATTTATAAGCATTGATGAGATCCCCTCTCAGTCTTCTCCAAGCTATACAGACCCTGGTCTCTCAGCCTTTCCTCGTAAGAGAGGTGCTCCATTCCCATGACCATCTTTGTAGCCCTCTGCTGGACTCTGTCCAGTAGCTCCCTGTCCTTCTTGAACCGGGGGGGACCAGAACTGGACACAGTACTCCAGATGTGGCCTCACCAGGGCACAGTAGAGGGGAAGGATGATCTCCCTCGACCTGCTGGCCCCGCTCTTTTTAATGCACTCCAATTATTATTTTAAAATTATGAATATTAAAAATTTCAGTAAATTTCTGAAATTACAAAAACTCAGTAGATTAAAAAAAATGACCAAATGACAAATCTGGTACAATGGCCAGTGGTGGGAAATTGTTGTTTGATGATGCTTTTTCCAGAAAATGTTGTGAAAGAAACCAGTATTGGACATTTCATAGTAATTGATAGAGTAAACCAATTCTAACAATGGATAAAATAAAGACTGATGAATCATAAATAGAGATAATAATAGTATAATAATGAGAAACAGTTGAGTCAGAAAAAACATTCTAGATCACTTGGTAATTTCAAAATAAGAGATCACACTCAAATAAAATGTTCAAATTCAAAGAAATATATTCAATAGGAATAAATAGACAAATTTGGAAAGAAATTATTCTGAAAAAGATTTAAAGATGACTGCAATTTTCCATGAGTACCTATTGCAATGTTGGCAGAAAATAATACTGAAAGAAGTAAACAGGAAAGTAATAAGAGAAAAATAGATTATATTACTTCTACTCAGCACAGTAAGACCAATATACAATGTTAGTGTCCATATTTTAAAGATCAAAAATTGTAGAAGGTTCAGAAAACAGACACACTCAAGAGAAGAACAAAATGTCTCCTGGTGGAAGATTTAGAGCACAGACTGTTTGGTTGATCAAAAAGATTAAGTGATTTGATTACAGTCATAAGTACTTATACAGGGGCAAAATGCCCAATGCTAAAGGGCTTCAATCTGGCAGAAAAAGGCCTATCAAGGACCTATGCCTGGCAGCTGAAACGATAAATTCCAATTAGAATTTAGGCATATCTTTTTAACATCAAGGGCAATTAATCACTGAAACAAGCTACCAAGGGATGAAGTAGATTTTGCTGTCTGTGGAAACCTTTAAATAAAGAATGCTTGCCTTTCTGGGAGGTATGTTTCAACCAAACAAAAGTTATTGTCTACACAAATAAAAGTTATTGAGCTCAGAAGATATATTGCTGAGCAAAGCTTAGAGTTTTATAATTGAGAAAAGGCCAGGATTGATGATTTAATGGTGCTGTTTGACCTTAATCTGGAAGATTTTGTGGTGGATATCCTTATCAATTTATGTGTCTCTTGTAATTTGTTTACACATAAAAATACTGCACCAGCAAACTCAACCTGATACCTGAAAAATCAGTACCTATTTTTCTTATTTTGCATTTGCAGAATAGGTGTTCCATTTACTGCTATGCAACTTTGTTGTTTTTAGTGGAGTCATGAAGAGGTAACAGTAGTTTTGCAGTTATTTCATATAGATATATATTTAAAATATATAAATAACCTAAATCTATATTCACTTTAGTAGATTCAAGTTTTTAAAAAATAAAATGATAGAAGACTACTACGGAGATACATAGAGTTAACTTTACTAAAAGTGGAAAGCCCCAATTTGAAGTCAGCCAATGTCAATGAAGTCAATGAAACTAATCACAGTTAGGTAGATATATAAAACTTCGAAGGATCAAAGATTTAGTTTTATCACTGTAATGATTTGACATGACTTTGAATACATAGGGGAAATTAGCTTATAAAGTAAAATAATGTGATGTTTAAACCACCACTAACAAATGACAGCTATCTTTAAAGAGGTGGAGATTAGGTAGAATATAAGTCCAGGCATCAGGCACCTCCCTGGGGACAGAGATAGCTGAGGCCAGTCTAGGATGTGGGGGACAGGAAGGGCAGGGTTGTGGGGGAGTTGGAGGCTGTCCCCGCTGCAGTATTGCTGGGCTAGGGACCGATGGCCCAAAGGGGCTGAAATGGGATTCTGGACCATGAGCAGGGTGGGGGAAGTTCAAGAGAGCTGGGCAGGTACACTCAGGGCTGGTAGTGCCTGCAGGTTCCTAACACTCATTGCTTTCACACATATCCTCTCTGGCCCCATGGAATCCCATTCAGACCAGGGAAAAAAACTTCTAAGTACACCATCCTTCTTTATGTTACTGGTTTCCCTACCCCCACAGAGTAGCAGGTCCAGGTTTTTCTTAATCTTTTTTCATTTGCAATGTACTTAGAGAAACCCTAGTTGTTGCCCTTTGTGTTCCTTGCTAATTTCAGCTTCATCCGAGTTTAGGCTTTCCTAACTCCCCACCTGCACACTCGGGCAGTCTCTTTAATCCTACCATCCCCATTTCCACCTTCTCTGTGCTTCATTTTTGCATTTGACCACAGTCAGGCAACCACTGTCCGTGCCTTGATGGCGTTCTGCCATACTTGCCTGACTTTCTGCAAGGAATGGATTGCCTTGAAATCTGAGGAGGTTGCTCCTGAAGATCAACCAGATCTCCTGGGCCCCTTTGCTCTTCAGGGCAATTTTGCATGGAATGTTATCAAGCAGATCCCTTAAGAAGCCAAAATCTGCTCTCTTGAAGCATGTTCTAATTCCACTATTCTGCTATTGCTCGGTCCTTGCAGGATGTTAAATTCTACCATGTCTACTTCTCTAGCATCCGCTACAACCAAGTCTGCTATTAACCTAAACGACTTGGGCCAACTTTGGGAACAGTAAGTCTAACAGTACATATCATTCCGTTCGTTTGTTGATCATGTAAATTAAGAAATTTTCCTTTATATTCTTCAGAAATTGCTTGAGTTGCTTGCACCCAGACTGGTTGCCTTTACAGGTTATATTGAAATGGTTACTTTTCCCCATGAATATCAGGGCCTGCAGCTGTGAAACTTCCTTTGCTGCCTAAACGAGGCTTTATAAACAGACAGTATCCCACAGTTAAATATGAAATCCTGAAATTTAATTCAAGTCAACAAAAATGTTTAATTAAATGTCGGGTGAACACTAGCTTTTTCTAGCAGTGATATATCAGACCAAATAGTAAAAGTTGCTGAAAATTGTAGACTAATGAGATGATAAATGCATTGGAAAATTGGTTTTCAAAAATTTGTTACAGTCTAGTTGACAATTATTATTTATCTAAAAGAATCTGAGGTTTTGTTCTAAATGCAAATGATAACAAAAACCCTTGAAAACAGTCAATTAAAAAATGTTCTTTAAGGAACATACAAATTAGGAAGATAACAACAAGAGGAAAATAATGAGGGATTGTAAGAAGACTTTCCACAACATAAAAAAGTATTTGGCACTCCTGCTCTGAGATATATATTTTTTGAGGAAAGTAAATAAACACAATAAGGTCTTTTACAAACACCTTCCAATAATAATAAAAAAAAAAAATCTTTGAAACTTTACTTCAGTGTTCTGAAAATTATGACATTGATTTTTATTCCTATTTTGAATGTTGCACAGAGATAACAGTTTTTACAACACTTACCTCATTTATGTTCATTTCTTCTGGACTTCCTTTGTGACATTTATTAATTTTATTCAATTACTAAACTAATATTTATGGCAATGTGAGAGCTACATTTTAATAAGCAACTGTGATTTGGAAGTCTTTCACATATAAGGGCCAATCTTGCAGTAAAAATACCTTATGAAATCCATGCAGATTTCACTTGTGATCCACATGGCAGGAATTGTCTTTCTTGCACCATAAAATGGTACAAGAGAAAGCAGAGGTAATACAACAGACAAAATTACTCCTGAAGGGAAGGGAAAGAATAGAGGTAGCATCCTTCAAAGTAGTCCCAGGGCTGGTTTAAAGATAGATAACTTATCCTGTATCCTTCAAATGTCATTTGATAGATGTTACTGAAGTAGTTTAAGAAATGAAATGTTTCATCATTATATTGGTAAAGAAATATATCAAACTTCTTTGATATTCAAATTGTTATAAGAAATTTCTAAAAACAGAAGCATGACACAAAGAATGCCAAATGCAATTTGAGGTCACCCTTATTAACTCAAGTCACCGAGGTGAGCAGCTCTGGTACCAGCATGATCTATAGGGGGGTGCTCTAGCAAGGTGCACAGGGAGCTTTCCCAAACCAGGGGAACCTCAGGGGGAACCAGGAGAGCCACTTAGAGCCTGCAGCTCACATGACAGTGGCTGGCGAGACCTGCCCAGGGCCAGGAGCAACAGCTGCCAAGCTCCACTCCCACACATATAAAAGAAGCCCCTGGGGAATGCGAGTGACAAGGAGCACCACAAGCACGGTGGGCAAACAGGGTGTGGCACATCAGCAAGGGCGTGCCGTGGCGTGGCAGTTGGCAGGGCAGTTTATGCAGTAGGACATGCAGGAAAGGAACTTGAGGGTAGGAAGGCTCAACAGAGGGATCTCAACAGGCTGGATCAATGGGCCAAGGCCAATGGGATGAAGTTCAACAAGGCCAAGTGCCAGATCCTGAACCTGAGTCACAACAACCCCATGCAGCACTACAGGCTTGGGTAAGAGTGGTTAGAGAGCTGCCTGGCAGAAAAGGACCTGGGGTTATTGGTCAACTGCTGGCTGAATATGAGCCAGCAGTGTGTCCAAGTGGCCAAGAAGGCCAATAGCATTCTGGCTTGTATCAGAAATAGTGTGGCCAGCAGGATGAGGGAAGCAATTGTCCATCTGTACTTGGCACTGGTGAGGCTGCACCTTGAATACTGTTTTCAGTTTTGGGCCCCTCACTAGAAGAGAGACATTAAGGTGCTGGAGCCTGTCCGAAGACGGACAGCAAAGCTAGTGAAAGGTCTAGAGCACAAGTCTTATGAGGAGCAGCTGAGGGAACAGGGATTGTTTAGCCTGGAGAAAAGGAGGCTGAGGGGAGATCTTATTGCTCTTTACAACTACCTGACAGGAGGTTGTAGCAAGGTCGGGGTCAGTCTCTTGATCCAAGTAACAGGCAGTAGGACAAAAGGAAATTCCCTAGGGGAGGTTCAGATTGAATATTAGGAAAAATTTAAAATTTCCTCACTGAAAGGACTATCAAACATTGGAACAGGCTGCCCAGGGAGGTGGTTGACTAGCCATGCCTGGAGGTGGTGGTTAAGGACATAGTTTAGTGGTGGACTTGGATGTGCTAGGTTAATGGTAGAATTTGATAATCTTAAAGGTCTTTTCTCACCTAAAAATTCTATGATTCTATATATTTTTAAATACTGAAAAATGCATACTGACGTCTTCAGGGATTTCCAAACCAATCCATCCAGTTTCTAATTTAAAAAGGTGAACACTTACATCAATAATCCTTTAAGTGAAATTGTAGCTTAAATGCTGAACATGATGATAATTCTCTCCATTGGAAAATGGATTCTGAATAGCTAATCTGCTTAAATAGATGTCTTCTAGAAACATCTTTGTAAAAACATCTTTGTAAAAACGATAAGACTGTTTCAAATAACACATTCCACCTCCAGTTCTACAAGGAATATGGCATCTGAAAGCACACATATCATCAGTCCTCACATCTGGTTTCAAACCATTTCTCTCTTTGTTTTGCAGGAAAGTGGTTCATGTATTAGAAGATGAAACACATGCATGTGCATGCATATACGCAGACACAGGTATTTTCTCAGCTGGACTGAAGGCTGCTTTGTAATTATTTCTTACACAGCTTACAAAACACGGTGTGGCTTTATTTCTAGAAGGATTTTGCATATAACTTTTCAAATTAAGATTAATTCAATTTATTTTTTTTGTTCAATAATCTATTAGTTTGCATAGCAAATGATGACAGTTATGTTAATGCTGGGAATTGCTTCCATAGCTACTAATAAATTCAGTTGAATATTGGAGTTATTAGAGGTAAAATGTTCAAACACGGAAATAACTCAACTGAAAAACTATGGAGTCTGGATGAAAAGGTAATTAGTATTACTTGTACTACAGGATTGCTACTGTTTTAATACCACCTCACCGTTACAGTAGTTTAAGTACAGTACAACATTGTTTCTATATCAAGGATTTTAAAGAAAGCTCTTAGAACAGCTTTCAGAAGAAGGCCTGGAAAGAATATAAGATTTAAATTAAATATATTCACAGGATATTTGGAGAGTATAGATTTTACGTGCCTAATTAACCCATGACTATTTTTGCTGGTTTTGACTAATGTATGAATGATAAATAGGTTGATTCTTACACTTTCCTTGTTAATTCAGAAGGTAGGTACATGATGATACTATTCAAAACAGTAAAAACTCGAACTAAGATATTTTACAGAGATAAAAAAAGGAATTATTCTTTATTTTTTTTAAATATGGAATGAAAAAAATTAGCTACAAGTATCTTACCAAAACAATGACATTTCTGAGCTGAGAGATCTATTTCTAAGTGACTATTTTTTTCTTATATATAGGTTTTTGCAAATGAAATCCCTTTACAAATGTTAATAGTTAAATCCTTGGAGATGCCTATTAAAAAGCGTAGGTCAGAAGCCAGTTGATTAATTGCAAATTCTTAAAGAAAGCATATCAAGTATGTTTGTAATGGATTGATTATATGTTCATCCAGATTCACTGAACTAGTCATTATTTCTTAATTGGAATATTTGGTTTTACAGTGATAGCATTCAGGGAAAACTGAGAACAAATTTATTGTATTTCTGAAGTAATAAAGCTCTTAGCCAATATAACACCATGACTGAAACAAAGTGCGAAGTAGCTAGTAATTGCTGGCTCTTGGCAATTATTCTCAAAAACAGTAATGACTGAAAAATATTTGAGAAATGCTTATACGCATATTGTTAGGAGCTGTCTGGGATTTCTGATCACAGAAAGTTCGGTTCTTCTGAAAGTGACTACAAAAGAATTAAACTTTTCATGCAGAAAGTCAGTTTAAAAGGGAAAAATAAAGTGAGTAACCACGGTCAGTGAAATGTTTGGTGTTTTCCACATGTGAAAGGTTGGTTTGTAAAGCTGTGGCCAGAGATACTTATATCTGGGCCCAGACAGAAAAGTATATAGTCTGAACATAGGCATTTGTAAATTTTAGTTTCAGAAAACTGGGAAAAAGAGTAAACAGATAAATCATTCAATGAATCAATGATAGCCAAATGTTGCTGAAAAGAAATATTTTATATGGCATCAAAATGAAATATTTTGGGTATCAAAATGAGGTCAAAACCAAAATGAATCTAATACTTCCATTAGCATTTCATTAAATCTGTATATATATTAAAAAAATGTAAACCCCTTTTTTAAGTAAATTGTCTCCTGACAAAGCAGAAAAGCAAAGACTCCCAAATAATTTTATATTCAGTTTGTCCAATGAATCATATATTGCTTCAGACAGTCTGAAATGTCATCTTTTGCAGTTGATAAACAAACAATGAAAATACTTTTTTTGTGTTTTCTCTGACTGATGATGAAATGAAATTATTCATTTTGACATGCTTTGGGTTTATAGTTTTAAAGATTTTAAGTGACAAATGTCACACTGTTACTTGTATGTGTCTGCACATGTAGTATTTGACCAACTATTATTTTTATGTGATGTATGCTATTTATTTTAAAATATGAGAAAAGCTTTTACAGTTGATGATAAATTTCTCTGAATCATATAATTGGGTTGTGCTTCCCCAAAGGCTGGTAACTCTCTTAGCTGTAGAAGGTGGGAAGGACAACAAAGGTCAATGAAACCAAATTTTCTGAATCCCCTGGAATCCAATTTCATATACAGATCAGTACACAGCAGAGCAGGATTGCCAAAGGGTAGACTTTCTGTAGCCCAGGAAATATGACGTTTTGTCATTGCTTATAAAGAGCCTCGGGCTTTAAATTGACAAGGTAGTGCTTTCTCTCAGGACTCACTTGCACTTACCTTGTCCTGAGGTGTTGTTAGCTTGCTTTCCCTGTGATAACAATTGCCTAACAATAAGGTAGGTATTACCTAAATTTGTTTCAAATTTAGGTAGCAGTAACAGTAACCTGTTCTGCATGAGATGAACTGCTGGTGACACCAGATTTAAATGTGGTGTGGAAGAGTGTGGATACAGGGTGACACCAGAAGTTCCAGATTGTGAAAATAAATCACAGTAGTCAAAAGATGATAAATACAGGAGTGCACCTTTGTGATCCAGGTGAAACCAACTCCAGAAAAATTGAAGACCAGGGCAGAAGAACCCCTCCACCATTAACATAGTTCTTCTGACAAAAACCTCAGGGCACTGATGGGTTGTTATAACTCCCCACTTCTTACTAAGAAAGACCGATACTCTTGACCTTAGTCCCCACTGGGACAGTGAAAGGGTGAGCGTAACATCAGAACTAAGGGGTACATAGTAGGAAGTTAATGTATGTAACTGTTTTTATTGAGTCAGTGTTCGTTCTTAATTTTGACTTTTACTAAGTTTTACTGCCTTTGGAATCGTAATGGTTTGTAACTATTTCTTGGATTTTTATTAGGTTGCTGAAAAGTTAATTTGACATAAATTCTTAACCCCATGTATAACATATGTTACCTTTTGTCCTGAATGTGTCCTGTCGTGTGTGTTTCTTATCTTTATCATGTGAGTGTCTGTCAGATGTCTCCTTCCTAGGACTGCACTGTGATTCTTATGGCTCTCAGATACCGATTTTTGTATATTTCTGAAGCTTGGCCATCTTAATCTCATTGGTTTAAATTGTTATGTGACAGCTGCTATTAAAAAAAAGATGTATTAAGGCAGGCAATAGCCAAATAGGCAGAAGAAAGTTATTGCTACTTTGCACAGGAGGTCAACTTTAATTTTGTAATGAAGAAAGTCCAATTGGAAAGGAAGTGGAACCCAAATTAAAAGTTAATTAAATACTTTTAGTTGAATGATTAAATAAAAGAAGAGCAATTTAGTTTTGTTTTTCTTCAGGAAATGCAATCTAGTGATAACCAAGATACGCTTTGCTATAAAATCAGTTTAGTAAAACAGATCTTGCTTTTTATCTGGTGTGATTACAGTCCAGTAGTGACTCTTTCTGTATGGAAGACATTAATATGTTTTTGGTTTTTTTTATTGACTGAGGAAAAAAAATAAATTTAATATTAATGTCACAGAGTGAGATGGTTTCTACTTGGTCATATTCTTAGCTGCTGTAAATCAAGTTGGCTACAGAGCCAGGGCTATAACACTAGCCTGTAGTCTATCTCTCAAATCATTTTGTAAAGCTGAATATCTGTAAAATAACTGAAACTTTTTCAAATTATGTCTGAGGAATTGTGAAATTTAGTAGACAACTACATAATTATGTGGTTTAAGCATAAGTTAAACACAGTTGAGTTCATCAACAGTTGTTAGTCACTTCTTACTAAAACTGTGCAAACCAAAACAAGTTTTTTAATTATAGCTTTTAGTGTTCTCCAAATAAAGGCTTTAAAGGCTGTTTATTTTATTTATATTGTCATAAAGTTTAAATAAGACCAAATTCATTTTCATTGTCTCAGTCATTTTAATTCTTTGGTTTTAACAGTAATATTAGCTTGCTTATACTGTCAAGTAATGTACCAGTTTGTGTGCTGTGAAAGTACGTATCCTTATTGGTGCACTCAGTAAAGCAGTTATTCTGCTCCTAGTTCCCTGCCTATTGTGCTGTGGATTTAGCACTGCTTCAGTCTCCTCCTGAGAAAAGTAGAATTTTTCATTCAAAGGACAATACAAACTCAAGATAGATAACTCCTTGTCCCAGCTAAGTTCAACACTCAGAATTATACAGAGGTGATGAAATACAAAATGTCCTTACCAGCCACATCATATTCTTCAATTCAGCTATTAAAATCTCAAGATCTTTCAGTCTTTCTTTAAGGCTCTATTTGCTTGTCTTTTTTTTTCTTTACATGCAGATTTCTGCATTTCATTTCTTTAAAAGTGTAATCATTATTGCATAGAATTGAGTTGGCATTCATCTTGCCTAACTGTAACAGTTTAGATTATGCCTAACATAATCTAATTTATTTTAGCGCCCTTTATAAATCAATGAGAATAAAGAATATTTCAAAAGTTACACTACATGAGCTATCTGAGGGTACTGTGGGATTGTTTATCCCTTTCTGCTGCCCATAGGGGAAGGTAAGGACAGAGCTTTTAGCTTTGTGATTAGTAGAGCTAGATGAGATAAATCCCATCCCTTTTATTTTAACACACATTATAAAATAATGAGTCTTGGAGACATTGTGTGCTGAGTAGAAAACACTCTTCTTAAAAATGTCGTTTTCTCAAAGACAAAGTAAAACGTGTCCAGGTGCTATTTAGAAGACACGTAGATGTAGCTCTTAGGGACGTGGATTAGTGGTGGAATTGGCAATGCTAGGTTAATGGTTGGACTTGATGATCTTTTCCAGCCTAAATAAGTCTGTGAAAATTAAAATCACACAGATGGAGATAATCCTTGCGTCCAAGGGAGGTGTTGCAGTGATTGTCACTGGAAGACCGTTTTATGTGAAAGAATTAGTGATCTGCATAACAACTAGTTGGCCCAGGCCTGTGCCATCCTTTGCTGTGCTGGATGTACAGCTTGGCCTTCAGGACTTTGCTGTGCTGAGCAAATGTCTGCAGGATAAAATTAGCCAGTTCATTGTTACAGAGGAGCTCAAGGCAGCTCCTGCTTGGTACTGGTAATGATACTACCTGTGTTGCCTTGCTGTTACCTAAGAGTTCTTTGTTTGATAGTAGAAATGATGAATGGAGTTGTTTTCTTGGAAGAAAATCCTGTAATAGCTTGAATAACCAAAATGGGGTAGCCCTTTCCACAGATGGTGGAAAGGTTCACAGTACGCTGCCCATGGACTGGAGACCTATTCAATACTGCACATCTCAGGGTTCTCACCATCTAAAGAGATCTATATTTGTCTATATTATTCTCTCTTTCTTTGTAGTGTTATATCTAATAAATACCATTTTAAATTATACTTTGCAATGTTTGAATGCCTTTCTTCCTGGTATTGTAAAGCCCCAGCACTTCCTGGAGCAAAACAGATGGTCAAATTTTATTGTATAGATATTGATAGAGAATAAGATACTGTCTAATAATTGTCCAAGAAATTATTCAAGACATTTTCTTTTATGAAAAACAGAAAGTCTTTATACTCTGTCTCATCGTTGTGCTGTCTGAACACTTTCCAAGTGGGGCATTAAGTAACACATATACGGAAACTATGATACGTAGTTTGTTCTCCTGTGAAAGAAATTGTGCAGGTCTGCAGTTTAATTTTTTTCTGTATGTAAAATTTTCTATTAGTGTAGAATTGTTACCTTTAGGAAAAGATGCCAATAGAGTGCTCCTTCATATTTCTGGAAGCTTTTTAACTGCCTACAGGGGCTCTTACATTGTCATCTGCACAGGGAAGCATTACCCTTCTGAATAAAAGTTCTGTTGAGTCAAGTAGAAATGCTGACTTCTCTGATTGTCTCTGGAGAGACTTAGGTTGTTATTTTAGGTAGTGTTTGATCTGTTAATTGAACATAGAGTATTATATTTTATGTATTTGCAGGACCCTCTGCTGCTGTCAAGTGTATTGCAAGGGTTTTCAGGGATCTGATGACTTCAGTCTCAGATGCAGTTAATGGCTTTTATTCATACTGCAGGAAACATACATATGCAGCCGAATAAGTACAAATACAACAATTACAAGGACATTAGACACTTGACTCTTCATGGTTACTGGTGACAGTAGAGAATATATATGGGGATACCATGTGAGAGAGAGAAATGATATTTTCTGATAGACATGCCTGGTCTTTTTTGTGCCTTAGCTATGGAACTTCTTAGAGCAAATGAATGAAGAAAATAGTAGGAGGTATAGTAATAAGTGAAATGAAGTACAAATTTGCTCAGTACGTTGTCTATAAAGGTTTTAATGCTAATCCTATTATTTCTCTGTGCTAGTTGTTAAAAAATTGAGATTTATTTAGTTCATTATCGGAGTTAATACTTGCTTTTGCTAGAATTGAAGACATTAGAGTTTTACTAGCACAAATACTGCATTTTCTCAGGGCTTTCTGTCTATTCAGTGGGCAAAGGATTTCAGTTGATAATTAGATAACTTCTGTTGAATTTTCAATCTTAATTGCTGAATGAGTCTTGTTTTAGCCTGCTTTATAAGTAGATATTTAGGCAGTGATTGTCCCTCAGTCTAAAAGCATACATTTCTGACTGCATCTTTATTTTCAGGAGGTGCTGTGCCTATTCCTGGAGAGAAATAAAACATAAAGGAATTTGTATCATCTGTTCTTAAACCGCACAATATTCTCAACCTTCTGGGAAAGTCCAATTTTTCACCTCAAATTTAGAATGAAATAGCAGCTGATATAAAAATATATACAGTCACCATCTCTAAAAGTTTTGCCCAAGGGCATATAGACTCACATAGTTCTAAACTGATCAGGGTTAATGCATAGAAGGAAGTCAGAGGCCTGAGCAACTGGAGAAACCAGGTAAACCAGATCTTAGACACCTGCTGAGACCACACGGCAGATACTGTGGATAAAAATGAAAATAGGCCAAAGAGTAGTACAGAGAATTTGATTTCACTAAAACAGTGGTTAACTCCAAAAAAAGGAAAATTATTGAAGCCAAGCCAGGGAGTGCTCATCTTCAGTACACCTCAGCTCATTCCACCTGAAAACAAGAGATGCTTGAGGCTTTTCAGTTACAGAATACTTGAACATATTCCTACAGTAAAAAGTTTACTTTAATTTAATTACGAATCAACAAAACCTTCCACCTTACAGCTGTAATCATAAACATATGAGCTATCAAAAACTAAAATGAAACCAAACTGGTTATTTTAATATTAATTGTTCAATTGTAATTATTGTATTAAATTTGCAACTGTAACTGTAAATGAAAAATTTTAGTTGTTAGATTCCACTAGATTTTTAAAAATTATTTCTATTTTATGTTTCCTGGTCACATTCAGTTTTCTCTTTCTAAAGAGGCAAAGACTTCATAGTTTTTTTTGACCTCCCTCCATAACATTTTGAGCTTAAAACCTTCCAGAATTTGTGGGGTCATTCATTAGAGGACAAAATCTATGCTGATTCACCTCAAACCTGAGGCAGACTTAGGGTCCTTCCACAAGCGTATGCTTACTATCAGGTACAATTCAGTTATATACAAATGCACACAAAAAATGCACAGTAGAGATCAATTTTATTAATTGAATTTACAGTCAATGACCCATCCTAGTTTCTAATAATCATAATATTACTGAGTATCACATGGTATCAGATTTTAGTCAAAAATTATGTAGGACAGCTTTTTGTAATATATATTTAATGTCATTATTAAAAAAGAAATACTGTCTTGAAACAGTGAAATAATTAGCTTCTCAGAGTGAATCCAGTTAGACTTTTTTCTAGTATAACTTTTGAGGAGTTGGTAGCAACTGGTAAAAAGGCAGAAAAGTATTTTCTTATTGCTATTATCTCTAAATTGTTAAATTGCTGCTGAATAGAGTGAAAGATACAAGCTCTGAAGCTCAGTGTTTTGAAGTAGACTTTTATGCAGTGCTGAAACTAGGACACTAAAATTAACAAGGCAACTGTTCCTATCCATAAACTTCAGGGGAAGATTTGGTATTTGTTTATTTGCAGGCGATAAAAGTTGATAAATTTTTGAATAGCTTTCTTCAGGACAATTATTAACAGTGGAAAACAGTGTATGTATATATAGAATAGATATGCAATTATTTTTCAGTCAGTATTTAAATTTCCTGATGTTTTGTTTTGAATATCTAGAAATGCTGTTGCTGGTTGAACCAAGCCAGCAATTAAGCATCCACCACCTGCTTGCTCAGTCAGCCCCCAACCTCAGGAGGATGCTGGAGAGAATTGGAAGAATAAAACTGAGAAAAAAACTCATAGGTCAAGATAAATTCAGTTTAATAAGAGAAGAGGAGGAAAAAAGGGAAAACCGAAAAAAACAAGTAGTGCAAAAACAGTCACTCACCACCTTCCATGAGGAGACCAAAGCCTGGCCCATCTCTGAGCCAAGGATAACTTGGAAAGGCTCTTGCTTTCCCCTCTCTCCCAGCCAAGATTTTATTGCTGAGCATGGTGTCCTATGGTATGGAACATCCCTTTGGTCAATTGGGGTCAGCTGTCCCAGCTGTCCCCCTCCCAGCAACTTGCCCATGCCCAGTCTACTTGCTGGGGGGTAGACTGGGAAATGGAGAAGGCCTTGTTGTTGTGCAGTGTTCAGCAATAGCTAAAACATTGGTCTGTTATCAACACTGCCTCAGTCACAAACCCAAAACACAGACCCATATGGGCTGCTTAAGAAGAAAATGGACTATCTCTCAGCTGTACCTCATGCAGTGGGAGCAGCTTGACATCACATAAGAGTGGAATAAAATTAAGGAATACTGGTGAGATTGGTTGATAAAGGGCAGATGATAGAAGAGGTGTTAAAGAATTTTCAAAAAACAGGTAAAATAATGAAGGAAAAGTTATTGTTCAGAGGATTGTTTTTAATTGTAAATATCATAGAATTGAATTGATTAATGAAATTAATAGAATTATATTTTTTCAGAGCACAGGAAATAAAGTAGAGACTGTTAATCTCATCAAAGCGTCCATAGAAAAACGGAAAAAATATAACCCACTATGCTTAGCTGGTGTTTATTAAGAATCAAAGGCTGTAGTTGACTTCCTGCACAGTTCAGTTCAGACTGGATCTTCTGAGGAGTTTCTACTTAATTACATTTTTCAAGCCATCTGTTCGCTTACCTAAATAAATATGTATCTGTGTATCACATTAATCATTGACAAAGCTACATTTAGAAGGACTCGAAAGCTGTTACCATCCTTGCACCACTGTTTTCTTACACAGGTAACGATAGAATCAGTAGATGATATCAATTTAACATAGTTTTAAAGTCAGATATCAAAATCCAACCTAATTACTTTATGGTCCTTTTACAGAGAGAACCTGAGGGCAACCCGTCTCAATTTAGTTGCATCCCTCAGGACACATCAAATGAACTGCTCCCTGGAGGCACACCCGTTAGCTGTTCTTCACTCTGCTCTTTGCTAGGTCACGTGACTTGCAGTAAGATTCAAAACTGTTATGTGTTTGGTGTTTACACAAGTTGTAGCCCATTCTACTTCATATACAAATTCATATGTCAATCCTATAGTTAACTTCAATACCAAAATTGATCAAAGATAATTAGATTATACACTTGCTGTTCGGAAATCGGCATAGCTCTATTGCCTCTTAGGGGAGCTAAGCTGACTAAATTAAATATAGATAACTACATTTTTCAGATACAAAGTTATGTGAAATAATTTGTATCCCATGCTTTTAAAATCAGAAGGATTAATATGGCATTTGTTATTTGGGAGCTTCACTGAACAGCTACTACATAACCTATTTTCAGGAAACTGTGACTGCATACAAGAATAACTATAAAAAAAATAATAATTCAAATGTATTCTCCCTTGTTGCATATTCCATTTTTTTTTTTAGCTTATTCATGTAGCAGTTAATTTCCCATTGAAGACTGACAGTTATGCCAAGCTAAGGAAAATTATCATTTACTTCCCTACTATAAAGTTCTCTGAGAGGCCAAACAAGTGTCTTTTTTAAGGTTTGTGTGGGGAATAATGATAATAGATAGAATTTGCCTGTTTCTTCAAGAACAGTTACAGGAAATAATTTTCCAGAGTCTAGTCAGCAGTTTTCATTAATGACTGCAGTAATTTTTTCTTTCTTTACTTTTCAAGTTTCTGCTCAAACATTAAAAATGACAAAACCAAAACACCAAAAAAATGTTGATCCTAAAAAAATACAGAGTTCTGTTGTAAAAAATTGGTAAACTTTTCTTTGAGGTCAATAGTCTGGCACTGTGTGTACTATTCGTATCAACACATTTACAAATATTTAGGGACTTTTCAAAATATTTTTTTAAAGTTCAGGACCAAGAAATGAATTTGTGTGTCATATGATGTCACAAAAACCCTACAATGATTCTAAAATGATCATGCTGCATTTGAGTATTCCAATTCCAGAAGAGATCAATTAATTTAAAAAGGGTTGCTGCTTTACAAGTTCTCAACTGACTTACTATTTAAGTTGGGAATTGAGTTGTGTAAACATGAATTTAAACATTGTGCAACTTTATTTTCTGTCTTTTGCAGGCTTAAAAATTAAATCTGTACAAATACCTCATAAGCTAGAAGGTAATTACAGTATGCAGTATCTTGGTTATGTGTATTTTATTTCATTGTAGTATAATATAATTATGTTATATTTATATACAGAATATCTTATTATGCAGTGAAATTAATATGTAAATATAGATACTTTCTGTGAGTGATACAAAGGTATCACTCACAGATTGTAAATATAAGTTAGATAATGTAAAATTGTTGAATGTTTTAATGGAAAAAAAATCTTTCAGAAATAATAGTTATATGTCAGGTTTGCCAATAATGTTCATTAGATATTGGATTCTAGCAAAAATAGTTATAAATGAAAATAATTTTGAAGATTTGATCACAGGTATGAAAATGCAAACAAGAACATTTTAAAGTCACTTTTGAAGGTGAAAGTTTGATTTTTAATCTTTCTTTCTCCTTCTCTCTCCCCCTTTTTTTGTCTCGCTCCAAGTAGAATTGAGGAGAGAAATGATTTCTTTTCCATGATGACTTCCTTGGAAAGCATTATTACTCAGTGATGTACACATACAGTACATGACTGTCTAAGTGAAGGGCTTTCCATCACAGTGTTCTTTCCTTGAACAGTGACTACGATAGAGTATTATTGATTTGCTTGGTATATGATGATTCAGAGGTTAGACAGCTCAGAGTACAGCTGTTTCAGAACTTTTATGTCAAAAAAACTCAAACATGATTCTGTAGATAAACCTCAGGCATTTTCTGCCCTCTAGTGAAATTATATTTTTTAAGGGTTTGTATTTTGTTTGTACATAAATTATTTTTTGACCCCAAACCAAAGAAGTACAAATCAATAAAAAAGAAGTAATTTTACAATTGTTACAAGTAATGTAAAAACTTCTTTTCAAAAGATATTTATCAAAACTCTTAGCACAGGTAATCTTCTTGTTTTCTAGGCTTTATGCAAATTTTAAAATATACCATCAAAAACATATAGCTTCTAGCCTTAATTTTTTTCATATAGCTCAGTGTTCAGTAACTGAAGCCAAATATTTACAGGATTTCAGCATGAACTGTCAATTCCCTTTTGCATTTTTGTAGAAGCACTGCAGACAAAACTAGTACTTGAAATGGAGAGAGATATATTCATCAATATACTCACCTAGGATAGGGGGGAACCCAAAAGTCAACACAAATCTTTCCGATTCAGAGAAGAGGCTTGTTTCACACCATTTGGTAAATTTTGTGTAGGCTGTCACCTGGACTTTGCAGGTGTGGCCCTGAATCAGGCACAGCTGCCACATATATGGTAACTTTAAACTCCTGCTAACCTCCCATCTGGTCTCAAATCTCTCTTCCAAATCATGTAAAACAGAGGCATAGGTCAGTGTCTTCCATAAGCCAGGCAAGTGCTCTAACCCTTGAGCTATTAACTGTTCATGTTACTGTTTTCCAAGGTGCCTTTTTCATTTTGATGTAGTGCAAAACTAAAATTTTTAATGTAATAATTTTCTTTTTGAAAATACTGAAATAGCGATGTAGACTTTAAAATTAAGTGAAAGCAAAATATTCAAGACTTGAGGTTTGAAATGCTTGTTCTTATCTTTCAAAAACTGCTTAACACCATGATTATTAAAGCCTTTGTTTTTGCAATAGCATTTGCTGTGACTGGGTCACAGAATTATAATTATACTGGAAGAGAGAGGAAAATACATAAAGGTGATAAATCTCTATAAGACTTTACAGGGTAAACAGCTGAGGTCCATAAAACTTCAACTCAAAAAGGTCAGAGAGACAGACAGAGCAATTCAGAGCCACACAAATCACTAGTCCTTCCCATCATGCTCTGTGTCCTAGAAGCAAGTGATTAATATAAATCCGAGCCTTTCTCTTACAGTGAGAAACAATAATAAACTATTCACCTCCTTTCATTAATATTGTAACGGTGCTGGTTTTGATCCCAGGGGAAGCTGTAAAAGTTTAGTAAGGACAGATGAGAGTACCCTCATTGCAGGAGCACTCGTAACAGATAGACAGATGTCTGATGACTTGAAAAGGGAGCAGGATGGAAAGCAGCTGTAAGATGACATCAGTCAGAAGATCCATACTCCAGAAGAGAAAAAAAAACTCTAGCTGACAGTGTGGGGAAAGTCTATGGCACAATTCAGAAGGTTCAAGGGTGGCAAATTTTCTCTACCTTGTCAGTAATCCTGAGATGAGCTTTCTGTTCTATGTCATATACTACAGAACCTGTCTCACAATATTTCTGATGTTCAGTCATCACAGATATCAAACACAAATAAAAGTAAACAAGAAGATCAGTACCACATAAAACTCAACAGACCTTCCCAAATCTAATAAATACTCTCTCATAAATGTAATTCTCATTGCTGCACATGTTGTCAGTAAAGGCCCACCAGATCATACCAGTCCCTTTTATGGGGAATCAGAAATCTCCATCAGGTTAAATAAAATGCCTGGATGTTCATATTGTCCTCATTAAGCGATATGAATGCAGTAAGTAAAATAATTTTTCTGTAAGTATTTTTAAATCACTATTGCAATATTAAATTATTAGAATTATTTAGTAAAATTCCTGTGAGTATACACCTCAGTGAAAAATGGTAAAGACCTCAAAGTGATAGTGTAATGTATTTATGGATTGTGGTGCTGACTTCAGGTTGTTAGAAGCCAGTAACAGCTAAGATATTTTTACAAGCTATGTTCTTAGATTTCTTTGCAAAATGTACTAAGGGGTTTTGGGTGGTTTTATTTGTTTGGAGTTTTTTTATTTTTATTTTTTTTGCCTTCTGCTTTTTCTTGAATGATTTCTTGTTTATTTTTTTTGAGAGAAAAGTAAAAAAAAACAACTGTAAAGCAGCAGATAATTCTTGTCAATTCTGTTAAGATTATATGAGCTTGTTTGGTTTATAGGACATAGTTTTCTTTTGCAGTTGTATTTGCTTCTAGTGTATACATTCTCAAAAGAGAAGGTTCCCTCAATTATTAACTCGTTGACTGTGAGCCATCTGAATAAAATGCTTCTTTCCCTAAGCAGTGCCTAAGCAATAAGGATTTATTTGTGCCACAAAAGCCTTGGTGACTTCTAAGTACTTAGGTCAACAAATGCTTTGAAATTGTATGGTTTTGTTCCCTCTAGACTTTCTCTTTATTCACACACAAAACAAAAAAAAAAATCCAATCAGAAATAAAAGCTTAAGGGGAGACATAAGAAGATGGAAAAACAAGGAAGTCAAGTCTTTATTTTTTTTTCAATCTCTATTTTGGAGTGGACTTCTCTGATTGCCCTTTGCATTTTCTCTTGCCAGACATTACAGCAGGGACTTGCTTCCTCACTGCGTACTACCAGTGAAATATGGTTATCTGTTAGCTTTGAACAACATAAAGAATAATATCTAAGTACAAATAAAATGATGCTGGAAGAAAGATGAGAACATAAAGGGGACCTAAGATGCAAGACCCACTCATTATTCAAAGAGCTTATTACTCCTGATATTACTGCTGGTTTAAAATGTATTATTTTGCTTCACAGTACCTGTTCTATTTCTGCAGCATCTGCATCAGCCTTCAGTCCTTTAATGGAATATTTTCATTTCTTTCTCAGCAAGAATAAATTCCCCTCATGTGCAACATCATCTTAAATGCAGAGTGAATACTGCTAACCAGTGGGAATGTATCAATTTTATATTTAATCTGTAACTGAAGATTAATGAAACAGTGTCCATTCATTTCAAGTAATACAGTAAAAATGCTACATTCAGATAAAGAACTAGTGCAGATGGGAACATCTCTCAATCCACTGTGGAACTGAATCTTCACTTCACTGCATAGTTAAGTGCATAAATTTGAGGTGGGAACAAGAGAAAGACTGAGCTTTAGTGTCTCCTCTCCAGAGATTCTGCCTTTATCTACTTCCCAGTCCTTTGCTTTCTAACCTTAAAACTTAATCTTTACGCATCTCAGTCTCTCCCTTCATAGTCCATAATAGATTATGTTTCCTGACACCTGATCATTGCAGAAATACTTCAAAGAAATTAAAATCCCTATTGCCACTTTGAGTACAGTCTACCGCCCTGACTCTGAAACCTTCACACCAAAACAAATTGAGACTGGATTAACCCTTACTTACTCATTCAGCAAGACAGTAGTAACCAAGCCACAAGAAAGGTGTATTTTTTCAAGGGAATTAAGGTCCTTAATTCTGCAAATTATATTGATAAGCTTTCACTTTATGTTGTTTTACATGTTTAATACGTAGACATTAACTATCTGCTATTTGTAAATTTGCAAAATAAAAGGTACCAAAATTTAGAGGTATTAAAAAGTATGTATGTACAGATATTTGTTTGAGCTTTGAAGTATTTGCTTGAGTTGACTGCTTGTGAATAGTCCTGGATTATCCTGTTGCATCATCAAATCCTGCCAGTCTACAACTAAAATACATCTCTTAATATTTAATACAGGATACATAGAAATAAGCAAAGATAGGACCTTCTCATACGTAAGTAGGGATATTTGTTTTCAAGTAACCTTTTCCTTCAGTACCTGTAAAGGTAACTTGTGAGCTATTTTTACAGATTCATATTAAAAATTAAAATTCACTTATACTATCTAGTTGCAATGTCTATGTGACACTCCTTGAAGGATATTTTCTAATGGGTTAGATTTCTATTAATAAAAAATATAAAAATATCCATACAAAGACAAAGTAAGATGGCTATGGCCATTCCATCTCTGAACAAAATGGAGATATAGTAATAGCCCTGCAGATGCCCAGAGGATGGCTCCTTGTGGCACTGTGATCTCTTCTAAAGAAAAAGAAATTGCTTTAGCAGGGCAGGGTATTGGGATATGCAGCTTGCATATAGGGCAGTGGCCAAGGTGAGAAACAAGGGTCACAAAATGTGCTTTCAGCCCCTGCAGCAGTTCCAGCTGAATTACCAGTTTAGATGATAAATTCAAAATGGCAGACTTCATATAGCAAAGTTTTATGTCACTTATGATACAGATTACTCAGATTTAAAGTGACAATACAAGATTCAGGAGATAATAAAACTGACAACACACATTACTGAAACACACTGAAAGCACCTACTTTAGTGACTTATTTCTCTTCTATAAAATCAATGGGCAAACTCCCACTGAACTAAAGAGCAGAAGGAGCCCTTAATGCTTTAAGTTAAATGTTACTTAGGATAGGGAAATAGAGTGATAAAGTGGCTTTCACACTTCTTCTTCCCCCACAACCAAATTCTGTATCGCTCCATTCATCATGCCAGAAAAACAGCTCAGAGAAATAACTATTTTGATCAAAGCTGAAAAAAGCACAGTGATTTAAGTAGCCTGATAAATATCTACTTTTTGGGGGGAGGAAAAGAAAAAAGAAAGAAAAGTAGTTATACACGAGTCAAATTATTCTCAAAATTGGAGAAGTGATCCAAAATAACTCTGGACCATTGCTGTTAAATGTCTGTCTGACATTGTTAAATGAGCTTTTGCTCTTATTTTCATTCTTATGGAACAAGTCAAATAATTAAATTCATAATTAAATTCATATTTCCTTCAAAGGATAGCCATTCTCAGCACTGACATTTCTTCTGACTGTTTCAGAGACAATAAATACATAAAAAATCCCTCCCCCTTTCTGCTCTATATTTAACCTTTTTATTTCACACCTGAGGTATTATGCTGATGTACCATGGGGAAAACAAGTTCATTGTAAGTGGTTGCAAGATTATATATTTCTGCCAACTCTGATCATACAGAAACTTAAGCAAACTATCATCAATTTTCTACTTAAATTAAAAAGAAAATAAAACAAAAACCAAATTAACAGTTCATTTCAATTCTATTTGCTGTTTTTTTTTTCTGAAGAAAGATTTAAAGAAGACAAAATTAATGAATGTAATTATTTAAATTTTGAAATTTAGCTTAAATGTATTTGATGTTCAAGTCCAGAAACTAGCATTTGTTTTGAAGTTCAGAGAAAGGACGTGAATCTCTACAGATTTAATCCAAATCTTTACAGAATCACAGAATCACATGGGGTTGGAAGGGACCTTTGGAGATCATCTAGTCCTATCCCCCTGCCAGAGCAGGTCTACCTAGAGCAGGTTGCACAGGAACTTGTCCAGGCAGGTTTTGAATGTCTCCAGAGAAGGAGACTCCACCACCTCCCTGGGCAGCCTATTCCAGCGCTCTGCCACCCTCAAAGTAAAGAAGTTCCTCCTAATGTTTAGGTGGAACTTCTTATACTCAAGTCTGTTCCCATTTCTTCTTGTCTTATCCCTGGGCACCACTTGACACCCAATTTTTAAGTATCTATAAGCATTGATCAGATCCCCCCTCAGCCTTCTCTTCTCTTCTCTACACTAAAAAGACCCCCCCCTCAGCCTTCTCTTCTCTACACTAAAAAGACCACTTACAGCCTCTTCTTGTAAGGGAGATGCTCCAGGCCCCTAATCATCTTCGTAGCCCTCCGCTGTACTTTCTCCAGCAGTTGCCTCTCTTCCTTGAACCAGGGAAGAGAGGCCCAGAACTGGACACAGTACTCCAGATGGGACTTCACCAGGGCAGAGCAGAGCGGGACGATAACCTCTCTTGACCACCCCCCTCAGCCTTCTCTTCTCTTCTCTACACTAAAAAGACCCCCCCCTCAGCCTTCTCTTCTCTACACTAAAAAGACCACTTACAGCCTCTTCTTGTAAGGGAGATGCTCCAGGCCCCTAATCATCTTCGTAGCCCTCCGCTGTACTTTCTCCAGCAGTTGCCTCTCTTCCTTGAACCAGGGAAGAGAGGCCCAGAACTGGACACAGTACTCCAGATGGGACTTCACCAGGGCAGAGCAGAGCGGGACGATAACCTCTCTTGACCTGCAGGTCACACTCTTCCTGATGCACCCCAGGATGCCATTGGCCTTCTTGGCCACAAGGGTACACTGTTGGCTCATGGTCATCCTATTGTCCACCAGGATCTTTCTCCTCAGAGGTACTCTCTAGCAAGTCAGCCCCCAACCTGTACTGATGCATGGGGTTATTACTCCCCAGGTGCAGCACCCTACACTTGCCTTTATTGAAGTTCATCCAGTTCCTCCCTGCCCAGGTCTCCATCCTGTCCAGGTCTCACTGTATGGCAGCACAGCCCTCCATCATGTCAACCACCCCTCTCAGTTTTTTATCATCAGCCAACTTGCTGAGGGTATGCTCCATCCCCTCATCCAGGTCATTGATGAATATATTGAAGAGAACTGGACCCAGTACTGACCCCTGGGGAACACTATTTGTTACAGACCTCCAACTAGATTCTGTGCCATTGATCACGACCCTCTGAGCTCTGTCTTTCAGCCAGTTTTCAATTCACCTCACTGTCCATCCCTCTAATCCACACTTCCTAAGCTTATCTATGAGGGTGCTGTGGGAGACGGTGTCAAAAGCCTTGCTGAAGTCAAGGTAGACAACATCCAGTGCCCTCCCCTCATCTATCCAACCAGTGATGCCATCACAGGAGGCTATCAAGTTAGTCAGACATGACTTCCCCTTGGTGAATCCACATTGACTACTTCTGATAGCTTTTTTTTCCTCCATATGCTTTGAGATGATGCCCAAAATGAGTTATTCCATCATCTTTCCAGGGATGGAGGTGAGGCTGACCGGTCTGTAGTTTCCCGGGACTTCCTTTTTGCCCTTTTTGAAGACCGCGGTGACATTGGCTTTCCTCCAGTCCTCAGGCACCTCACCTGTTCTCCAGGACCTTTCGAAGAAGATGGAGAGTGGCTCAGCAACTTTTGCTGGCTCCCTCAGCACTCACGGGTGCATCCCATCCAGACCCATGGACTTGTGGGCATCCAGTTCACTTAACAGCTCCTTAACTTGGTCTTCCTGCACCAAGGGAAGGGCTTCCTTTGTCCAGACTTTCTCTGATTCTTCCAAATTCTGTGCCTCCCAAAGGCTGGCCTGAGCAGTAAAGACTGAAGCAAAGAATGCATTTAGCAACTCCACCTTCTCTGTCACCATGATGTTTACACATCACTGACTTTTTCAGATGTTTTTTCTTAAACTTCAGTGACACTTTTGTCATATTTTCACATACCAAACTCCTTGTGGATTATCATTCTACAGAGATTTATTTATTTTGCAGTTGAACAGCAAAAGAGATAAATACAGCTGGAAAAAATCATAATGGGGAATGTTATTGCATAAGGGATTGAGTAAGTATGTAGTTATATGCCTGGACATGTCTGTCAGCTTTGAACTAACAAAATATTTAGGAACAGTAACTCACTTGGCCTTCCTGTGCCTTTATACAAAGAAAAAGCAATTAGAATGGCATTAAAAAAAAGAAAGATTGCTAGTTGCCCCGAGAAAGCAGGAATAGTAAACATTTGAATGAGATGTTAAAGCTGGGTTTAAGGGAGTGTCAGGAAAATAAGATTTCTAAGTAGTAGGGATAACAAGTTAAGGAAGCTACAGAGGAACTAGATGAATCAGCACCAGGTGTGTGCACCATAAAATCACATTGTTTAGACAGAAAACAAAAAAGAAAAAAAAAAGATGGATCATTATAGTATTTTTCACTGTTTCTACATTCATCAGTATAGTCAACATAAGAGAAGACTTCACTAAATACCACATTTGTCAGAAATAGGCTGATAAATCAGTCATAGTCTTAATCCCCATTTGAAATTTATGTGGAGTTATAAGACTATACAATATTAACTCTCAAAAACCAGAATCTCAGGCCTGCAGGATGACACAGGTTTGATATTAAAAGGTGTCTGACTGTGGCATCCTTGTCCCTGCTCATCTTTTCTGTTCAGCAATTTTAATGGCTTTCTATATTGTAATAAATTACAGATAGGCTCCTTTTTCTCCCTGGGAAAGTCTTGTCTTGATTACTTCTGAAGGTGAGTCAGGATCTTCCCTCTGATACACTTTTTTCATCCCCAAAGCCTGCAAGGCTGTAACAAATTCCCTGTTCTACCATTTAATAGAAAACTTCTCCCACTTGAGCATGTTGTTTCAATCTTAGGGAAGTGCAATTTCTACCAACTTTGACTCAATAAAAGGCAGTGAAGACAAGGCACTCAGGCAGGTTTCTTCCCGAACTGTCTTCTTTCTCATGAATTATGCAATGTACAATATGCGTACGTGCAACTATGTATACAAATGTTATGACCTACAAAATAATAAACACTTTGGATGGGTTCTCAATTTTTAAAAATAGAAAAATTTGAAATTTAGAAATTTGGAAGTTAAATATCTTCAACTTCTTTCTAATGTTATAAAGGCTAGCAATGTACAGTTATTTTATATGAAAGTTGAGTTCCTCACAGTGTACTAAAAAATCTGGAATAATTACAGAAAAAACATCAAATTTAGTAAGCCTTCTGGAAAAAAAAGCCGTTAATGTTGGCAAGACATACGTTGGTACTGCAATGTGCTGTGAAGAGATTTGAGCTACCTGTAAATTTCTGCAGAACAGTTAAGTTTACTTACCCAGAGACTTTTGTTGCCATATCTAGAAATACTGGTTTTGGTGGTGAATCTAGCAGATTAGAAGATTAGACAGGCTAACAATTTATTTAATTAATGTGACTATATTGGAGACCCTAATTTTCCTTTCTACCACAAGTTAAATTCTTGAGGCAGAGCTGCTGATTATGTGACCTTCATAGTCCAAAATAGGAGCAGTCTTAATATCCTCCAAGGACTTGAGTTTTAAAAAAACTATTTTTGAGGCTTCGATTTTTCTAGGGGTGATGGAGGGCATGAACATAGTGCTGTTATTTTCCTTTGAAGTGTGACTTTCTTTGTGTTGCTCATTTCAGGAGAGCTGCCTTAGTGCAGAGCAGGCAGACCTTCACCTTCACTTGCAAGTGTAAATGTCCGCGATTTTTTCAGTCTGACAGTGTTGCTGAAGGCTAGTTACTGTTGGCATAGGCAACAGTTAATCTCCAGAGTGTTTCTGGAAGGCCAGAGAAAGTGGAAAAGGTTCTTCTTACATTGATCTGATATCAAACTCTTCCACTTGCAGCCCAAGCAAGACAAGCCCAGACCCCTGGTAAGTGACCATTTTTTGTGTGTTGAAAGCTAGGCCAAGAGATATGGTCTCTTCAGTAAGTGTCTTGAGCAGCATCCAAAGAACCACAAAGGAGAGAATCTGATTTTCTTTCCCTGGTTGTTGCAAGATTTTCTTTCCTGAAAAAAATAATAATAATAAAAAAAAATGTATAATGAAGATATGGAGTTCAAAATGTGGGTAAAATATGTAACATTTGACAATGTGGCCCGTTTCCTGAAAAAAAAAGCAAACCACTCTCTCTGTTCATCATAATCACTTTGGTCATTATGGGCCTGGCAAAAGGAAAAGGCATTTAGCGCCTGGGCCACATAGGAGGGACATGGGGGAAGAAGGCCATAGGACATAACATTATGTCTCATTTCTGGAGTCTGAAGAGGACAGCACACACTCCTCTACGCAAGAGCACTTTAGTTAATAACAGATGATCTTACAGAAAAAAACCAAAACACCACAAACAACCCAACATATTTATAGCTCTGCGTTTATGTGTTCTAGAAGCATAGTTAGACCTTACAGAAAGAGCAGGAAAAGACTGACGTATGAAAGGTATGAAACTGAATCCAGTTAATAACCTCACATTTATCAACTTTCCCTATACTGCCAATGTAGACGGGGCACGCCAGTGAGAAATGACATGTTTCAGGGGAGGTCTACATCTTATAAAATGGTGGAGTAGGCCTGCAAAATGCCTACAGTAAATGCTGGGTAAGCATGAGGCAGGAAATACAGGAATCTGCTGCAAAGGTTCATGTCCAGGGATGTAGAGGGAGAAGTGGAAAACCTGAGGCATTCCTTTGCGTCATCTCAGACAAAATGGCCTATTCATGTAAGTAAATGCTCCATAAATGTGGACAGTAGTTTTAAAATCTGCTCAATTAATCACAGCAGAAGGAAATACCTCTGGAAATAATGTTATCTGCCGCATCTGAATTTAATTTCCTATGAACAGTAATGTAACTTGGACAAAAAAGTCTTAAGGTATTTTTCTTCTTATGGCCAACAAACTTTCTATAAATGAAGATGAAATACACTAACTATTGCCACACAGAAGCATGTAAGTCCAAGTTCCCCAAAGGCACACTCTGTTTCCCCAAAATGTGACGAGTACCATGGAAACAGTAGAAGTTACTACAAGATGCATGAGCATTGATGTTTAATGAACTTGAGCTTTGTTTTTACTTAAATACAGACCCTTTATACCATAATATTTTCTTCGATTTATCCTTAGGCTTTTCTCTCTGTCTAATTCTGTCACTGCTCTATTTTTTTTCCTCTCCAGGGGACATTTATTCTCATCAGAGCATCATTAATTAGAGTTTGTTTGTGGCATCAGCTGTCACTCATTATGAGGTTCTAAGCTCCTAATAAAAGCATTTTTCCTTTCTCCCTTCACAGCCTTTCTTTTAAATCCTTAGTGTGCCACCCTTTTTTTATTGCTAAGGAAATAAGGCAGTTGTGAAAATAAGGTTATTCTTTTTTCTCTAATCTGTGTTTTTTTTAAAGAATATGCTGTCAGTCCTCCCTTACATAATGAAGCCTATTGTTGCCAAGGTACTGTTTCTTACAAAAGCAGATGCAGGTTTTAAGATACATGTCATTTCATAGTTGTGAAGCCAGAGACAGGATCAAGAACACTCATGGCACAAGAGTCAGTGTAATGTCGTGGTCAGTTGGGGTAATTTTCTTACTAGCAGCTGGTATAGTTCTATGTTTTGGTTTTGCGATGGGAATAGTGTGATTGTGTATCGGTGGTTTGGATTGTTTCTAAGCAGTCAATGTCTCTTCTGCTTCTCATACCGCCCCTTCAGTGTGGGCTGGGAGTGCACAAAAACTTGTGAGAAGACACGGTCAGGACAACTAACCCCAGCTGACCAAAGAATATGATGTCATGCTCAGCAATATAAAAGCTGCAGTAAGAAGAAGGAAGGGGAGCGACATTTGGAGTTATGGAGTTTGTCTTCCCAAGTAACTGTTCTGCGTGATGGAGCCCTACTTTCCTGGAGATGGTTGAACACCTGCCTGCCAATGTGAAGCAGTGAATGATTTCCTTGTTTTGCTCTGCTTACATGCATGGCTTTTCCTTTACCTATTAAACTGTCTTTATCTCAACCCACACATTTTTCCTCACTTTTACTCTTCCGATTCTCTCCCCCATCCAGCTGGGGAGGGTGAGTAAGCAGCTGTGTGATTCTAGTTCCTGGCTTGGGTAAAGCCACAACAGTCTTTTTTGGTGCTTAACATGGGGCATGAAGGGTTTGAGATAACGACAGGTTTGATTGGAATGTGTTAGATCAAATTTATAGCTGTTATTGCTGTTCAGTTATTAATTGGCAGGCTCCTGTGCTTGCCATGGGGCTTGCTTGCCTTACTGTAAATTAGAGACTTGTGCTCGTTAGTGGCTGCTTCTTGCTCTTCCTGATTGTTGCTTATCATCTTACTCTGCTGTGCCTCAGAACATTTTGATAACAGCAATGCTGATGCACCTGGGCTGGCCAATGGCCAGGACTGCTGTTTTCTGCACTGCTGACAAGCTGGAAAGTCTGGAATTCCAGTGTGAACTTGAATCGGAACAACTCTGCAGACACTAAGGTCAGTGAAGAAGGAGGGGGAGGAGGTGCTTTAGGTGCCGGAGCAGATTCCCCTGCAGCCCATGCTGAAGACCATGGCGAAGCAGGCTGTACCCCTGCAGATCATGGAGATTAACAGTGGATGCCCCAAAGGACTGACTGGATCCCATCAACCTCTGAGATCACTGAGTCCAACCATACACGCACAACAACAAAAAACCCTACAATCTTTGCCACTAGAGCATGCCCCAAAGTGCCACATCTACACATTTCTTAAATACCTCCAGGGATGTTGACTCCACCAAATCCCTGGGCAGGCTGTTCCAGTGCCTGACCACCCTCTCAATGAAGTAATTCTTCCTACTATGTAATCTAAACCTCCCCTGCTGCAACTTCAGACTATTTCCTCTGGTCCTGTCATTATTCACTTGGGAGAAGAGGCCTCCTCTCAGGTAGTTGTAGAGAGCAATGAGGTCCCCCCTCAGCTTCCTCTTCTCCAAACTAAGCATACCCAGTTCCCTCAGCCTCTCCTCATGTGACTTGTTCTCTAGACCCCTCACCAGCTTGGTGCTCTCCTCTGGACATACTCCAGCACTTCAGTGTCCTTCCTGTATTGAAGGGCCCAGAACTGAACACAGTACTCAAGGTGAGGCCTCACCAGTGCCAAGTACAGAGGCACGATGACTTCCCTACTCCTGCTGGCCACGCTATTCCTGATACAGGCTAGTATATAAAGCTGGGGGAATAAGAAGGAAGAGGGATGTTCAGAGTCAGAGTTTGTCTTCCCAAGTAACCATTATGCATGAGGGAGCCCTGCTTTTCTGGAGGTGGCTGAACACCTGCCTGCCTGTGGGAAGCAGTGAATGAATTCCTTTTTTTTGCTTTGCTTGTGAGCACAGTTTTTGCCTTACCTATTAAACTGTCTTTATCTCATCCCAGAAGTTTTTCTTCACTTTTACTTTTCTGATTCCCCCTCAATCATAACTGGAGGGGGAGTGAGCAAGCAGCTGTGTGGTTCTCATTGCTGGCTGGGGTTAAAACCTGACACTAAACCAGCAGTAAAGCCAGCAGCATATTTTTTTTTTTTGTAGGTAATACTGAGTGAAACAGACCATGGGTAAGCTGAAAGTCCTCTTCTTACAAACAACATATAGACATTATTTTGTATTTATATTTTTCAATTAGTGCTTTTTTTGTCTGCCTAAAGAAAACTTAAATCCCCTCAAAAATAAAAAATAAATAATTTTTAAAAACAGTCCTATTTCAGATCACAACTTGTTGTTTAAGAACTGCAAGAGAATTCATTGCAAATGATGCAAATCTTGTTAGATGTGGTAAGACTATATATTTTAGGCCCTGAATTATAATTATCCTAGTCTGAGTACTCCTTATCCTCTATAAAATTTTCAGTAGTCTGGGTGTAAAATAAGAAATAACTAGTGGGAGTATAAGTTTAAGTAATAAGAGCATTAATACTTCTCTTTTTTTTTTTCAATCCAGACATTTTTGTGTCAATTGTTATCTATAACAAACTCCAGTTCTGAGCCTTGGCATTAACTGTGAACCTAAATTGAAGATATAATTTGAAAAACAGCTTTTGCAAAATACTGAATGGATATGCAACATGTTATCAGAGGACATGGGAGTTCGAAACAGAAGGGCAGGGAACAGCTGCCAGCCTGGAGTATTTCCTAATGAGCTGAGACTGGCATGTATTTTAACACCTGATCTTTTGGCCACAATAACATGCCCTTTTTTTTTTAAGTATGTTTAAGATCATAGATTATTCCTCTTTCACAGTTTTTGCTATGCTGCGGAATTACATTTCAAAAGAATAATGTACCAAAGAGGACCAGCTGCTGCACAAAATGGTATGATTACTTTGGAGAAAAATACATTTAATGTTGACATTTGTTCTCATATCAGATCTGAAATGCTATATTGATTATTCCTAAGACAAGTAAATAGATTATTCATGATTATACCAAGCGTACCATACAGTGTAGGGTTTTTGTTGGTGGTGGTTGGTTGGTTAGTTATTTAATCTGAATAACCTCTTAACTTACTAGGTCTCTTGACCCTTTTGGGTCAATGGTGTATGAAAATGTTTCATGGAATTTATGAGGAAAATTTTAGTAAAAGTTTGAATGAAAGTTTTTAGATTTTTCAAAAATCTGGTCTCATGATGTCATAATTGCTAAAACAGAAGGCAAGAAGAATTTTTATAAGCTTATGGTAAGGCACCAAAAGTCATTTGTTACAAATTTTAGAGACAAGGGAAAAGAAAACCATATTTTCAACTTGCAGAATGATTTGACTCTTGTGTCTTTTTGATGTATTCCTTGGACTGTTCAGGAAATAAAATGGCTAGACTGGTGGATTTTTTTTTTGTTTTGAATAGTGGAATAGGTTTCAGAAGCTGATAAGTAGTATGATCATATAAATTAAATGCAGAAATTCACAGACTCAAAGAGGCATGATATAATATAGCCCCAAAAAGTAATTTCTTATAAGGGGTTTTGTTTGTTTGTTTCTGAATACTTTTCATCCTGAATTGCCTCCTTATAATACTTTGTTTTGGATTATATATCATCAGAACCTAAAAGTTAAAACTTCCCAGCAGAAGAGTGTAAGACGAGAAGCAAATGTAGCCAATGGCTTTACACCTCAGTCCTGTTCTGCTTTACACTTGACAACTTCTGTATTTCCTCCTTTTTATCATATAGAATTTATGGAATTATGAAAATACTTTCTTCACAAAAATAGGTGTGTGAACATGTAAATAAATTATTATGTTAGATGTTTAAAAACAATCAGGTTATGTTGGGGCTAAGAAGCTAAATATGATGGAAGACTAAACTTCTGCAGACTTAAATTTTGGAATGAGCTTTAAGTTCTACCATTTGACTGGTTTCTTGTCAGGAAGTTTTAATATTAATTTCTTTCTTCTAAGAGTACAATTTATTTTTTTTTCCCCTGCTAATTTTCATTCCTAACTGTTCACTAGCAATGACTATTTTTCTAGATACAGTCTGATAATACTCATCAAAGTAGTATGACATATAGTGACAACCCTTTTCTTCCCTCACAGACACACACGGACACCTACACACTGATAAATCCCATCTTCAGTCAGTGATTCAGGCTGCAGAAACATCAGGTTTCATTGAAGTCCTTAGAAGCAACCAATGCTCAGCATTTCTGAGTCAACACTGAAAACCTTGCATACACTAGGTGCTTTGCTGGCCTCCATAACTCTGGAAAGAGTGGCAGCTACAATTTCTCTGTGACATTTTCTGTTGGCTATGTAGTGTGGCATCTTTGAATGTGCTAGATGCCTTTCTGAATTTCTGAATGCCATTCATATGCACTTTTCTTCCACAACATATCATTGTCTCAGACATTAGAAACTGCATTATGAACACTACTCCTACAGCTCAGTCCTTAGCTTTGAATACTGCAGCCCTAACTTTAAATACTGCAGCTCTGTGTGTCACAATAACTAAGACCTTTTTTTGAAGTCTAGCCACAGAAGATGTGTTTTACAGGCAAGGTCATAAAGTGAATCATGAAAAGAGTCCTAATTCCTGTATTAATTTCAGCCTCAGCAGCAGGAAAGATGCCAAATACATATATACTGATAAATAAAAAGAGCAAAGAAGCAGATTTGAGCAATTGGATCCCTGATACTCAATACTACCAGCTAGCTTGGTCCTTGGATTTTTTGAGGACCACTCCAGCTAGCTTTTTCAAAGACCAATCTGTCTGTAATGTATTAATCAGTTGAAGCTTTTTGGCCTTGATGCCAGGATTCATTTTCATAATCCTTTGTTATTAAGTAGCACAGCAGGATGGGATGGGGTAGGATCTCTACTCTTGAATGGCCAATGCAAAACCAGCCTTGGTGGCTACTCATGAGAGTGCTGAGCAAAGATTCTTGCAGTCTTCAGTAGTCCAGGGAAAAAAGAGGATGAAGTAGCTTGTCCCATCCACTTAATCCAGTTCATTGACAAGCCACCTTGAACAAAGATGATAAGGTCTCACTTCATATTTCATACAATGCTGTAACTCCTTGATACCTGCCATGTAAAATTTAAAAAGCAAATCTGGCTATCAGTGCTGTCTTTTAGGTATACAAAGGTAGTCTTTGATAATTTAGTCCATTGCTTTTGACATCAGGATTAATAGATGAGTGCTATTTGCAATATTTTTAGATTCCAAGAGGATAAAAAAGGGAAAATAGAGGCTGTCTGAAAAATTAATGAGATCATGATAGTAATGCAGGTGTTTGTTGCTGAATATTTAAGAGAAACCTAATCTAATAAAATACGTACGTAATTACTGCACACAATCTTATTTTATTAACATTCTTTACACTAAGGCTGTTCATCACTGACTATATATTACAATGCCATAAAAAATAAAATGCAGCATAACTATAGACTGAGTGCCAGATTTTTCAAAATTCACAATACAGCTTTTAGCCTTCGCAGTCTGATACATGGGCCAGCACCTCAACACCACTCCCATCCAGCCAGATTTCTGCTCAGGCAGATGCCTCAAAAGAAACAGAGATATGATTTTAAGAATTTTTTGTGCTTTAACCCCAGTAGGCAGCTAAACAGCACAGAGCCAATTGCTCACTCCACCATAACAAGATGAGGAAGAGTTGGAAGGGTAAAACTAAGAAGATTCATGGCTTGAGATACAGTCCAATAGGCAAAGCAGAAGCCACACAAGCAAGCAAAGCAAAACAAGGAATTTGTACACTATTTCCCATCAGGAGGCAGGTGTTCAGCCATCCCCAGGAAGGCAGGGCTCCATCATGTGTAACTGTTACTTTGGAAGACAAAGGCTATCTCTTAAAATGTTCCCTCTGCTCCTCCTTTCCTCAGCTTTTATTGATGAGCCTGATGTCATATGGTATGGAATATCCCTTTGGTCCATTGGGGTCATCTCTCCTAGCTGTGTCCCCTCCCAGCCTACTCACTGGTAGGGCAGCGAGAGGATCAGAAAAGGTCTTGCTATGTAAGCACTGCTCAGCAATAGCTAAGTTGTTTTCATCACAAATCCAAAAAATAGCACCATAAAAGCTGCTATGAAGAAAATTAACCCAGGCAAAACACGTACAGCAGTTAAATCAATTTTGCTTATATCATCACTGTTGCAGCTCAGTTGAATCCTACACTTTTTGCAGCATATTTAAACCACATTCCTATCAATTTACTCCTACTGGTCCTACATGATGACCTTTCTAGGCATCTAGAGCTATTTCCCATGCTCAGTCCAACAGGATGCTCTTGTTTATACGTACTGTTACTAGTGTCCTTTTCTCTCCCCAGCATAGGAATTTCACTCTACACTGCTGTGCTTTGTCTATCTGTTGGGAAATTGTTATATAGCACTGCCACCCAGGGGAAAGGAGACAGGCAAGCATCGGTTAATGTGTGCTTGTGTTCAATCATAGGCAAAGTCTAGCAGCAGAATGCACATTCCTCTCATGCAGGAGGAATGACAGAGTGACAGGCCCTTTGAAGGATTTAGGGTCTCCCTAAAAATACAGCTGTACCTGTTGAAAAAGACAGGTATAATAAAATTTGGATAAAAGTATTACTCGGGTAAATGGTGTTGAAATGATGTTTGCCTGTCACAATGTTTTTTGAACTGTAGCTATTTTTTTTGGAGAATGATTATATTTCACGATTGGGATTTTTTGCGTGCTTTTTTTTTCTGTTTGGTTTGGTTGTTTGTTTTTTTGTTTCTGATATAACTGCCTCTCTTTTAAGCCCTCAAAGAATCTGTTCTAGCCAAAATACAATTATGTGTACAGATAAAAATCTTCACTAGGAATATCTGGGAAAAATAAAACAAAAAAAAAACCAAAAAACCAAACAAAAAAATATTTTCAAGCATACAAGCCTTCTTCAGCACTTTTTCTGTCCCTCAGAATTAATCAGACAAACTTTTAAGTGCTGTCAGTTTGTGATCAGGTTTGGCACACTTCCCATCACTTTTTCTCCAGAAATGCATGATATCAGCCTACTTCTTGCTTATAAAATTGGTGCCAATTCATGTTACTAGGGACCTGACTTTGCCTATTCAATGGAAATAGTTCTGGGACTGGACTTGTCATATTTCAGTGGTGTCTATGAGATTTCCATTGTACTCCCTGACAACAAGAAGTTCAAGATCTTCAACAACTGCATCTAGGCATGTGCCAGCGACTCATGGTTATAAGAAGAAACATGTCACAGGAGAACATCTGACAGCTGACCAACGAACCTGATCACCTTCTACAACAAAGTAACATTTTCTGTGGATGTGGGATAAGCAGTGGGTAATGTTCACCTGGACTTAAGCATAGCGTTGGACACTGTTTCCCTCCTTCTATTAAAAATGGCGAGAGATGGTGGATAGTCTGCAAGATGGGTAGGATATTGGCTAATGGGCTGTAATCAAAGGGTGTTGATCAACGGCTTTTACTCAGGCTGACAGCCTATCAGAGGTAAGGTCTCCCAAAGATTTATACCAGACCCGACACTTCAACATCTTCATAAGCTATCTGGAGGATGGAATTGAAAGCATCCTCACCAAGTTAGCTGATGAAAATAAACTGGGTGGTGAGGCAGACATGTCAGAAGGGAGACACATCTTACAGGGAGACCTGGACACCTGAAAGAATAGCAAGAATAGCATGAAGTTTAACAAAGACAGGTTTTTTGATGTTTGGACTAGATGATCTTAAAGGTCCCTTCCAACCTAGGCAATTCTATGAGTCTGAAGACAAGTGCAAACTCATGCACCTGCAACAGCAATCTGAGAACCAGGTACAGGCTAGGATCTGTGCAGCTGAGGAGCAGCCTTGCTGAAAGGGACCTGGGGGGCCTGATGGACAGTAAGCTGAACAAGAGTCAGCAGTGTGCTCCTGCAGCAGCAAAGGCGAAATTAGATCCCGGGCTACATCCACAGGGCTATTCCTGGCAAAGACATCATCATCCCACCCAGTGCTTGTCAGGTCACACTTGGAGTACTGTGTTCAGTTCTGGTCTCCCCAGTTCAAAAAGACATGGACAGACTGGAGATGGTAAGGCCACAAAGATGATCAAAGGTCTGGAGAACCTGCCCTATGAGGAAAGACTGAAGGAGTTAAGTCTGTTAACCCTGTAGAAGAGAAGGCTCAGGTGGACCTCACCACAGTTTTCCAGTATTTAAAGGGTGGCTACAGAAAAGACAGAGTTTCTCTCTTCCCAAGGAGCCACGAGACGAGGGTAAGAAGCAGTGGCTGCAAGTTACACTGGGGAGAATTTACCTTGAGACAAAAAAAAATATTTCACAGTAAGAACATTCACTGGAACAACTTCCCCAGGGACATGACGGAGTCTCTATCACTGGAGGTTTTCAAGATACTGCTGGACAGGGTGCTAGATAATTTAATCCAGGCTCATTTTCCCACAAAAGGCTGGACTAGATGATCTTTCAGGGTGTCTTCTAACATAAACTGGTTTATGATGCGGTGATTCTATGGTAAGGAGAAGGATTATGCCTTGCCTTGGAAAGCAAGTGAGGATGCTTCAGAAGAGAAGATGGTAAGACTTCAGGGTATAAGAAGGGAAAAACTAGAGGGATGACTATGAAGAGGCAAAATCTGTGCCTCAAGAAGAGACTGTGGGATAACTGGGGGACAGAGAGGAGACAGAAAATTACCTGTCTGTGAGGATGATAAGGAGGAACATCCCAGATACTGAAGGCAACCAAGCTCAGAGTGCTCCAACTACAAAAGAAGCAAAACCAAACCCGCACAAAACCAAACCAAAAAGCAAAACCCAGGAGACCATGTTAACAAAAACCCAGACTGGAAATAAAGAGGTCATAGAGGACAGATGGAGAGTTGATTGTTAGTTCATTAACTTAATGATAAGCAATCCCATTAAGCTTTCTCTACACACAACCAAAGGAAACAAAATTTTTATTTTAAAATTTTAGTAAAACTTATTTATATGGTACTTCAGAACTCTGTGTAGTGGTCCTTTCTAAGGCACATACACGCACACACTCACAGACGGAACTAGATGATGGCTGCTGGGCTTTCCAGATTGCCCGTTATGTCTGTTCTGCTTCAGATATGGCCCAAAGCAATAGCACAGTGGAAAAGATTGTGAAGCAAGAACAGGGTCCTGTGGGTGGATTTGAATTGTAATGTTCTATTTGTTCTTGGTCAGAGGAAAAATATTCCATTTTGCAATTTGACAGACACTACATTCTTTGTAAATAAAATACCAAACAGGTTAGAACAGATATGTCTAACAACATGTAAGACATGCACTAACCCAATATCCCGGGATCAGAAAGTAAATAATAAATAAGTCAAAAGTTCTATGGGAAAGGAGAAGAAGCTCAAGATGTGCCATCAAAGACATTATCTCCTTATAACCACTAAAAGTTTCTTCAAAATCTCTCATGTGACAGCTGAGATAAAATATGTATCCATATATTCTGTTTGACTCTGAAAAATGAGAGGTTATCTTGGTTTGGTCAGAAATAAAAATTGTAAGCCAAGTTGAATTATCATGACCTAGAAACTGGAAAACACTAAATAAACAGCTATGAAATATCATCTATTCCATATTAGCCTCTATAGTTAATAATTTATGTTTCTGATTTCTACGTTCCAGTGCCTGTATATGTGAATAATACTCCTTTTACCAATAAAGAATTAATTTCCTTTTTAATTTCATTAAGTATTGCTTTATAATTTGTCTATGCCATGAAGTATATATATGAACTATAATTTATAATTTTGTACCTATATTTCCTCTCATTTATTTTCACATAAAGTAAAATTCAGTATAATTTCAATCTCTGATTCTAATTATTAGCATTTTCTTTGAACTCTCTGTAATTTTGGTTTTTTGCTTATTCTCACATAGAACAACTGGTATTAACCGGAAACTAAGAGACCATGGTGAACATCCGATATGAAAAAACTAATGGAAAAGTATAATTGCTATTCTTTAAACATTCATATGCTTGATTTCCTATTTAAACCACACAGTTGGCAGAAATAATTATGAAAATGGCTACAGTGATAACAACTTTAAAAAAAAATTAATAAATGTAAGAATAATCACAGTATTCTTCAGTGAAAACACTGATATTGTGGATTAGCATTTTGCTCTACAGAAAATTAATCATTTTTCCTCCTTCTCATATTTCAGTTAGATTCTCATCTCTATAATTTGTCTTTCACTATATGATTTAGCTATAAGGGGTCTTTTTCCTGAGATACTCTATGAATAGTCTTTTGAAAATCTTACGCCATTCATTTCTCTTTTAACTACTTTATTGTGAACTGAATATAAAAGACAAGTTCAAAAAATTCTAAAATATTAGCAAACCGTGATCTCCTTTTGAAATACTGCTGGTGCATATATGAAGATAATCCTGCTGTTTTACTAGTTTGTAATTTCAACCATTTTTCTAATTCACACATAAACCCTGGTGGCCTCTTATTCCTTGGCTGATATCTAAGACATAACCTTTTATTGTGTTTTGCCTTTTAATTCTCTACTGCAATAACAGTGTTGAGAGAAGAGGGTAAATCTTTGCTAACATCTCACTTCAAAAGTTTTCAGAATTATATGATGCTCAGACAAGAATAATGAAAATGGTATTTTAGGTGGAGGCTACTTTGACACATTTAAGCTTTGTAATAATTCTGGTCCATGAAGTTCTGTAAAAAATCTCAAGACCTAGTCTCTTCAGACTGGGTTAACCTTTTGGATTTGTCGTACAAGCTAAGTTCATCAGGCTGGTTCATACATGACTGACCCTCATTTACCAAATGAAATTTGGCACTCAGAAGTGCTGTGTTACAGTATCAGAAGTAGCAGTTCTGGGCATAAGTTGATGAAGCTGCATGAAAGTTATCGAAGCTGAAAATGGGATCTAATAACTACATCTATTTCAGTAAATTAAAGAGCGCCACAGTACTTTCCTGGGCACAAACACTCAGTAATCTCTACTGTTAAATTATTTCACAGTCCCTGGCATCTCTTTTTTTCTAAGGCAACTCAACCTTTTCCGAAGACAATCTGAGCACAATTGAGAAGTGAGTATGGGCAAAAGTCTTTTTGGAGGTGACTGCTCTCTCTGTTATTCAGCCTCTGGGCCAGAGGAGAGTTCATTCAGGCACACTGAATTGAGTAGTCTACATGGAAATGCAGGTTCTCATCTCAGGTTCAGAGATAAACAGATGCCTCCCTAAGACAAGTCACCTTTTTCTTAGGTAGATGCGTAGGACTGCTTTATCCAACCTATTTCAAAAGCAGTCTGTTTTCTAAAAGCTGCACTGAACAGCTCATAGAATAAACAATACGTTTCCAAAAGAAAAAGGGTTAATCAGCTACCATGATAGTAAAATATTGTCTGATCATGAAAAATATTATGAAGAAAAAGTAAAAACATCAGTAGAAGTGACAAGAATTTATAGGGATTTTTATCCTCAGAAATACAATTTTTCAGAGATTCTCCTTTAAGAAAAATCACAGAATCACAGAATGGTTTAAAACGGGATGGACCTCTGGAGATCATCTGGTCCAACTCTGCTGCACCAGTACTGTAGCTTAGATCTTGCTTTCCCGGGACCGTGTCCAGACTCCAAAGATGGAGACTCTTCAACCTCTCTGGGCAACCTGTCAGTGCTTGGTCGCCATTACAGTGAAAAAATGTTTGATCTTGTGTTTGAGTTTGTATCCATCACCTATTTATAAATAGTGAATAGATCACTATGAACATAATTTGTCTATGTGTTCTCTTCATTTAGAAGGTATTCAGACATGGAGATCACTGTAGAGTAACAGGAGGCATGCTGTTAAGAGTGTGATTATCTCTCTTTCCCAGAAACTCTGAAATCAAACTAGTAGATATAATTTGGGCCTTCTATTGAGATTTTGTTACAAAGTCACTGAATCAGGACAGGATTTCTGTAAACTGGAAGCTGGTCAAAGAGCTGACAGCAAATAGTAGCTAGATTGCCAGCTATCTTTTAATAATCCTACTTTTATTCAAATAGCTTAAGAATGGGTGCAGCAGAGACTTTGGGAACTTGACTGATCTTTCTTTGCAGTGTCTCCATCACATTGCTCATTTGTCTTTTGTCAGTTCCAAGTTGCTGTCACGAAAGTTTATGATGAAGTGAAAGGAGTTAATTGATACCAAAGCCAGTGAATTAAAAGAAGAAGAAATTTTTTCCATTGAAGGTTTTCCAGTGAACACCGTCCTGTTTGTAACACAGATAAGCAAATATTACCATATTGTTTTAGGATTATAAATCTCAGGATCTGAAGATATTAGCTAGTCTAGATTTCAATAGATGAGAAATCTGGATATGCTATTTAGCTATCTAGTACAGAGAACATAGAGTTTAACAAACTAACTACACATATAATTTTAAATCCAAATATTTATCTTTCATTTTTGATCCCTCCTCCCCCTGCAGAATCCCAGTAAAAAGTCAGAATAATTTATCTTCTTATTGTGGGAAAAAATTTGGTAGTTTTTATGTCATCTGATCTAGATCAGCCAAGTATAAATAAGAACTTTTTTCCTATATAATCTGAAAAATTAGAGAGATTTAATTAAAATTCTATCAGCATCTGCTTTAAGAAACCATATTCCCACCTTTAAACATACTATACAGACAGAAAACACATTTGCCTAGGTTCTTTTTTTTAATTAATTCTTTGTGTTGTTAAAATAACTGTGAATAAATTTGTAATTCTTTTTTAAAGTGAAAAGTTATGGCAGTGTTATGTATTGTCCAATTAACCACCAAGTGGAGCTCTAACCTAGGAAAAGAATTAATGATTTTATAACCAGTGCAGATGCCAACAGTATTTTTTCATAAAACAAACTAAAGTAAAAGAAAAAAAAACACACAAAAAACCCCACCTTTGCCAATTACACCTGCTTTACATCTTCAGAATCTATTTTGTCTGTAACTCACAGTTAGTCAAGTGCTGTAAAAATAAAGCTCATTGCAGGCAAAGCAGAACATGATTCAAATTAACATTGAATTATACTGCAATAAACTGAAGCTTTCACTTCAAAGCAATTATAGTTAATGAAAATGATACTCAATCCCTCAAGTACTGTGTTCATGGATTCAAGTTACAGATAAAAGAAATTGACTTATAAATTGTAAAATGATTAAAAGTGAGTAAATCCTTAATAATACACATTTAATTGCCCTGATTAGATTGAGAGAGACTTCTACCTAACATTTGAATGTTGAATGACCTATTTTAGAGGACCATCTAATGTTAAAATAAACTGTGTCAAATTCTAAGGATTGACATTCATCAAAAAAATTGTTATGGGTTGATGAGTTGGTTCATTGTCTTTATAATATATTCTTGTGATTATTTAAAATTATATTTGGAACTAAATTACTGACTTAATGTATGCAATACAGTGCTTTGCAATGGAATTACTGTTTTTTTCATTATTTTGCTTGCTTGTTCATTTTTTTTTTCCAGAAATGTTCTCCTTACTTACCTGATGGTTTTTTTCTTATTCCATGGGCAAACTACATTTTGTTACAGTTAGTCTATACATATGTGAGGATCAGACTTGGAAGAGTTTCCAACCTCCCAGGTCAATTTTTACACCTCAGGCAACTTCTGACAACATGGATGGACATTCACTTCCATCTCTTCCTCTTCCCTTCTGCTAATATACTTAATCTCTCTGAAGGCAATCCTGAGGTCATGCCTTGCAGAAAGCCATGGTGATACAGTTGTCCCAGTATGGGCAGATGAGTCTATGACTGAGGATATGGAACAGAACAAACCTACTTTGCTGAGTGTTTGCATACTGCACAGGTACACATGGACATACATGGGTGTGATTACTAGCGATTATCAACCTGGATTAATCTGCAAATAAGATAAGCAGAGTGGGAGGCGGAGGCTGTAAGTCTGGGTCAGGTAGTAGAAAGACCAGATTGTCTGCAAATTGGCTACGGACCACAAGGTCCAAATCAAGTATCATTGGGCTTGCAGGTCAACTGAGAGGCCCATCTGCATGGACTGTCTGTGTGTGAAGCAGCTGGAGCTGAGAGGATCTCAGGGCCAGATGCTGTGTAGATTGAGTGTCTAAGGGCAGTTATTGGAGGGATCTAGAATGTATGTGTGTTTATTCATGTAGGCAATGAGGTCTGAACACCTGCAGCAGGAATGGGGCTGTGGAACTCAAATGCTCATATCCCAGGTGCCAGCAATGGGAGAAACCAAGCATCCAGGGCCAGTTAGTGGTACAAACAGACATTCTTACAATATTCTGTGCAATTCATTTTATATTCTGAACCAATTATGCTTACAATAAACAGGAACAAAGCTGTTTAAACTAGTTTAACTTAACTTATTTCAGTGGCTTCATACATTAGATCCATTAATCTTAGTTTATATATATAGTAACAGATTCCTCCAAAGTAAATGCAAGTACTAATATTCACCATGACACGTCTGTTAAATTTCAATAACAACAAATTACTTCATTAGGAACCAGCTAAGAGGAAACATAACTAACACACCCCCCTCTCTGTAGTCTCAATATCAGTCTGAGCAAGGTCTGCATATTTTAATACCTATTGAACAGAGAAATTATATTTTAGCACCGATTTTAAAACTAGCAATTAGGTGTGATTTTCTTTAAAACTTTTATCTAAGCTGAACTTACAGAGCTGACAATTGAATAGCTAAATTTTCACGTCTGTTCACTCTAAGGTAGAAAAAAAACCCTGAACATCCAAATATGATTGCATGGATTAGTTCACAGCTTTGAAAACTGACAGCAAATATTCAGTAGATAGTTGGTGTGAGATACAGAGAAAAAATGAATGCAAGCAGTTTTAATAATGAAAGTTTTACCTAAGATCATACCTTATCCTAGGAAGATAGTATCTTCTAAAGCAAAATTTTCAAATTAAACATTAAGTTCTATTATAAAGAAAAACAAACTGCAATTACTTTTAAGCAAAGACGATTCTCAAATAATTGATGGTATTGGAACACGGAGCAGATAACCTTAGAGTTAACTTTGTTTCTTTGCACTCTATGTCCCATTATGGATCTTTTTTTTTATTACCCAAACTTAAAAGCAGTGTTATTTTCTTTATACCTTTTTACCTTACAAGTTTTTACTTTGGTGTCTTTTGTTTCTGCCAATCTGTGATCTAGCACCAGTGATTCCCCTACTCATACTTTTTCCACTTGAAACCACAACATTTGCTCAAGGCCTTCCAGAATATATTAAGGTTTGCAACAGCTCTGATAACTGCATAAGAGAATAGGAAGTAGAAAATCTTACTTTAAATGTTCACTAACAGTGAAGATTTCAGAAGTCACGCAATATTCACATCTGCCCTTACTGTCTCAGTTCTTAATCAAATCTTCAAGTTTTTATTTTCTTGGAAAAGTTTTAAGTAGAATATCAATTTGTTTTAGTGTTGTCCATTTTAGTGTGCTAGGAAGCTATGTTAAAATACTCCAGTATTAAGTACTGTAAAATGTGTTATGCTATCTTTTCATTTGAGACCAGTCTGTCTAATCACTTAAACTATACTTTTAGATACTGTATATTATTCCTAACTATTGTAGTAGATATGCCTGGAGCAAGGACATACTTTATAAACCCACTCAGCTGTAGAAATACTACGAAAGACATTTTATCTGACTATACTGGCTTTGACTGCCCTTGAGAGCAGTCACCATTTGTCCAGTCAGCAAGCTTGCAGGTACAGATGAAGGTTATTCGTTAAACATGTGGGATTCTGTATGCCTTAGAGTTTTACCACGTTCAAAAATCATGTCCACCTTAATGGGCTTGCAGGCATGTCCTGGGAGGCTGTCATTTTGAACATAGTGTTGACATAATAATTTTGTCTTCTTCCTTGCACTTTGCGAAGTTATGTGTTAGAGCCAATGCTTCTCTCTGCTGCCTCTACTCTCTTTCCCCTCATCATCCTATGTTACTTTACTTTCTCTGGCAAATACAGAAGCGTGTGTAGAAGGCAGATTCATGGGGTCTCTCTGTTTCTAGAGACAGGGTTCTTCTAGAGAACAAAGTAATTCTGGTTATTACATATTGCATATTTACAACCGGAGTTAACTTCATATTGGTGCTTACTGCTTGAACAAGCTTTCTCAGTGGTGATGGATGCAACTTTTAACACAGGAAAGGAACTTGCATTCTCGTACCATCTTTGTGTTATACTGTAGGAGTCCTGGCCAATCATGCAAGAAATTAAGGCTTGTACTACTGTGCCATCATTTCACACTTCAAGCTACTAAGCTACATTTCCTTCCTAAAAAAAAAAAAAAAAAAAAAGATGGAGATGGGAGAAAGGAGTTTTAACATACTCCTCCCCCTGTGATGGACAAATTACTTACTAGATGAAGTTAATTCCAAGAAAAGATTATTTCAGGCTTAGAGAAAAAGAGATTCTGAAGGAAAAAGTGATTGATCATGTTTCAGTTTTTTTCTCCAGCAGACCCAATACACTTTGCATTTAACTAATTTAATTTTATGTCACAAATTAGTCCTAAGTATTTAGAGCTTTATTTTATGTGTCTTCCTACGTATTTCATGCACATTAATACTTATTTCACTGTTTTTCCATACGCATGAAGAAGTTCCTGCAGCCAGATCACTGTGTTTATAAACTACATTGGGGCATCAAACCAGTTTATCCTGTTTCTGCTTTTGCAGTATGTACTTTTTTTAACATTGAGATGAAATGAAAAAATAGTTTTCCATACCTGTTACAAATACAGAGGTAAAACAACAAAAAAAAAAGCATTATGAAAATGCACTTCCACATGTAAATATACTGGTTTTAAATCAGAACTTATTAGAAATGTAATCAATGCCTTGTTTAGTATAAATTCTTTAGGTTCTGAATGATGGCTTATCACATATGTACTTCCTGCTATCTCTCTAAATAAGGATTGGCTAAGCAGTGTTTATTTGCTCACTTAATTATTTCATTAAGGTGTTTACTAGCTGTAGTGCACCCAGATAATTAAAAGCTTTTTCATTTACTTCAGAAAGCTTTGAAGCAAGGTTTTTATTCTACTATTTGTATAGATAATACATAATTTAGGCTACTGGATACTATGACTACCAGATAATTTTGTATTCATGAAACAATAACGTGACTTATATTTTCTTTGTCTTAAAAGTAATAGATATGGGCTCATAGATTAGAATTATCTTTCATAGTACCAGGAAAGCAGCTGTGAAATTACCTTCTGAAAACCCTTGGGTAGCAGAATTATTCAAAATTATGCATGCTAAGAAAAAGGGAAGGAAATCTAGCCAGATGTTCACAGCTCATTTGTCTGTTTTGAGTAAGTTAAACAGTTTTTCCTTTCCTCAAAAAAACTTTATCTCAAAAGTAAATAAATTTCATCACTATTTTCAAAAATTATTATTTTCAAAAAAATTATCAGTATTTTCAAAAATTTCTGCCCATTAAAGGTTTTGATGGTTCTAATAATAATATACAGCTAAGTTCTAATTTAATGAGGATTCAACATGAACTACAGTGTAAAAGTTTGAGCAAATTAAAGATTAAGCCGATCCAACGACATGTATCCTAGTTCAGGTGTTAAAAGCATGAGTTTAACTGTTATTTTTTTCCTAAAAAGAAAGAAAAAAAAAAAAGAAAAAAAAAAAAAAAACAAAGAAAAAATAAAGGAATAAAGGAAGAAAAAAAAAATCCAACACTCATTGCTTTTTTTTTTATTTACCTTTTCTATTCCAGCTTTCCTACAGACTTTTTAGATGGCTCACATTTCCACTTTGGATATTTAAATCAGTTTCATTATTCATATGATCTCTTGGGTTATATAGCTCTTGGAACAGAAACCATTTTGTTTTAGGTCAAAAAGGCATAATGATTTCTGCTGATGTGTTGGATGATGTGCTTCTCAGTCCTTTGTAGTGATCCTTTATTTGATGCCTCTGATTGGAGTTGTCTTTGACTAGCTAAGACACATGTCTGAAATACACAGAACAGCACCAAGCTGGTGTCACATCAGCGAAAGGCAGGCATATCATAAAGGAAAATATATTCTTATGCTTTTTTCTTCCAGTGGCATTCTATTTTTCGAATAATATTACTTACAGAGTCCAGAGCTGAGCTTTCCTGCTTTGAATCCCTGAAATCCGGCACTCTAGCTACTGCTAGTAAAATCTGAAAAAGCTAATTGGTTTTACTTCAGTATACCATAAACCAGAATTGTGTTTTAATGAATCAGACTTCTACAATATTTAAGGGAAAATAACATCAATTATGTACATTTCATTATTTTATTTGATTATTGATGGAATTCCCCTTTGCACAATAGGAAAAGTTAGACTAAACTCCAGCTGAATTTCTGAAGACATCATCTTAGGTTAGAGGCTACAGTCACTTAGAAAAAAAATTTTCAGAGGGCAAATGGGTGATATGATTCGCCGTTTTTGTTTGTGCCATCACAAGCAGCAAGGAAATTAAACATTAATGTTCAGTTAAAAATAAGCTTTGGCTTCATTGATAGTTTATGAGCTTTGAATAAGTGTTTAGTGAGACTTGAATGAGAAGAAGGGCTGTATCTAATGCATTCTGATGTGGTGTCCTGAAGCAGGACCATGGAGATAAAGGACAGAATTAAAAGTGATTTGCACGTTCTAGAACTGGATTTATAGAGAGGTTTCAATTTATTCACAACTAGGAAATGGTTTGCACATGCTGAAGTAGTTTTCAAGCAAACACCAGTTCCTTTGACAGTCTTTGTAGCCTTCAGTTACAGATAGGGGAGTACTTTACTGCTTAGCAGCCTGCTAGTGTCATGACTACCAGTGGGTAGTAATACTGTGAGAGGATTTGTAATTGAGAAGATTTTGAATTGAAAGAGGGGAGGTTCAGATTAGACACTAGAAAGAAATTCTTTACTGTGAGGCTGGTGAGACACTGGAACAGGCTGACTAGGGAAGTCATGGATGCCCCACCCCTGGAAGTGCTCAAGGCCAAGCTGGATGGGTCTTTGAGCAATTTGATCTAGTGGGAGGTGTCCCTGCCCATGGCAGGGGAGTTGGAACTAGATGATCTTTAAGGTCCCTTCCAACTCTAACCATTCGATGATTCTATAATTCTGTGATTAAAGGTACATCAAAGACATGAAGACAGAGATATTTCTCATAGCAACAGCAGTAATACTCTTACTGTTTAAAGTCATATCTCTCCGTCAATAACATCTGAGTGCAGGTGAAAAGACGATGTAGCAGAATGACTTAACATGTGGGGAGGAGTTTTTCAAAACTCTAATTAGGAACTGTCAGTCAAGGGCTAGTGGATAGAATAAAGCTATGAACAAAAGATAAGTTTCATCCTTCATGTTAAGAACTGAATAAATTATAGAACAAAGTAATACCAATATTCTTCTGGACCCTTTTTTTTTCTTTTTTTTTTTTTATTTAAGTTTTTTGATGGAGGCTGGACAAGTTATCTAATCTTTCTATGAAAGGCAATGGATGTAGACATACAAGAGTTAAAAAGAATTTCCTGGCAGGAAGCCCAATCTTCCTCTGTCAACAAGAAGAAGCACATAGGATAATCTGTTCATCAACTTCATTATGTAAACTTCATGTCCCTGATTCTCCTATTATAAAGTTATTTATGAATATCACTCCTCCTTTGATTAGGCAATATAATCATATTTTCAGGCAACATTTTTCAGCAGACTACCTTCCCATCTCCCCTCTGCTGTTATGCCAAAAACAGAGAACAAAAATAGTCCCCCACAATGATTCCATTTCACAACCTCCTCTATTTTGTCATAACAGATATGAATTCTGTAACATCCTGTCAATTACTGGTTGCTTCTTAGAGTTTGCATCTACAGTTATAAAAACATTTCCCCAATAAGGCAGAATAACTATTTCCCACAGTGCTCAGAGCATCCCTTTCTAGAGCTAACTGTCTGCACTATGCACCATTTGTTTCTTGATTCTATCTTATACCTCCATAGACCTAAAAGTGTGCACTGTAGTTTTTTGATTTTTTAAATCTAAAGGGTATGAAAAAAAAAGCAGAACTGTTGAAGCGGTGATTTTATAGCATGAAACTGAAGGAATGAGATGGATACTTTGGGTTGTGACCTGTAAGTGCATTCAAGTACAAGGACATCTGAGTTAGAACTGTGTAAGGCAGTATGAGCCCAGATGGTGGCATTCTCTTCCATTGTCTTTTGTGAGTTGTCCCTGGAATAGACTGTCCCCAAATCTTCTCCCAGGTTTTGTTTCAGAGGTAATCTGTTTCCAAAATACAACTTTGTTCTGACCTAGCTTTTTTGTACTTAGTGTATTATGAATGTTCACGGATGCAGAATCCAGGACTGAATCAGGAAACTGAGCTACTACAAACAAATCATATTATCATGGAAAGATGTTATAAACTCGGTAAGTTTGCAAATGTGTTTTATTTATCAATAGGTATTATTCTAGTCATTATATCTCATATTGCTTTGTTTTGAAGTGTAGTGTGAAGTATCAGAATGCATAAGTAACGTCAGATCCATTATATGTACAATAATCTCTTCCGAAGCACTCAAAAGTGCCAGAAATGGATTTGAAATATACAGCAGTTTTTTAAGGGACTTAGAAGTGAGTTATATAAAAAGAAGGTATATTTCTTTAAAATAAATATCATGCACACACACATACACAGAGATTTTGAAGCTCATTAAATTGAAGAAAAGAGAAATCTAATAATGAAAGGCATACAATGAGCTGTTCTGCCAGCTTTCTCTTAAATAATAAAAGAACCATTATAAAATCTGTCTCTCTTTTGTCCTAGGTAATTGGTGACTATTGCTTTCATGTTTATATTAAAACTTAAAGAAATAATAAAAAAAACCCCAACCCCTTAGCAACTGAAAGCTGTTTTCATTTTCGTCTTTTACAACAGCAAGACCAACTGCCAGGTCCTGCTTTGATACATTAAAAGAGCTGAGTGGTGCAGAGTGAGCTCATGCTCTAATTTGGGGCAAAAAAAAAAAAAAGCATGTAACAATATTCTTCCAAATTTTTCAGGGCTTTTCACTCTTGATAACTTTTTTTTCACAGGATTCATATTATCTCCAAATTAGATGTACAATCTTCACAAAAGATGACAAAATAACGGCAAAAAGATAGAAATTGACCAAACAACCTCTGAATTATAGCATTCTTTCCATATTTTTTTGGGGGGGGAGGGGGGTGTGTGCTTTCAAAGTGCTTTTATGAGAATAGTATACAACTTGTATCAAAGAAAACTAAACATTGTTTTGCTTTGTTTTCTAGAAAAATGTTTAAACAACCATTTTTATTTGCATAGCTAGTTCCCTTCAGAAGGACATATACGCTTTGCCTGTGTGTTCACAACTGCAAGAATTGAGGTACGGTGTTTATTAGTGGAGTTCTCAGATGCAAAACAGGAGAGCCAACTTCCAAGGTGTCGTGGTTTCAGCTGAAATCACCGCAAAGGCAGAAGAACAGACAGGGTCCTCTTTGGACACTGGCCATAGCACGAAGAGCCTTGACCCTTTGATCCCTCATCTTTTATACTGAGCATGGGGCAGATGGGATGGAATACCCCAGCTGATCGGGTTTGGGTCACCTGTCCTGTCCGTTCCTCCCCACAGGTGTGACCCCCTACTTTTTTTCTGTTTCCGACCCTCTAAGGGGCAAATAACGAAAATTGGCTGACCTTGGTTGTTATAGCAATAAGCATAAGCAAGGGCCTCTCTGCATACCATTCCTTGGCATGTAGCACAAACCTTGGTCTTATCATTCTGAGAACGAGCAGTTTTCTCCACAATATGCCATTAATTTCAGAGAGTTAGAGGAGGCCTAGTTAAAATCTAAGATTACAGAACACAAAATTGGTCCAATTTTACTTCAAACCAGGACACGAGGTTATCCAGAGATGAAGTGGAAGTGCTTCTTGGTGAAGGAATAGTATTGCTTTGCCATAAAATATGATGTCTGACTGGGTAGGTTCATAAATACAGCATTTCAGAGAATGCTGTTCTTAAATCACCAAATTTTGCAATAAGTCCCCAGTATATGCTTTCACTTAACAAAGAGACAATTCTGTAAAAAAATACAGACTCTAAGTTTAAAACCTACAGCTTCAATAGCCACCACTTGTTCTTGAAGATTGCTGCTACAGTGAGATTAGAAGTTTGTAAATATATTAGAAAGCAGAAAGGAAGCATATGCAGTGAGTGATCTTCCTCCTTTTCCCAGTATTCCTTTCACCTCAGTAAAAAGCATAGGTGGAGAAATCAAGAATCTACTTTGATTTTGTGGAGTCTAGGATATACCACTGGATCCAGCCCCTAAAAAACTTTTTTATTAGCAAAGAGTAGTGAAAAACTGTTTCAGGATGTTCCCCCTTTGCGCTGTGCTAAGGATAAGGAACAGTTTGGGTTGGAAGCAGCTGCTCAGGCTTCACCACCTCTATGTCATAAGCAGATTTTCAGAAGTACTACAAATTCCCTGTCCACTGCCAGACAGGGAGCCTATGGGAGAGATGGGGAGGGACTCTTCATGAGCGAGTGCAGCGATGAGTGGTAATGGTTTTAAACTGAAAGAGAGTATATTTAGATGAGATATTATGAAGAAATTCTTTACTGTGAGAGTGATGAGACACTGGAACAGGTTGCCCAGGGAAGTTGTGGATGTCCCACCCCTGGAAATCCCTAGAAAAAAAGGCTGGATGGGGCTTTCAGCAACTGGGTCTACTGGGAGGTGTCCCTGCCCATGGCAGTGGGATTGGAACTTGATGATCTTTAAGGTCCCTTCCAACCCTAACCATTCTGTGATTCTATTATTCTATAAGGGAGCTGTTCTTCCTTCTCTGAAGGGAGAGAGGTCAAAGAGAGCATCTGTCACTCATTCAGTGGCTGGTCCAGTCCAAACCACAACAAATTCAAATGGTTGTTAAATCCAATAGCCTAATGTTGATGAAATTTACTCAGGAAGAAAAAGTATATATTTCAAGTATCAGTGAAAATGCATATCTTATGTAACCTACTGTTAATCCCCGAGGTAAATTAAGGACTTAACGCTGTGTGTTCTGCATCTCAGGTGAGTTCATCAACTGGAATGCTTCATGGTGAAAAAAACCCTCCATAATATCCTGCTAATGGCAGTTTAATTTGTATAAACCATCAAGTATTTGCTAGACCAAAAAGAAACTGTCAGCCAGAGATTAATATACCCACCTGGAAACTAGGAGATCTCAGGTTGATTGATGTCCTTACTCTAGACACAGACCAGAAGAACCATAGGAAAAAAAAGGACTGAACAAATATATTTTCAAAGTGCATTTTAGGAAAAAAAAAGGAAAAAAAAAAGTCTCACTATAAAACAAGACATTTGAGACAGGATTTTGTAGCCTAAAAAAACCAGATGAGTGGTGGTATAGAGAGAAGTACAGGCATGAGAAAAACAAACTGACAGAATGAGTTAGGAGGAAAACTTAAGCAGCAAAATGGGTTTTCTATTTCAGAATGCAACATTCTTTGAGTTATTTTCCACTCCTTGCATCTGAGGTTTAGAACAATGATATTGCAGTAAGTTTTATCCCACGAAGGGCAAGATTTAGATTTTTATCCTGGATTATTTTCTTCTATTATAGCTTAGTGAACAGCCCACTGCACCCCAAGTAAGTAAAGTTTTTCTCTTCGATCTGCTCACATTTCTGATAGCTACTTCTCTTGTACTTGGTGTAACTTTTATGTGATTTTTATGACCTAATGGAACTCACTGATTAATGAGAAAATTAGTTACTTTTTTCAAATAAGTTTTATACACAACTATATATTGGCACTGTAATCATCTCTCTGAAGAGTTCCCTTAATACCAGATAGAGGGTGTGATTGAAGTTCTTACTTCCACCATGTGATGTGAAACCACCCATTCGTCAGTAATCCACTAGATCATATCAAGCTGTAGTAACTTCAGCTTCCCTTAAATTAATTCATCTTGCATATAACACAAGGGCGTCTTACAGAAGACAGTGCTCCCCCCCAAACAAAATACTACTGTAGTTCTTTAGGAAATCAAGTGTAATTTGATTCAGTAGTTCCATAGCAAGTGTGAAATATCATGCTGTTTAAGTGATATAAAAGACTGAGTAACATATTAACAACAAAAAATACATGTTCTATCATTAAAAGGCTTTTGGAATTCATATCCCTCAAACGATGCTAATGAGTAACTAAAAGTATATACTGCCTCAAAATATCAACACAGAAGCTAATCATGAGCTAATGTTGCCATTTAGCAAATGTGTGACAATTAAACTAACCAACAAGATAAAATAAAGAATTTTATTTATTTTTTTTACCGTAACTTGCATCATATCCTTATTAGTGCTTCAAATCTGGATCTTGCTGCCAAACTCTAATTTGTTGTCTTTTCCATCTTCTGCAGGGAGAAAATGTTACTGGCAAACCAGTGGTAATAAAAAGCAGTGTTCTTTATAACCAACACAAAAAGCAAACTTACCTGTGGAGCACATGCAAGCACCAATGTAAAAACTAAATATACTATTATTGCTTGGATGAAAACACTTGCTCTAAAGGATGCTGGATGCTTTCATTTATTTCATATATGAAGCAACTGAAGAAGACAAGCATGGATGAACTCCAACATTATTAGTTAAATAAGATAACAACAAATGCAGGAACATAAACATGTTTGCATTAGGACAGCAAAACCCATCCATCTTACCCTTCACCCTGTCTCCATCAGGAACACACCAATGGTTGAGATCTTGAGGAACAGTGTTTATACAGGATCAGAGCTTTTTCTGTTTCTCACTCTGCTGTCCCCACCCTCCACAAAGATAGTAGGCTTGGTGTGCAAAAGAAGCTGGGAAGGGACATAACTTGGACAGCTGACTGCAACTGACCAACTAATATTCCATACTGTATGACCTTTTCCTCGGCTATCTGCAAGCCTGCTCCTTGGACAGCAAGGCAGATTTGGTAGATGACTGTCTGCAGGTCTCTGTCTTTTTACAATGGGGCCAGTCGTTCTTGTACTAAGTCATGCAAATGCAGCAGTTTGTCCTTTTGAGCAGCCCCCCCAGCGAGCCGCGCTGACAATGCATCAGCCAGGAGACTCCCTCCATGACTTTCTCTGCGGTTATCTTGGCACCCTTTTATCGTATCAGTGATGGAAGGCTTAGCATTCTTAATTGTTTGCAATATATTACGACAGTCAGCATTAGCATTTTCGAACACTAATTGTTTCATAAACATACCATGAGCTGCTCGGTTATCTACTTGTCTCTCTACTGCATTTTGGAGCTGTGAGGAACAGGCTAATTTTGCTTCAGCTAATTGATATTTTTTTCTGTTAGCATGTCTGTATTGAAAAGGTGGCTCAGTGATACTGGAGTCTCATCCCCGTTTGTCTAACTAATCCTTGGAGGCGCCTTGGGGCTGTCCAGGAAACCAAAGACTGGTGGCAGACTGTTAAACAGATTAGGGATGGCAGCAAACTGATAAAGCGGACAAAGGCCACCTGGAGGGTCACTGATGGAGATATGACTACCAGAGACTTGTAATCATTAACACTGGGCAGTAGGTGATGGCAAAGATTGCAAAGCAACAAGTAGCATAATCAACTAGAATAGGGGTGTTTAGAATGATAATTTTGTAGAACAGATGTAAGTGCTTAGAATTTAAAGAGGACAAAGTCGCTGAAGCAAAGGTATAGATATTTATTATACGAAACAGCGCCGAATCGGGTGCATCTCAAAGTAGAGGCACACTCCCTTTTGGTTTCTTAGGTATCTTTATACTTCTTATCCCGGCCGCCTAAGCCACTGTCTCCCGTCTCATTGGCTGAGAAGTTGGAGCTCACATTCTTCCCAACCGCCTAACTAAGCACGTACATCTGTTCTACAAGACTCCAGGTGGCCTTTGTCCGCTTTATCAGTTTGCTGCCGGTCTTTAGTCAGTCTTCACAGTCCTTTGTCCACTTATCAGTCTGCCATCTGCCTGGCTGGCCTGGCTCTCTTCACCTAGATGACTTCCCGTAGACCAGGACCCCTGGACAGCCCCAGGGCGCTTCTAAGGGTTAGTTCGGTACAATGGGTGAGGCTCCACCATCACCGGGCCTCCTCCGTCAATACAGACATACTAACAAAAATATATCAATTAGCTGAAGAAAGACTCAGCTCATTTCTCACAATGGTATATCCTCACTGGAAACCATAGTCTTTTACCGATTTCCTCAGCTCTTTAACATGATCATAACTCAAAGCCTCCCACGCTCCGGGTCGATTTCCGCGACAAATAACAGGAAACGCCTGCAAAATACGTCGCCTTTACCTAAGGATTCTTTTCTACATTGTTCCAGAGCTCCATAATACACAGTCTGAGTCGGCGCAACACCCCCAACCGCCGCCCTCGGTTCGTCATCAGGGGGGTACAGATTCGGCTCCTTTAAGGTTCACAGGACCAGGGTCAAAAGGATGGGCCGCCCCGGGGTCTGCTTTCTGCGCCGCAGCGTTACAGGGAGGTGGCAGCGGTGGAGCAGAGGAGCGCTCTGGGTGTTCAGGGGGATCAGTTTTTGCCTCTTTTCTAATGTGTGTCAAGGCTTCTGAGACAGGGAAATGTTCAGCGGCTGCTGTATCTGTTCCTGTGGCCGCATTCCAAAGTTTAGTGCTTATCTTGTCCCACACACCCCCGACACAGGTGCCCATCAGTGGAAAGTCCGGGACATTTTTTCAAACCCAGTCTAAGAAAATTAGTAAAGACAGGGCAGGTACACATCGATTCTGAATTTTTAAAATATACTGTAGTACTTCTAGATTCATTCGCTGCTCTCTCGGCAGAGTGTTTCCCGCTGTTCCCGATCGCTCACCTCTGTCCTGCAGAAGGCGATGAGCCGGTGGTGGGGTCAGTCCTGGAGGCGATCCCCATTGGGCTGCGCTGCTGCTCCGGACGGCTTTAGTCTCCGGGTTAATGCCCAACATTGGGCACCATTTGTAGCGTATGAAGGCACAGACCCAGATCGCTGATGCAACCAGAGTCGTTTATTATAACAAACAGGCAGTTTATATAGTACTAATGTATCTTCTTTCCCAGCCGACACGCCCCAACTGCCAGGCGGGTGGAATTTCGCTCCATCAGTGGGGCCGCCAGGTGCTGTTTATGGGTCGTTAGGACTTGCTCACGGGCCGTCCCCTGCCAGTGTCTCTGCTTCTTCCACGGTCCTGTTCACCCACACATGTGTTTGGCTTTTATATTAATGTCTGCAGTTAAAAAAGTGTAATTATGATTTTTGCTTTCTATAAAAGTAATAATTACTTTTTCAGAAATAATCTGTTTAGACTTGATCCCAGAATGCCAGACTGTATTGAAAGTTTAAATATTAATTATGATTTACTCTTCTTTGCAATTAATTAGTTTCTTAGAGGCTTTTTAGGTATTCTCAAAGCCCTGATTTTTATTAGAGCTTTTCTTTCTGTAATTTTAAAATATCCTTCTTCAGGACAAAGTTATATAACCATTTATATGCCATTATTGGTAAATGAGAGCCCACTATGTAGACGGAAGTACTTGGTGTGCATAAGGAAGGTCTGTGGAAACACTGAAGCACCATGTTAAATCCTTTGACCAATTCTCCAATTCTGTACCTGAATACACTAATGTTTCTGATTATAAAGTAATCTGTTAAAAGAAATGTTGCTTAGTCTGCTTTTTTTTTTTTTTTTTTTTTTTCAAAGGATCTCCAATCCTATTCTCAAGTCCAATTAAGCTGTGGAGGGTTAACCTTGCCTGGACACCGGCTGCCCACCAAGCTGCACTATCACTTCCCTCCTCAACTAGACAGAGGATAGAAAATAATAATAAAAGGATCTGGGTCAAGATAAGGACATCACTCACCAGTTACTGTCACAGGCAAAACAGACCCAACGCAGGGAAACTTATTTAATTTATTGTCATACAAAGGTCAGAGTGGGGTAATGAGAAATAAAACCAAATCTTAAAACACCTTCACCTCACCCTTCTTTTCTTCCCGGGCCCAACTTCACTCCTGATTTTTCTACCTCATTTCCCCGAGTGACACAACAGGGGTATGGAGAATGCGTGCTGCAGTCAGTTCACTACACTTCATCTCTGCCACTCCTTCCTCCTCACGCTCTTCACCAGCTCCAAGCATAGGAGTTCCACCCATGGGAGACAGTCCTCCATTAATCTCTCTGAGTCTTTCCCAAGGACTGTAGTTCTTTACAAACTGCTCCAGGATGGATCCTTTCCACGGGGTACAGTCCTTCAGGAACACAATGGTCCAGTGTGGATTCCCCATGGGTCACAGGTTCTAGCAGCAAACCTGTTCCTGCACGGGCCACTTTCCAGTGTCACAGGTCATGTTTTTTTTTTTTTTTTTTTTTTTTGAGTGAGGTCACTCCCTTCTGGACTAGTGCAGTACTTATGCTAGCAATGGATCATTTGGCAGCACTTCTTTGATTCTCAGTCACATTCACTGTTCACCATTAATACAGGTGGTCAGGCCTGTTCTCTGTTTGCTTATTGCTAAGTGAACATGAGCTTAAATGTCCAAGAATCAATGAGATCATTTTTGTATACTGGTGATGTATTCAGTGCAAGGGCTGCTGCTCTAGGATTTTTTTTTTTTCCTCAAGCATTAACCCTCTATAGTTGCACTGGCTTGGGGACAGCCATCGCCTAGACATAATCTTTTAATCCTGCCAACTAACTTTTCTTTCACTGGAAAGCCAAGTACCACTTACTAAAACACGGCTGCTGGTTTCTTTTGCATTATTTCTTTAAATTCATGTGTGGTATATTTTATACTCTATTTCTAGCCTCAAATTTGAATTCTGATTGAGTGTGTTCACTCACACATGGCTCAGAAAGCCAAAGGTGCTGATGGTCTTTCGTATTCTCTAATTTTGATTGTGGGTCAAGTTTTGGTTTAGGGTGACAAATAGGAAGGTCAAGTACTGTATTTATCTAATAATTATCTGGGGGAATTCAAGAACTAAATATGTTTTTTATTCTTTGAAACATCTTTCACCACATCTAAATTACATTCTATGAATAGCTCTGCTACCATCAATGACTAAAAATGGAAAACAATAAAGTTATCCTGATTAAACTAAAGGTCACTCAGGCTTTCTAGCCAAAACTCTAAATGAATTTAACCTTTTTCATATTGATTTTTAGATCAACACACATCATAACATACTTGTTTCATATAAGCCTACAAATAAAACTACTGCAGAAGGTAATGATGAACCTTGTTGAAAGAGGAACTGCTAGTCTGTGCCGTGCATCTGAGAGCCTGCAGCTCAAGAGAAAGTAGCCTAAAGTGATGAACTACTTTGTGCCCTTCCAGAGGTGGTGTCCTCATGGCTGCCTGTTTCTGTTAGAAACATTTAATTACACCAGCTACAACATCTGGAATATCTGAAACAATGCCTGTTGCAGCCTAACCTTGACATATCCCTCTTTTAAAACTCTTTCATGTTTTTTTTCAGCATTCTTTCCTTAGTAGAAAGAGGCCTGTCCAGACCAAGGGTGTAGGAATTTGAACAGAGATACTGTTGTGATCCAGTTCTCAAAGATGCACGCTCAATGTTTTGTAGTTGCTTTATGCGGTTTACACAGCACAAATGCAGCCTGTTTGTGGTCTAGTGCCCTTCACAGTATATGTGCAGTGTATAGCACATTTATATTAATATTTTGCATTCTTTCCATATTCAGTCATTAAAAAAATTTTTTTTTTTTTTGTTTTTTTTTTTTTTTTTTTTTTTAGTATATAAATACCTCTACCTCCAGAACTGTGCTCAAAGGATCTCCAATCCTATTCTCAAGTCCAATTAAGCTGTGGAGGGTTAACCTTGCCTGGACACCGGCTGCCCACCAAGCTGCACTATCACTTCCCTCCTCAACTAGACAGAGGATAGAAAATAATAATAAAAGGATCTGGGTCAAGATAAGGACATCACTCACCAGTTACTGTCACAGGCAAAACAGACCCAACGCAGGGAAACTTATTTAATTTATTGTCATACAAAGGTCAGAGTGGGGTAATGAGAAATAAAACCAAATCTTAAAACACCTTCACCTCACCCTTCTTTTCTTCCCGGGCCCAACTTCACTCCTGATTTTTCTACCTCATTTCCCCGAGTGACACAACAGGGGTATGGAGAATGCGTGCTGCAGTCAGTTCACTACACTTCATCTCTGCCACTCCTTCCTCCTCACGCTCTTCACCAGCTCCAAGCATAGGAGTTCCACCCATGGGAGACAGTCCTCCATTAATCTCTCTGAGTCTTTCCCAAGGACTGTAGTTCTTTACAAACTGCTCCAGGATGGATCCTTTCCACGGGGTACAGTCCTTCAGGAACACAATGGTCCAGTGTGGATTCCCCATGGGTCACAGGTTCTAGCAGCAAACCTGTTCCTGCACGGGCCACTTTCCAGTGTCACAGGTCATACCAAAAGCCTGCTCCAGCATGGGCTATCTGTGGGGTCACAGCCTCCTTTGGGCATACACCTGCTCTGGCTGCTCCTCCACAGGTTGCAGGTGGAAATCTGCTCCACTGTTAACTTCCATGGGCTGCAGTGCAACAGCCTGCCTAACCAGGGTCTTCACTACGGGCTGCAGGGGGAATTTTTGTTCTGGTGCATGGGACACCTCCTCGCCCTCCTTCTTCACTGCCCTTGGTGTCTGCATAGTTGTTTTTCTCACTCCTCTCTCCCAGCAGTCATGCAGCCTTTTTTACCCTTTCTGAAATATATGAGCTGGAAATGTGTACTTGGAGCCCAGAAAATCAACCGTGTCCTGGACTACATGGAAAAAAGCGTGGCCAGCAGGCCAAGGGAGTTGATTCTACCTCTCTACTTTCATGGGACCCCACATGGAGTACCGCATCCAGGTCCTAGCTCTCAGCAGAGGAAAGACAGGGATCTGCTGGAGCAAGTCCAGAGGAGGGGCACAAAAATGATCAATGGCTAGAACTCCTTTCCTATGAGAAAAAACTGGGAGAGTTGGGGGTGTTTATACTGGAGACGAGAAGGCTCCAGGGAGACCTTATTGCGACCTTTCAGTACTTAAAGGGGGCTTATAAGAAAGATGGGGACAGGCTTTTTAGCAGGGCCTGTTGTAATAGGTCAAGGGGTAATGGTTTTAAACTTAAAAAAAGTAGATTTAGACTAGATATAAGGAAGAATGTTTTTTATGAGGTTGGTGAAACACTGGAACCGGTTCCCTAGACAAGTTTTTGATGCCTTATCATTGGAGGTGTTCAAGGTCAGGTTGGACGGGGCTCTGAGAGATTTAATCTAGTGGAATATGTTTCTGCTCATTGCAGGGGGACCAGACTAGATGACTTTTAAAGGTGCCTTCCAACCCAAACTATTCTATGAATCCATGATTCAATGCTTCTATGATTCTGTGATTCTATATTGTCACAGAGTCTCTGCCATTGTCACTGAATGGCTCAGCCTTAGCTAGTGGTGGGTCCATCTTGAATCCAGATGGAACTGGCTCTGTCAGACATGGGGAAATCATCTGGCATCTTCTCACAGAAGCCATCCCTGTGGCCTCTCCCTATGCCATGAAAACCCCATACAAATGTCTCTATTTTCCCTAGGGAAAAAACAAACAAACAAAATCAAAACAAAACAAAAATAAAAAACCAAATCAAACAACAACAAAAAGGTGATTTTGAAAACTCCCACAAAGGCAGTCTTTTGACTATGAATTCATCTGATCTGGCATCTTCTCACAGAAGCCATCCCTGTGGCCTCTCCCTATGCCATGAAAACCCCATACAAATGTCTCTATTTTCCCTAGGGAAAAAACAAACAAACAAAATCAAAACAAAACAAAAATAAAAAACCAAATCAAACAACAACAAAAAGGTGATTTTGAAAACTCCCACAAAGGCAGTCTTTTGACTATGAATTCATCTGGAGACAACAGAAATATTTAAAGAAAAAAACAAACAGTGACTATGGGAAGAAAAACTAATGACTCAGGAAATATTTTTTTTCTATTCTCTTCATTCAAACCAGGACTGGACTTAGAAGTGTCATAAGTTACTTACTTTCACAGAATGATGCTAAGTGATAGAGGCCAAGAAGCTGTTTGAAATTTTAATATTGAACAAATTGATTTGAACCATTTGGGAATATTTTGAAATAAGATATGGCTGTGACTTCACGATTTAATTAAATATTTGATAAACCTCCCATTGTAACTGCCAGATAGTTATAAAGCTAAACATAGAGAGAAATTAGAAGAATCATTTGGGAAACTAGATTAAATATTAAGGGTCAGATCCTCAAACTATGTAAATTTGCCTACTTTCACTAGTTTTAATTAATATCTTTTGCAATGAATGTTGAACCCTAAGAATTTATAAGCTCACAAATTCAAAGGAAGGCCTTGCTTCCCACAAGTAATTATGTACTATAACTCCAGAATTTCAGCAGAATTAGAATGTTTCTTGAAATTGCTATATATTTGTATTATATATATATATACAGATAAAAACTCCAAAACTTCAAACAAGTGACAATGATTCATTACAGGAATAGGTTCAAGTCAGTCTGAGGTTTATGTTCTACCATGGGAAACAACAAAGAATCTCTGAACACAGTCAAAAGATTATCAAGGACTTTAATTGATATGGAAAAAGTCAAATATGAGCATGTTTTATTCTGACTGGTTAAACAGAGTAAACTAGAGCTCCATGTAGCTTGCAGTTCATATTTTTATCTATGCAAAACGCAAATAAACTCACAGACTTCTAAATTAAAATTTATGCATAAATTTATGATCACACTTATATATCCCTTGCTGAATCAAGACTTTGGTTAGGAATTAACTCCATTTTCAGTGCAGTTTATTTTTGCGTGTTTTGATGAGAAAGTATCAGAAAAAAAAAGCAAGCGTGATCACAGTAGGATTCTCCAGATATAGGTATATAAAAAGACTCATATTCTGATTCTCAAATTATACCTTGAAGAGAGTAACAGCATAAATTGAAACTGAGAACAACACACTGACAGGAATATAATTCTTTTTAGTCTCCATTTTGGAGACACTTTATTACAAAACTATACTGTTCTCCAAGAAAGTTTAGAGCCATTGTAACTTTTTTTTTTTCTGTAGCCTTTGACATATAATTTATCCTTTAACGATTTCCATCATCCTTTTAATCCACGTGAAATATTAAAGCTCATTAGAAGAGATAACAGGGAGTTCAATTTCACAACAGTCATTTGAAAAAGTATTAAATTTAATCAAACATCCATTTATGAAGTAGTCTTTGACATTAACTTTAGAGATTTTCTCTGGGATGTACTGGACACTAATTAAGTGATTCCGAAATACCTCTAAGGCAAAGGAGACAAGGTTAGGGCAGTGTCCTAGAAGACAAGACACTCAAATGCAGTTTTCATCTGTTGCCTAATATTTTGCAAATCACTTATGTTTTGTAGTTCTTCTCACTATCTATATAATTTCTTTGGATTATTGAACTTTCTTGGAGAGGAACTGTCCCTTACTACAATTGATTTTAGAGCTCACAGAATTGTCTAGAGACTTCTCATAACCTCTAAAATATGATCCTTATACATACATCTAATTTTTAAATACCTGAATAACACTAATAAACCAGAGATTTTTAAAATAAGATATCAAATGGTTTTATTCAATTATTTTCTACCAGTAAATTTCAAAGTCAGGTTTAAACAGTCACAGATTTACTTGATTTCATGTTGTGACTATCAAATTCTGGACATTTAGGAGTTTAATTCTGCTTTTAGTTGCCACAGAATAAAGCTTGTATAACTAAAATTAGTAGACCTGGTCTACTATACATACAATATATACAATAGCATCTTGGCCTGTATCAGGAATAGCCAGCAGGATTAGGGAAGTCATTGTCTCCCTGTATTTGGCACTGGTGAGGTTGCATTTCAAACACTGTGTTCAGTTTTGGGCCTCTCATTACAAGGAAGACATTGAGGTGCAAGAACATGTCCAAAGAAGAGCAACAAAGCTGGTGAAGGATCTGGAGAGTAAGAACATGTCCAAAGAAGAGCAACAAAGCTAGTGAAGGATCTGGAGAGCTGTATCAGGAATAGCCAGCAGGATTAGGGAAGTCATTGTCTCCCTGTATTTGGCACTGGTGAGGTTGCATTTCAAACACTGTGTTCAGTTTTGGGCCTCTCATTACAAGGAAGACATTGAGGTGCAAGAACATGTCCAAAGAAGAGCAACAAAGCTGGTGAAGGATCTGGAGAGTAAGTCTTATGAGGATCGTCTGAGGGAGCCAGGGTTGTTTAGCTTGGAGAAAAGGAGGCTCAAGGGAGACCTTGTCACTCTCTATAACTACCTGGAAAGAGGATGTAGCGAGGTGGGTGTCAGTCTCTTCTCCGAAGTAACAGGTGATAGGACAAGAGGAAATGACCTCAAGTTGCGCAAAGGGAGGTTTGGACTGGATATTAGGAAACATTTTTTCCCCCAAAGAGTTATTGAGCATTGGAATAGGCTTCCCAGCAAGTGGTTAAGTCACCATCCCTGGAGGTATTTAAAACGTGTAGATGTGGTGCTTAGGGACATGGTTTATTGTTGGACTTGGCAGTGTTAAGTTAATGGTTGGACTCAATGATCTTAAAGGTCTTTTCCAACCTAAGTGATTCTATGATTCTATAAGTCTATAATTAAACCAGAACTGCACTGAAGAAACACGAATTGTGACAAAACACTTGTTAAGATGAAGAAAATATCTAGGGAAAACATAAGTGCAGAAAATTTGTGTGGATTTAGCATTTTTTGTTTATTAGATTAACAGGACATAAACAGAGGGGGGGCAGGCAGGGACGAGAGAGAGAAACCAAAACACAAAAAAAACCCCCACAAAGCAGAAAACAAACCCCCAAATCCTGAAATAGTACATAGAGTCTGTGTGATTTTGAGTGTGTGTGAGAGCACAAATGAACCTAATGCGTATGATATTATTACCCTTCTTAGAAGGACACAGAATGATTGAGTGATGCATTACATACCCATCTTCCTAAGTGCTCGTTGAAATGACCTAGCTTTTATCATTGTATTTTATATCTATTTCGACTTGCACAAAATGGCTTGCCTGTTTGAGACTGTAAATTAACCTGTAGATTTTTCAAAAGCTATTTTATTCTATTTCAGTTAAAGAAGAAGAAATTGCAAGCAATTTTTCCTTTTGTATTTTGAATTGAAGATATGAAAAATGAAAAACAAAAAAGGACTAGAACTTGAAAATGCAATGAAGTTGCAATTTGTCATTTTGCATTGAAAATTTTCTTAAAAGAAAAAGCTTGTACATAGGAAAGATCTAATGAACAACCTGTACCTCTGTGCCACCTGAAATAAAGATGTATCATGATATAATGAGTAAAATACTTAGATATAATACTATGTATCACTTCAGTCCATTTCTATATCTGCTCTTCTTAAAGAAAGGTTGGTTCTCAATTTTCTCTTTCCCTGCAAATGTGAAAAATGAGTTACTTATGCATTCTATGAAGTTATCTTTTAAAAGTTTCCATAAAAAAGTTACCTAAACTGTAGGGATTTTTTGTTGTGGGGCTTTTAAAAATAAATTTTAAAAAAGATCTTAAGATTTACTCTACTTCTGTGTAAAACTTTTCTATAAATGCATTCCAAATGGTAGAATCATAGAACTTGGAAAGAACTTTTAAAGATCATCTAGTCCAACCCTCATGCCATGGGCAGGGGTATTTTCCACTAGATCAGGTTCCTGAAAGCCTCATCCAACCTGACCTTGAACTCCTTTGTGGATGGGACAGTCACAACTTGTCTTGCAGTCTCGCATCACACCCATCATAACAAATTTATTCTTTATGTCAAATCTGAACCTACCCTCCTTCAGATTAAAACTGCTGCACCTTGTCCTGTCACTACAGGCCTCAGTAAAAAGTCTTTCTCCATCTTTCTTATAAGCCTCCTTTAAATATTGAAAGGCTGCTGTAAGGCTCTCCCTAGAACGTTCTCTTCTCCAAGCTGAACAACCTCAACTGTCTCAGCCTTTCTTCTTAGGAGAAATGTTCCATTCCTCTGATCATTTCTGTACTCTCATCTGGACCCTCTCTACCAAGTCCATGTCTTTCTTGTACTGGGGACCCCAGAGCTGGATGCTGAATTTCACATGGGGTCTCATGAGAGCAGAGTAGAGGGGCAGAACCACCTTCCTCGGCCATACTTCTTGCTATGCAGTCCAGAACATGGCTGGCTTTCTGGGCTGCAAGTGCACATTTCTGGCTCATTTTTCATCCACCAGTATTTCCAAGTCCTTCCCTGCAGGGTTGCTGTCATTCATCCTCTAGCCTGTACAACCGAGGGTTGACCTGACCCACATTCAGGACCTTGCGCTTGGCTTTATTGAACTTCATGAAGTTTGCATGGGCCCACTCCCCAAGCCTCTTAAGGTTCTTCTGGATGGCATCCCTTCCCTCAAGAGAGAAAACAACACATCTCAGCTTGGTGTCATCTGAAAACATGTTGAGGGTGCACTCAGTCTTGAAGTCTATGTCATTAATAAAGGTATTGAACAGTACTGGTCCCGATACGGACCCTTTAGGGACAGCACTCATTACTGGTTTCTGTTTGGAAACTGAACCATTGTCTGTGACTTTTTGGATGTGGCCATCCAGCCAATTCCTTATATATCTAACTGTCCATCCATCAAAGCCATATGTCTCCAATTTCAAGGTGTGGCAGGACCACCACCTCCCCATCCCCCCTGCAGGGCTAAAGTTGTGGTTCATGGGCAAGGTGGCTAGCTTGACAGGAAGCTTGTGAGCTGCTGGTCACAGATGCAAACAACCCCCCACTACATACCCCAGATAGCCAAGCCCTAGAGACCACCTCAGCCCATGAATCTTTCTAGGAGACCCCTCAACCAATGAAAGCTACACGACCACGACCAATAGGTGACCACAGTTCAGATCTGACCAGGCTATAAAATGAAGTCCTCACCAGAGACCCCTTTTGAGTGGTTCTCCTTGGAGCAGCAGGTCTGTGATTAGAAGGCCTTCCTTTGGATTGAAACATCACCCAAAGTAACTTCCCTTGGGACTGAGTGTCCTCGCCTTTTAGGCGAGTAGTTTGTGCATTTTGAATCATTATTCTAAGCCTAGATTTAGCAAACACCGTGTAGTATTAGTTCCCAACCGACATCCTGAACCTGTAAAAGTTATGTCTGCTAAACTGTGTGTAGTATAAGATCCCTATTAATTTTTACTCTTCTACCTTTTTCATAACAAATCTGATTTTTGGAATATCTTTTGTTGGTCTTACATTTTCCACAGCAAGGGGCAGAAGTCTGGCTGTCTGAAGGAATACCATGAGTAATGGAAAAATATGTATTGAAAATTTTTATTTTAGAAGTATAACAACTCAATTGAGACAGTTTTATACTTAGAGATAAATTTTAATGGCTATGTCTTTTTCTTTCCAGGGTCCTGTTACCCCAGTCCTCCATATTACATTAATGTAGTTTCTATTTGTTTTTTTTTTAATTTCTTTATCTTTTTTTCTCCTAGAATAGTAAACTACAGTCGCCTCTAGGCAAAGCCAATTAATATTTCCATCCACAAATCACCAAATATATATAAGACCTTGCTAAATGCAATCACACTGTAACAACCAGCCCTTTACAGCAATCAATCTACAACATCCAGTCTGAACCAGTGTTAAGCTCTTATGCCACAACTTACTGCAAGGAACACAGGCTTTATATCATGTTATAAAAAATGAATGTGGCAAAGAATGTCTAGAAACTATATAAAAAACTTGTTAAAATATCTCAGACCCAAATGCGGTCCTTATGGGCAAAGTGGAAGTGCAATTTTTAAGAAAGTGCATCTTGATCTGTATCAGATTTGGGAAGACAGAAGTTTGTGGGAACAAGGAGCAGGAATTCAGAGCTGCAACAGTCTGCTTGGTTCTTTAGCTATGAGGTAGGGAAGCCTTATGCTAAGAGATCTGAGTCCAGATCAAGCAGTTTTATTCAAAATCTGAAAAGATCTACACTAAAGTCCGTGCTATCTCTTGTTTTCATATTCCATTGAAGAGATGGTATTGGTTGAGCAGACTCCTGTGGCGGGTGCAGGGAGTCCTCCCACTTCTCTGCAGGTTGGGTGCAGCTACTCCACTCTGAATCAAATGTGCCATGAGTAGACTGGGCACAAGCTGCTTTGAACTAGCTGGTTCATGAAACAAGGATCAGTCCTAGAGTATATACTGATAACAGTGTAAGCACAGTACTTATACATCCCCTTAAATCTTTACCTACATCTTAATTATTTGACATAATAGGAAAATATACTTGCAAATGTATGTTGTGCTCATATTTTGTGAAATAATAACAATACTCTAGGCTGTAGACAAAATACAATTTGGCAACCAAGCTATTAACTCTGTATCTCAGACTGTTTCCTCCAAGTAAACCATAAAGTGAGAAAATACATTAACAGAAATAAACAAAATCAGACATATTCTACTTAATATATTTTTACCTTTATGACACCATAATGCTGTGATCAAGGACAGAAGAATGGTGAGTGATGAGAAACCTCTTAGGGAATTCATATGAAGCACAACTTGTTTCTGGAAATTACAGAATTATTTAAATTATATTTAGTCCATTTCTTGGAATATGTACAGAGAGTACATCTATCATATATAGAGTTGCAAAGCTTGCTCACTGAGGTTGAGTTCTGAGTTTTCATAGTCCTGTCAATCACAGAATGAGTGAATGTAGGAACACAGACCATTTAAAGAATCAAAGTGATCTGCTGCATTTGTTGGGAAGTGAAATATTAAGCATTTAGTCCAGGACAAAAAAAAAACCTTTTTTGATGCATCTTAGATCCCCATGCATCTTTACAGTTGGGTTTTAGCTTTTGGCACAATGACTCTCTAAAAATGAAATAGCCCAGACTTTGACAATATGATATTTCAGTTCTAGAAAGAATGTTTTAAGTTAATCTTCCTAAATGTTCCTCTGAAGTATATAATATTCTACAGTAAATAGTGCTTGTGCTTTTGGGTAGGACAAATGTACTGTTGCCTGAACTACTGAACTACCAAAAGTCTACAACAGTAATGAATAGATTACTGCAAGATACTTTGAACTAACTTTTTACAAAAAAAACCACCAAAAATATTTGTTCACATTTTCTTACTTATACTTTTTTTTAAATCATAAAATATAAAAGGATTTAAGTATTTGTTTTGTTTTACAGACTCCACTGAAGGCATACACCTACAGTTTCTGGGATATTTTAAAGTGAAAAAAGGATTAAAAGTCACAGGATGTAAAGTTGGAAGACACCATAATGATCATATATACAAAGAAAGTCAGTACAAAACAAAGCTTCATTCAGTCATTAATTCCCTGGGTCAATTTATGAGAAGACAGATGCCCACTAGCGTAGTAACTCTATTTACATGAAATTTAACAGGTATTTCATACTATCTTTGACAATTCCTCTCGTGTAAAGAAAAAATAAGGGATTTGGGGGGGATGTAAACCATATGAAGCCTGTACCCAAGACTGATGTATACTGCAATATACCTCTTCCATCGGTCCGTGAATAGACAGCTCAACTTTTGGCAGTGGCAGAATACAAAGCATCATGAAATATTCTGGGGAGATTAACTTTCAACGTCTCCTAAACTTTCTGTTGCTCTTTACTTAGTTGTATGGTATCTGAGTCCTAAATTGACCTTTTTAAACAGAAATGCCTTCTTCATTCCAATATTCCTCCCCTTTTCCTTCTCCCTGTGTAAGGATTAAGAGGTCTTTACTTTTACTGAGCAAGTCAGTAATTAATTAAATAAATTAAAAACATAACCCCTAAAGTTTCACCTGAGAGCAGAAATTGCTCTGACCGTTCAGTGACACAGAATGTGGTTACTGAAAGATTAACAATGGGAAAGACAACTGAAGAAACCACCCAAATAGACAGTCACAAGATGTATTTCCACTCTATTAGACTGAGAGCCATCCAGCTGGATCTTAACAGATGGTCTCAGTCTCCTGTAAAATATTAAAGTGCTCCTTAACTCTATCATTGGATTTCTACTGAAGAAAGAGCTTCAATTTATTGTACTTTTACTGCTGACAGCAATAATCCATTGACTGGCAGTGAAAGCACAGGGAGATACTGGGGTTACTCTGTCTCTCTGGCTAGGTGCCCACAGAGGGCTAGGAAGTCACTGCTATTGTAATGCAGATGACAGAAAGCAAGGCAGACACTACAGCTGAATTAATTGAAAGAAATTAGCTGCACATCCAAACAGAATTTCAGCTTTAAAAACAAATCTTGGCATAGTAATTGGTATCTCATGTTTCTGAAAGATCAACACCCAACTGAATAATTAAGCTGTTCGAACAGAAGCACAGCATTTTAAAGCAATCAGAAAGATTTTTATGCAGTAGCCAGAGTTTGCCAAAATCTTTTT